>NW_020955310.1:490763-1033914 GCF_003031625.1 Empidonax traillii
TTTTTTTTTTAATTCAAATTCTGTTGCTAAAATGAAACCCCAGTGTTTTTACTAATGATGTCATTATTTATGTTCCTTTGCACCAACTTGTGGTTTGGTTTAGTTTCGGGTAAACCGAACAGGATAGGGAATATTTTGGACTCAGCATATTTCCCTCTCAAGCCCCATCACAGCCCAAGCCCAGCCCTTCATATCACTTCCATGTGCAGTGTTCTTACTGACTTCTCTGGGAGGCTGGGGACAAGACCAATCTGACAAGCTGGTTCTTAAACTCCTAAAGTTTGGAAGGAGAAACCAGCAGAGATGGGCCCCCTGAGTGATATCCAACTCAGCCCAAGGAGCAGCGCTCAGAGGGCACAGAGCACAACAGCCTGGGACACAGCCCTGAGCTCACTCAGGAGGGCTGGAACTTTCAGTTAAGTCGTTAAATGTAACATCACCCAGCCTCTGTGCTGATGGGCTGCATATTGCAGCTCAAGGTTACTGTGTTAGAGAGGCACAGCACACAGGGAGTCTCTCTACGCTGCCACATCTTCAGGTTGCACTGTTCTGCCTACACCTGAATTGACACAACGTAAGACAGACCTGAAATGGTGTTTTCCATCTGATGAATTAAGCGAGCGCCCGTAAGCACAGACATGCCCAAGCTGCTGTATCAACACCAGTATGACATATTCTCTTAGCAGTACCATAGCTGCTTGCGATTCTTTGCCCTATAATAAGCTGAGCTGTTCCCAGGGAGAACGAACCTACCCTTTCTGGGAAGCAAACTCGGTGACAGGAAAACCCGAGAGAAGTAATGCACTTGGATGGAATTAGCTTTCAGTCACGCTTCAGAGCAGCTGTGCTAGCAGCAGGCAAACTGGGCCAGTGTGCTGGACCCTGCTCCTGATGGGCCAGCCAAATCTGATAAAACAGCCATAACAGAAGAGATCCAGGTTTATTTGGCAGGGATGGGACCATGACTCCAAGCTCCCCCATTCCATGTTTGGCACCCTCTGGCACAAGGGCCATTCCATCATCAAGCACGGGATCAGCCCTGGGCCAGTGCTTGTGGGGCTCAGAAACCAGGTACCTTCAGCGAAGTTACTGGTAGCAACCTGCCTCCAGCATGAGAGGTCATCTCTCAGCTGCTGCCAGCTCTCACCTGCACACTCAGTCTCTAATGTGGGGAAGACCGGGATCACCTTGAAAAGGAGCAGAGCCCCACGTCCCTCACCTTTATGCCTTGCCTGCCTCACTGCCAGGCTGTGAGCCAATGGCTCAGTGATCACTGAGAACAGTGATCCCTCAGCAGCACGACAAGACTGGGAAGATGCCCTGGGTGCTTTCCCAGACCAGTCCAGTCCTGCAGTCCCAGTGAGGTTTGTGTGTTCCTCTGGGCCAGGACAGGGAGCAGGCAGTTTTTGACTGATAAAGGGGCTTTAAATGCCTCTGGTACCGCTGGAAGGCACAGAGAACTCAACAACAGCTGAAGATGTAGCCACACCTCATGTCCCTGCTCCAACTTGCACGAAGGTTTAGCCAGTGTCCAAGCTACCCCATGACTTCTGGGGAGGGGTTGAGGGACATAGTGACATGCACGTCATTTGCAGCCCCGTTTCGATGCCCTGAGCATGACCTGATGCCTGTCACACCCCATCTCACTCCAGAGAGCTGGGCACAAGAAAGGAGCAACGTGTGGGAACTCCTCTGCTGTTCTGGGCTCCAGTCCACAGGGATTCACACCTCTGCTGTGACAGAAGTCCACTGCTCTGACTCTGAGCCTTCCTCTTTCCTGGAGAGGCATTGTTTTGATCTTGAGCTGGATTGCTTTGGTGTGGGGTGGAACTTGCTAAGTAAGCAGAACTGCAGTCAGACTGGCTGGGTGGGTTCGACCCCACTGTCAGGGGTTTAATTTGCTCCAGCTTGGAAAATGTGCTTGCAATGAGTGGATTGCACTGGGGCATCCAACATATACTCCAGCATTCACTCAGTAAGATCAGGAACCTCCTGCTTTGCTGCCTTTCCATTTCCATATTCCTTAATTTTATAATGTGAAAAGAAGCTCCTGCTTACCCCAGAGACAAATGTATTTCCTGTTTCAGAAGGGGCCAGGTCCAGGCACAGGACATCAGCTCCATGACCATGGAAACTCTGTAGAAGCTGCCCACTCTCAACATCCCACAGAGCACAAGTTCCATCTCCACTTGCTGTCAGGATCTATAGGATGTGAGAAGAATCACAATACAAAAATCATCAGTTGGCCTTCAAGATACAAAGAAACAACTGACATCTTACACATACACCAAAGGACAGCTTTCATTTAATGAAATATCAAAGCCATAAAGCCAGTGTGAACCTAAGTACTTTTCATGGTTTTTAGTTTTAAGGAAAGAAGTTAAGAGTGGAAAGGAGAGTTATATTGACACTACTATACCTACACAGTGTTTCTACAGTGGCCCATTTTGTGCAGTGGGGTTTGCAGAACTGATGGCACTAAGGGCCTGCTGGCATTTCCTTATTCTCCAAAAAGAAGGTAGAACCATACTGGTATTCCTGTCTGCCCCTGTATTTAACCCTGTCCATATTTAGGCTGCTGGAATTCAACCAGGGTAAAGGGAAGAACTGTTGGAGCTAAGTTTACCTGTTTAACTCTCTACTTTATTGTTTCTTTCTGCTTGAAATCCTCAGGTTAAACCCAATTAATTTGGCTTAAGACATGGGTTTTCTGAAAGGGCCGTAAGCCTGTCTAGACAGTTGTTTGATAAGTCTATCAGCTCTCACTTGTCCAAAACCATTTGTGTGTGAAAGGGCTTGAACAGACACTGACTGAACACAACCCACAGCTTCCCATCTGCTACAGTGCTTGTAGAAAGCACATGTGATCAGAGCTTGTTATTGTGGCTAAATCCTGATGATGCTCAATTGTTCAAAATTTCCCCTTGGCACCCGAAGCTGTTATGCAATCACAAATTCTGTAGGTTGACAGGGTTCCTGTGCAGTGGCAAGGAAGGAGGCAAGGGTGAACGCATGAGGGCTCTCACTTTTATACACAGGTTTTTCTCATGGTTGGTGAAGAAACTCAAGGGATCCCAGCGAGTAATCAGAAGTTAAAAACAAAATACTAATCAAGAAGAAAATGATCACACAGTCACGAACCCATTCACAGAGTTGCATAAAGGTTAAATACTAAACATGTTTGACAGATGCTCCAAAAGCTCTTCCCGTAAACAGAGGTCTGCAAAGCTGCAGAACAAACTGTTCTGAATCCTGCAGTAGAGAGACGCTAATGCTCTCAGATGATAATAGCAGAAGAAAGTCCTGACTTGTCTTTCTGGCCAGCTTTTGAGCCTGGATCAATGAACTTCTCTATTCTGAGAAATATTTGTACTTGGCTGAGGAATGAAGCCTTTCAGCTCTGAGGATTTGCTCTTGCAACACTGAGTAAGAAAGACATGAAGGGAATAGGAGTAGCTAAAGCTGTAAAGGAAGGGTCTGTTGGCAACCCAGAGCTCCAGCTAATACTTAAAGAAAAAGGTTATATACTCAATTTCAGGGTATTGCTATTGAAAACGAAACCAACTCTGAAAATCTAAAACCAGAAGGGAATTAGCAATCTTTGCTGTTGGACTCTGGCTTGCTGCCCTAGGGGCTCCTACATCACTGGATGAGCATCCTGCCTTGCCTGGCAGCAAGAGGCAGCACTCGCACAGGGCAGGGGACAGCAGAGACACAGCCCCTGCTCACTGGGAGTACAGGAACTGGGGTTGGGAACAGCGGCGAGGGGAGAGGGGCCGTCCTCACCTCCTCCACCACCACGGGCCTCATCCTGCTTCTCAGCCCTGCCACACTGGAGTACGGCTGCCTGCCCTATGCAAAACACTTGAGATCCCAATTAACTGTTGCTATTAATACACATGGAGCATTGTCACGTGGGGAGCATTATCACGCTGCAGAGCTGCAGATACCTAATTTAGGAAGCGAGGCTCCCTGGCTCTGCTCACTGAGGCGGGGGAGGTTCTCTCAAGCAAGACTGATTTGGGGCACTGAGAACAAGGTGCATGGGTCACCCAGCTCTGCACCTCAGCACTTGCCTTGGCCCAGGTGATGAGGAGTAAGGGTGGGACCCCTTCTTTCAGCACCCACACAGCCTGAGAGTGACTTTAATCAGTGATGAACCATCCCTAGATCTCTCTTTCCCTTGCACTGCCAGATGCCCATGGGCACATCAACCCCTAAACTGCTACCCAGTCTTTCATTCCTTTGAGGGAAAACAGAGTTTAGTTTAAGAAAGCACTCAAGGCAGAGCAGCAGCCCTGACACCACCTAGCACTGGGAGCTGGGGGGGGCACTGGGCTGGGGGACACCTCCACCTCACCCAAGAGCTGCTCCAGGACAGGGACCGAATTACCCCGGTGAGGAGAACTGCTCTGCACACAGCTGGGAAAGCTCCTGCACCATGTACTTGTTCCACTGTTCACCCTCAGAGCTCCTGAAGTTTTAATTCTGAGGCCTTTATGTAAATGAAAAAAGGTAAGAAATCTGGTATTCTCTAGGATATCCTACATAACAGTGTCCTAACAGAAGCTTGGCCAAACCACTTGTTTCAATAATAACACGCAGTGCCATAAATGATCCTTTATAAGCCAAGCAATCATATGAAGATTTCTTTTTAAAGACTTCAGAAAAATCTCTGAATCATTAAATATAAAACACCTTAATCCATTGTGGATCCACTCTAGCAATAGTTGTACATTACCTTCAATATCAATGCAGTTGGCTGTATTTAATATGGAGAAAAAAGACCTAACCTTTCTTTTCTATTATGAAAAAATAAATTGCAGTTTTTTCTGTCATAGGATTTAATCACAATGCATTTAGATATGGAGAAGAAAAGAGGAAACTGGTTTTATGTCTCATCAAAAACATTCCACTTAATTTAGACTGCTCTAATTCAGCAGGGTTCCTACACAGTAAGGTCAGGGCTAAGCAAGTCTGAGCACTGGGTACCTCCACCACTTGTTTCCATGGCAATGGACTTAAATTAGCACCTCAGAGTCATTACAGAAACCAGAGAGTGACAAACAACAACATACTCTCGGGCTTCACATGTCCTGAAATAGAAGCAATGAGAGCTGATATTTCCTTCAGAAGAGCTCCAAATATCTGGAAGAAGGGGACATGATAATCCCTTCTCCAGCAGCTCTGTTGACACCGAGAGCAATGAAAATGCTCCATTCTGCCACTTGTTTTGCTGCAGAGCTGCACTGAGCAGAGCTTTAATTAAATTCAGAAATCAGAGAGGACAAGGGGATTATCCTGGCTCCTTTCATCATCTTTCGTGTTCCTGCAGAATGAGATCTTTGAGATACTCACTACAGAGTGGCCTGGTCTCAGAAGATCTGCATTTAGTTCCTGGCTCTGCCATTGCCTCCCACTGTGGGCCTCTCTGCTCTACCCCACCGGCTTCGAGATGGGGACAGCATAATAAAAAATACTAAGAATGAAAGCAAAAGTAAGGTTGTCCAGATGTCCAGGACAAAGCAGGCAAACACAGTCTCTATTAGCTGGCATAGTATGTACCCAACCTAGTCCTAAGCAAACTGTGTTTTTAACTATTTGCAATAGTTTGAGCCCCTAAAAGCACAAACTGGCACAGACCAGGTGAGCAGAGAACACGCAGGTACCAGCGAGCTCCCTCTGCAGAAGCAACAGGCCTTTGCAGGGTGCAGCCTGGCCACGGGCTATGATGAGCATCTCCTTACAGCAGCTTTTGCAGTACCTTCCCTGCCCCCTGTGAGGGTTTTCCAGCAGCCCCTGCAGGGAGCAGGATATGGCCCTGGGAGCAAGGAACATTATGTGCACTCTATATGAGTGCAGCTCATGTTAAGTGGTGGTGAGCAGCGAGAAGGGAATGCGTTTACCTGCATGTCTGAGTTAGTGAAGCTGCAGGCAGACAAGTAGTTTGTGTGCATTGCAACCGATTTCTTCTTTGCAGCCATATTTTCATTTTTTTCAAATGTCAGAGGGTACACAGAACACTTGTTGTCCAGGCCACTGAAGAGAGTAATAATAGCAATAACAGAGAGAGGAGAACTGGTTAAAACTGCAACGACAAAAGGCGAGTGGTGATAAGAAGGAAACCACCTGTCAGTGCTGCGCTGCCAAACCCTTACAAGTACCGACTTCCCTGTATTGTGCTGTGTGGGATCTCCCTGTGCAGGGAAGCCCCAGCTGCCTCACCAGGCTGGCTGCTTTACAGAACTTGAACAGCTGCGCCTCAGTATTTTTTACCCTTATCAAGTTTATAAATGGCACTGAATGAAAGCTCACGAAAGCATAAACTTGGAGGTGACAGCAGTCACCTCAGGGTTAATGTTTCACATACAGCCAAACTGCCATTTTTCTGCTGACATCTGTCATTGCAAAGATCAGTATTTAAGCATCATTATTGATCTATCTTAACAAATTTGACCTAACTACAGAAGAGATGGCATAGCAACTAGAGGGTGTGAAGACAGGGCTTTTAGAAGACTTTGGAAAAAAGGCAACAGAAGCACTAATCTCTGTAGCTGGAGTGTCCCTCCTGGACAGTTCTACCCATTAAACTGTCAGATACAGGACTCATTTCTAAAGGGTCTGACTTACGTCTGATCCTTTCCTAGAGCTGTGGTAGATCAGCCCTGCCCTGGTCCCTGGGAGCCTGGGACACCACCAGTTGAGCTGTGGTAGATCAGCCCTGCCCTGGTCCCTGGGAGCCTGGGACACCACCAGTTCCTGATTCTGTGCCTTACATTACATGTACAACACTTAACTGACAGCACAACAGAACTATAGAATTAGGTAGTGCGTGTGTGTACTCCCTGTCTCCCTTACATGTGTGAAGACAGAGCTTTCTTGCCATTCTTTGAGTTTTAGTCAAAAACCCAGTTTCCAGACTTGCTTTCCACACATGATTATGGAGTCTGCCTATCTGTCTCAGTCTGCTGCTTTCTAGATTTTTCAGGCCACACAGTGAAGTCTCCCTTTGTTCCTTTCTCTCGCCCCAAGCTTGCTTTGTCTGTCTGATCCACCCAGTCACTTTTTAAAAGATGCTTTGCCAACATTTCATCTTTGTTTTTATCCCTGTATAAACTCAATGTTTTCAAACTTGAGCCTTCCAAGAAAAACTTGTAGAAGATTATCAAGGATATGTTTCTTCTCCGCACCCCATCTTACCAAGATCTATTCACATACTGGTTTCTATTGGTAATGAACCTCTGCCTCATAGAAGAATGAGTGCAAAGTAAGAACAGGATTAAAACCTCTTTCCCTTAGAATATATATCCAACATAGACAACCACACTGGAACAGGGAAGTAACATGCATGCAGAATTCCTAACCCATGATATAAATGCTGAATGAGGATTATTTTCAATGCTTACACAACAAATGTTATTGCACTGAAGTCAGTGGAGATAATGTGTACAAGCCATTATAGGAATAGAATCAGAGACACTGAGTGTAGTCCTTCCACCCACAATTGCAGCACACAAACTTCTATCTGTCAGCTTCTGAAGGCACCAGAACACCAAAAAAAAAAAAAAATCAAACTTTGCTGTGTAAGCAGCTGTGGAAACTGGGAACTTACCCACAAGCAATGGCACATCCAGATGGGGCATATGCACATGCCATCACCCAGGTACACGGCATCGTCACCGCGTGTTCCTGAAACACAGCATCTCTTTAGACTGCAACATCCCTGTTTCTCTAGTCAGTGCAAGGAAAACAGCATAGAGTAATCAGTTCAGTATTTCTGTGAAACATTCTTACGGTCAGTGAAAGGTACAGGTGTTTCCCCCAGCTGTAACTCACATGGTGAGGCTGGGACAACCCTTGCTGCACAACTCAGCAGAGCAGCGGGAAGATGGCTAGTCCTTCTCTAAGATTTTCCACCTTATTCACAAGCCCTAAACTGATCAAAGAGCATGTTTTATTTGCTTTATTCAGTGCTGTAAAAGGTCCCCATTGCTGCACATGAAAAAGTGAGTTAAAAGCATGTAGTTTTTTCTCAACAGTGTGGTGCAGGATGCTATGAGGCAGCCCACGCAGGGCTTGGAGGAGCAGCAGCAGCACCATTTCACAGTGAACACCTCAGCTGAAGGATCCCAGGTGATCACACAGGATGTGTGGTACAATAGTTACTCAGGAAGGACCTCTATTTTGCTGGCTGGGCTCTGCCCCGAGCCAGGAACCCTCCCTTGTCAGCGAAGAGGCTGGATCAGAGCCTCACAATGGATACCATGACAAACTCCAGTGCCGTGACAGGGGCTTTCCTCAGAGACAGGTCAATGCAGGTGACTTGTTTTGAGGTGCTGGTGGAGGTCTGTGTATTATCCCATCATCCCACTCTCCTGTGACACCTGTGAGCCCTTCATCTCATCCCACTGTCATTTGCCCTGGGCACAGAAATCCAAATTTTGCTGAATTTTCACTTACCTTGTTGGTAGTGAAGGAATCCCACACAATCACCTTCCCATCCTAAAGGAAAGCACAGAGAGAGAGAAATTGATGCCTTACAGAGACATGGCTGTAAGCCTGCTTCCCACTTTGGGGAAACACTCCTGCTCATTTCTATTCCCCAGTCTGTTATGTCCTGAAATTTTTCTCTCCATCTTAACAACAGCACAGTGGTCAAGTGAAGCATCAAGGAGACACTCCTCAATAGTGCCAGTTGCATCTACCACAACAAAAGTAAATCTCCTCCTCACCAAAATTACTCATGTTGGTTTAAAAGACAAAATTTTTTTCCCATTTTTTTCCCTTCCCTTTTAGTGGGTTCTCCTTGAGAACTCCTTTCACTTACAGCACATGCCACGGCCAGGAGGACCATCTCCTCAGGAACCTGCTACTAGTGAGCCCTCACTTGCCTCCTTTAAGTGTTTTTCCCAGCCTGTTACTACCACCTGCAAAGCTGGCCACCTCTCCCAAGTGATACCTGTCAGTGGCTCACCACAGGACCTTACAAATACAGAGGTGACCCATATCACAAATCACATATGAGGTGGCAGCACTCATGGGGACTATTTATGGACATTGCACTGTTTATTCATCTTCCCTTTCCTGTCTTTTCCTGGTTTTCTCTTTACTTCTCACTACATTTATATAATCTTTTATTATCCATTGATACAATCTGCTAAATAGCCATCCTAAGAATCCTTTAAAGAGAGCAACACAATCACTTTGGGTATGGCAGCTACACCTGTGCCAGCTACTTTGCCTTTTGTACATAATATTGTTATCCTCCCTGTAAGCAAATGTTTATTACTGAGCAACAACTGCTGCTGTACCTGGACTTACACAGTTCTTAAAACAAAGTAAAAAATGCATTTCAACCTGCCTGTTCAGCTTTCTTATCTACACATTAACATTTTAACTACTTTAAAAAAAGGTGACATTAGTTATTTAAAATTGTTCTCTTTGCTGAGATCACCATGAATGGTAAAAACTCATAGTAACTGAAGGTGGCTTGCAATGCAGATTGCCTATTTTTATCCCTCAAGTGAGACCCCTGACAGATTTCATGTAGGTCAATGAACAGCTGTGAGATGCAACAAGCTCACTCACTGCCATACTGGGCTCAGGAAGAACCAGGGGATCTAGAAAGTAATTATCTCATTACCTCCTCCAGCTTAGGAGACTGGTCTTGAGCAGGTGTTAGGACTGTTTCTCAAAATGCCCAACTAAACGCAGTAATTTTGGCAAGATATTTGAGGCTTTCAAGGTCACACCAATCATACAGACTGCAGAAGAAATTTCTGTGCCCAGAAATCTCTGAAAGAATCAGCATTTCTTCCCTTCCCTTTTCATGATTATTTTCTCTGAACACATAATCTGAAAAGTTTACTACATATTTCATCTGTAAAGAACAAGGAAATAAAAATGGCCCTACATGAGTTCTATTTTCTATTATAGTAGGGAATATGGGGAAACGGTATGACTGCACAAGAACAATTTAGGGTATTAACTACAACAGGGTAGCAATGATCAGAAGCTTAGATTTAAGCTTTCTGAACAAATACATTGCCAATAAACTTCTTTCAAGGCATCTTGAAAACATTTACACTATTCACAGGTATCATCTGCAAAGAGTGGCACACAGCACAGCACAGCCAGAAGATTTGCATACTGCCCAACAGCACCTTTGAAAAACATCTGCCCAACAGCATACCTGGGAAGAGCTCACAATTCTTCTCTTGTCTTTGCACCAGTCCATACAGAGAACTTTATTTCCATGGCCCTTCAGGGTCCTCCTGGTCTTCATCACAAACTGGCCCAGCGCCTCCACACGCTCTGCCACCTGATGAACTGCAAACAGCTGATGGTTAGAGAGCCCTGCATCAAAGCTCTGCCCTGGTAAATCTCTGTGTTCAAGAGTAATGCCCTAGGAGAAATTAATCCATGAAGTTTGAGTCCATGGTGCAAGGCAATGAACTCTGCTTCAGAGGTGGCAGGTGGTAAAACCAAGGTGGACGGCATATGAACATATTTACCAGATAAAGATAAGTATGAATTCACCCAGGGCTTGGATTCCAGGGATGTAGCAGCTGAAGCCCTTGCAGACCATCACACCCAAGTATAACTGGAAAACAGACTACCCCTCTGCCCCCTCCTATTGGGAAATCCTCAAGCCTGAAAGTGGACAGACAGCCTCCAGTGCAATACATGCCTCAAAGTACTCAGCAGAAGTGAAGACTAATACTGGTTCTTAGAGGGAAAATCATATAGAAGAAGGGGGTAGGCATCAAATCTCCAGAGTTTTAATGGTAAAACAGTTGTTCTGGATGTGAGACTCCCAACTGCAGTTGGGTCTCAGCACTGTGTGGTGATGGAGTGTGATACAGGTACTAACCAACCTTCTGGTAGCCAGGGAAGCTGCCAGGGCCAGGACACAGCTCTGAGTGAGCAGGAAGCTCAGCATTGGCTATAAGAGTGCACTACTTTTCAACAGTATCTACAGACCCCAAGGACTTCATGGGATGTATCAGCTTTTTCTTTTACAACAGAGAGAAACAGAAGGCAGGCTAGCAGCTTTCCTGAGTAGCATCCTCTGATGGAGAAATCAGTTTTCACACCTCATTTAATAGCAGTACTTTCAGCTGATATTCTTATAAAATCAAAAAATGTGCATTTCCATTTGTGCCAACTGACTTTGACATAAAGCTGCACAGACATGCAGTTGACACAACTAAAAGGTATCTCATGTAACCCCAATGCTTCATGCTGGGGTTATCTGTACTTGTCTGGGAGAAAGTGTCATCTGAGGAAACCTATTTGCTCTGCTCCAGCATGTTCATCCAGCATGGAGCTGAGTAGGGCCATGATTATCTTGGCATCCCTTAGAAGCTCTTCTCAGAGCATGAGGGAGGGACAGATTTACTTCAAGTCTCATAGCAGAGACTGGTACCAGAAATAAAAATTACTCTGTCTAGAGAAGAGGATCCAGCACCTCCCTGTGTTGTGTGTTTGTCCACACTGAAACCTAAGATGGCCCAGCTGCTGTTAGTAACGGGGGCAATGCCTGACAAACCTTTCGAAATTAATGCCGAAGCTCACGTGCTTTAATGAGCTGGTGCAGGAAATCTTAAGCTTTTCACTGCTAAGTTGGAGACTGAGGTCCACATCCCCCACATCAGGTGATGCTCTGAAGCTCCACTGCCACTTCACCCTTCATTACTTTTCTAGGGCTGCAAGAAAGCCTCTGGGCTAGGAGGGCTGAGACAGTGACAGAGACTGAACAGAGACAGTGACAGACATCCTGAACTTCGAGACCATTCCCTGGCACAGGCTCAGGGAAGCAATTTCTGCCTAAGGCAGAGACTGATTTCTAGTGGATTACCTTTTCAAGAGTTGTCTTTCAAAGCCACCAGCCCCACAGGCTGTGCCAAAATAATGTTCTCACCTGAAATCTCTGCTCAACCAGTCTCACAGAGCCCGGGGACAGGTGCTGTCCACCATTCCTGACAATTTGTCCGCAGGTCAAAGGCCAATTTCTGAGAAAGTACCTCCCGAGGTAATGATACATGCTCCCCATTAATGCCCACAGAAACCTGCCAAATGATCCAATCAAAAGACATGAAAACACAGGAGAGGAGGTTATTATGGCAGCTGGAAAGATGCTTGTGTCCGGAACATATCTGAAAAAAACAAATGTTGCACAGACAATGGACAAAGCGTTTCCATTATGTCAACGCAGCTGAGACTCTGTGAAATCGTCTGGTTTAGCCTCGCTGATTCTCTGAGGACGCTTATCTCCAACCACAGCCATAATAATCCTGCTCCCACCCAGCACAGGTTTGAGAGTCAGATAATTATTTTTAAGCATTCTTCAATATTGTTCCAAGATAGTTGAAAATCATGCACTCGGACAAATAAATCAGCTGAAGCCAGTAAGTAGCTTGAGTAGTTTTAAGAGGTCCAGATAAAACTGCCTATTTTTCTTAAAAATATTGTTTGGCCTGAACAAGAGGTGTGGACTTGATGCAAGTACTATTGGGTCTTTGATCTTTTCTGTGCAGGAAGTCTGTTGGGTCTAATGATCTGTCTGGCCTTAAAAATTTATGGATTGCACAAACAGAACAAACTTTTCTCTACACCTAAAACTTTAAGCTATAACACTGAATCCTTAAAACTGTAAGACTGCAAATCAAATATATGTTTGGCATTTCCTTTTTCTGTCCACATTTTTGAGAGCTGATGTTCCAAACCAGTTGAACAAATAAGGGCAATCCTATTTCAGCCAGCTGTTTGTTTTGGGAACCACACAGGGAAAGTCACAATCAAAAAAATATGAAAGATACAATTTTAGATTAGGGAAAAAAAAAAAAAAACAACCAACCAAGCAAAGCCCAGAAAAGATGCTTTATTCTGAAACTTACAAGCTCTGCAGAAATAGTACTTGGGAATAACTGAAGTGTAAAAAAGCTCTGATACAGAATTAGTATAAAATATCATGAGGGAGCATTGTTCTACAGCAGTATAACACTTCTGCCTCAGAAATCCTGTCATGGCTATGCAAACACAGCTTTCCAATGGAAATTTACAGATTTTACATATGACAAAGACATGAGTATCCTGTTACTATCAGTGGCACACAGAGCTATGGTGTCACTGCAATCACAGGTAAAACTGTGTGAGCAAAAATGGGTTTAAGAATATTCTTAAGAGATGTGTTAAACAGAGGCCCTGCTAGTTCTGATACAGAAATTATACTGTAGAAATATGGTGATTTATGGTAATATTTCTGTAATGAAGCTATTTCCATTTGTTTAATAATTCCAATTAACAGGGCACGAATATAACATATGATTGTCTAATTTAGACAAGAAATGCTCTATTTACTCCAGAAAAAAAA
The DNA here is from genome assembly GCF_003031625.1 of Empidonax traillii. Lineage (NCBI taxonomy): Eukaryota > Metazoa > Chordata > Aves > Passeriformes > Tyrannidae > Empidonax > Empidonax traillii. The sequence continues at coordinate 504,139 of NW_020955310.1, forward strand.
CACCATATTTTAATCCTTCCTCAAATGTTTGTCAGTCCCTCATTCTTAGAAAACATGAAAAACTAAACCATTGGATACAGACTCAGATTCTTTTTCAATGTTCAGGACATCAAAACAGATGAAAAAAAAGTTTTAATGATCCACTAATATTTCTAATAGAGTAAGCTTTGCGATTTCAGAGGAAGACAGTAATTTATATGTGTTTCTAAAATCAACCCCCAAAATCCCCAAAAAACAACCAAGAGATTATATCATTGTAATTACCAAAATGAAATTATGAAAATAAGAGGACTTTTATCTGTCTGAACAGGTGAATCAATACCTACTTGAGGAGTTCCATAAAGTAAGTAAGGTTAGCTTATTTTTCCTGAACTTGGAGGGGGGTGATGGTGGGAGGGCAGAGCTGAGGTCTGTCCATGTAATTTGTGTCACGTTATCCCTGGATCTTGAAGCTGCAGCTGAGAACAGTGAGTTGCAGCATTGACAGCTCCAGCACTGACTCACCCCGCACCTCTGAATCAGCACTGCATCCCTGCAAAGTGTTTCCCCGGGGGAAGGGGGGCAGAGGAGCCGGGCTCGGAAACGATGCTCCTTTTTAAGCCCTTCCACACCTTGGGTGAAATCCCGGCCTCATCAAAGCAAATTCCTATCACCTGCCACACGGCTGGGGTTAATCTTTGTTCCTGACACTACACCGAGCGGCTGCAGACACATCCCGGGCTGCACCGAGGGTATTTCAGGGTCCCCGCCCCTCCCGGCTGCCCACCCCCGCCGGAGGCAGCGCAGCCCGGGCCCGGTCGCCGCCGTGCTCCGGGGATGCTGTGGGGATGCTGTGAGGTCCTGCCTGCTCCGGCCGGCCCCACCGCCCCCTGCCCGGACGGAGCGATGTCCCGGCGCTGGGGCCGCGCTCCCTGCTCGCTCCCAGCCCGGCCCGGCCCGGCCTGCCGTGGAGCCCCGCGGCGACCCCCGCGCCCCACGCCCGGCCCCACTCACGCTCCACGTCGTGCAGCTTGGCCCGCTCCTCCTCCAGCTTCCCCTTCAGGCTCTCGGCCTCGCTCTTCAGCGATGCCAAGGTCTCGTTCTCGCGCAGCCCCTCGGTTGCCATCTTTGCGGAGGAAGCAGGGAGAGCGGGGATGAGAGCGGGAGGGAGGAGTTTGCCCGCCCGGCTCTCGGGGATGCTGCCGAGGCTCCTGCTGCCTCAGCAACGGCGCGAGAGCCGGCTCGGGCTCCCCCTCCCCTCCCCGCTGACGTCCAGGCCGGACGGGATGCTGCCCAGCCCCGACCACGCAAACCGTGGGGACCAGTATCCTCTCTCCGGCCGCTCCAGCATCCAGCACCACGATCCCGCTGGCCTCCCGGCCGACAACCGGGACCATCCTCACCTCTTGCCCCTACACGCTGTGCATCCCAAGCCCTTTACACAGACCAAAGGCTTAGTTTCCCCAGGAACACACGCCAAAGAGTGTTTCTGCTTTGCATCCAAAATTGTTTGTACAAACTGCACACTCTACGGAGGGGAGGAAGAAAAAAAAGCCATCTGTCACCCCAATGGCATTTTAAAATATCAGACTGGGAGGACAGAACCTGTGCCAGCTTAGATCCATCATTCCCTGATACTGCGATGGGGGGTGGGGGGTAGGACTCAGCCATGCAGGTCTCTGGCTCAGCTGCTGTGCCAGCAGTACAGATGCAGCGGTAAGAACCCTTCTTTCTACTATCCTTTGAATTCTTCATTTTTAAATTTGGAGTTAGCAGGGTTTCTTTTTTTTTTTTTTTCTTTTAACTCCTCTTTTAACAAGCTACTTCTTTCCCCTGCTCTTATGTAAGTCTGTGGCCTTCTCAGCTCTTGAAAGGGACCAGCTTCCAGTTTGGTGTCGGTGTGAGCCCAGGGTCACAGCTCTCTGAGTTCTGTTTGGATGCAGAGCAGGAGCTGTGCTGGGCACAAGGAGCAGCTGGTGCTTCCAGGGAAAGAGCCATGACACGTAGCCTGGCAACTCCTTGTTCCCTGGGAGTTCCTTGGAAATGTTCTCTTATTACAGAATTGTCCTGGATCTACAGGGAGTAACTTTGAGCATATTGACTCCCATTGTCTCCTTTAAGCCAGAAAATAGACAATCCAGTGGCTATTGTTCAACCTGGAGATGGGCCAAGATTGGAAAGGGAGATAAGAAAATGACTGTTTGCAGCTGTTGTTTGGACTCTGGGCACATCCTGGATGGAGAAAAGTCCTTTCCCACACTGGGCTTAGATGCAGTGTTGCTGTCCAACAGTGATGCAAGGGCAGAGCTGCTGAGCTCTTCACCACCATTCTGAAGCTGAACTCATCCCTGATCTGGTTGTGTCCTCAAGGTCTCTTTTAGTCAATGGATCTTCATGCAGAAGCTGGGTTACTTAGCTGGAGAGTCAAAGGCAGTGGATGTATTTCTAAACTTCTCATTGTCCACAGAAACTGATGTGACCTAAACCCACCAGCCTGATGGCCATGCAGGCAGCCCTGAACTGATTGATCCAGTTGCATTCACAATCACAAAAGCAAAAGTAGGTGGTATAAGCTATGGAATTCACATAGTGCTCGATAAAGATACATCCTTCAAAGCCTCCCACAGTAATCAGCACATTGGAAATGCCTTCCAGCACAGACATTGCCAAGGAAATAAAAATTCCGTATTTTTAAAGTGATACTAAAAGATCAAAAAAACCATCCCAAACATCTTTTAGTAGGAAAGTGATAGAAATCTTCTTGTAGTGTGTTATCTTCTTGTCTGAAATATTAAACCTACCTATATTAAACTCAATAATACAGCTGTGTCCTGGGCCACTAGCAGGGGAAGACTCTGAAGAAGAAACTTTATTTTTGAAGGATTCTAATCTATGACAAATGTCTTATTTCTGACACCTGGTAAGTGTGAAGAGGCCCAGAACTTAAATCCAACAAAAGCCATAGGAAATTCCTTTTCCTTGGTAGGAACTCATCAAGTCTCAGGAATTTGGCATAGATAACACCTATATGCCAGATACTTGGCACAGTCCTGACTGAAAAATTCAGAGTTTCTTGCCTTACCGATGTGAACAATCTCACTGCCTTAGCGAATGGGATAAAAAAATCTACGAAGAGTCCTTGGGAACCACACATGTGCAGCTGATACATGATACTAGTCCTGAGATGACAGGGGTAAGCAGATCCATGAAGTGAAAGGGAAGCCTGTGCCAAACAGAGTGAGATGTAGAAGTGTGTGATACCTATCATTAGTTTGAATAAAAAGTTTTAAAAAATAAGTATTTAGTTCATCTGACCAACTACTGCTTAAGTACCTGTGCTGTCATTAGCTAACCATGCAAAAACCACAGGTTTCAGTAAGGCCAGTTGGGGGCTTTTAATAAAATGGACCAGGTTGGAATAATTTAGAGGATAACACAGCACTGGGTTAATGAGTGCCACACGTGGCAAATACACAAGACTGTAGTGATGGGATGGAAGAAAGCTGGTATTGTTCTGATAATAAGGACACTGGGGAAAATGAATGATCTATCAGTGTGTCACAGATTGTTGCCTATCTCAAAAGCTGGGCCTTTAAAATGAGTTTTCATTCTCACTAATTCACCAGCTGATCTCTTTTAAAATTGTAAGCTAATTTACTAATAGTTTTATGGGGAAACTAAACCAGCAAACATTGAGTTTCTACTGATTAGCACCGAACTCCGAGGCAGGCAAAACCATAGAAGGAGAAGATTACTTTGTCTAAAACAATTGAAGGAGGATGATCTCAACACTGAGAATCAGCAATTTCTAATTCTGTTATCCCACACCATATGTTGTTTTTGGGAAAATCAGAAAGACTGGCTGATGAAAGTGCATCTGCTGGAATGGAATTAGGAGTTGCATGGGCACATTGCGAAGTTGCAGAAAGATCAGCCAATTAGACACTACAGTATGCACATGCATCCACAAACACTTGCACAAGTGTGGTAAGGATATATTGTGCATTTTGTTATAAGCCAAAGCTCTAAAAAATCAATTCAAAAAAGTAAAGAATATAATTTCCCTACCAATGTGTATTTCAGTGCTAGTGCAAAGAATTTTCTGTGTTCTGAATATTTCATAAATCACAGTGGGGTTGGATTAAGGGTTGGACCTGATGATCTCGGAGGTCTCTTCCAGTTAATTCTATGATTCTATGATTTGTTTTTAAATCTTTTGCTAAATATAAAGCAAGCTTAGGCCAGATCTACCAGATCCTACTGCAGTGCTAATAGGAAGCCTAACAGGCTGTTAGGTACTGAGGCAATTCTTCCTGAAGTCTCAGTCTGCTTCCAGACAGCAGCTGTTCCAGTGGGTAAGAGCCAAATGTCCATAATGCAAATAATAAGGAGAAAGTTGCTGGGACTGTAAATAACAAACAGCCCCCTTCCTGTAATTTCAGCATGCATTTATCAGGTCATGCAAAAATTTATTGGATAAATAGCCAAGAAGGCTGTTGGCCAAGAAGGACCTGAACAAAGCAGCAATTTCAAAGTCAGGAGAAGCAAATAAACCGGGAAGGGACTGTCTTTTGTCTTGCAAGTCATTACAACTAAATTTCCTCCTAAACAATGCATGACAATGCACTGTGTCAGCCAATGAATTGTACACATGTACCACCTAAGCCACCAAATCAGTGCTCTCATCTGCTTGTACAACAGTGTTTTGTAAACACAGCTTGCTAAACCTTTTGGCATTCCTGCAGACATCATTTCATCTGACAGTCAAATGCAACAAACAGTTGGACCCTATTCAGTCACAGCAGAGACCACTTCTGGGGAGGAAACAGTGATGGATGTCTTCTCTAGCTGATAATGCACAATGGTTTAGGAAGATGAAATAAAATACTGCCTAGTTCGACTACAAAATTCTTGTTTACAAAAGGACTTTTGCAGACAGGCTCTTCAATAGCCACATAGGTTCATGACCTTAGCTTTGTATTTCACCTAAAAAAACCCCACGGTGATCTCTAGAACAGTGCTTCCTACCAGGATAGTGGGATATCACCTCACCAGTTATCACTGGAGATTATAAAGCCTCCAACATCATTCCTTCTTCATGCAGGTATGTGGCAGGACCTGCTGGTCAGGCCAGCAGCTTTGCTAATCTCCCCCATTACCACGTTCTGTGGTGATGCATGCCCATGGTGACAGAGACACTCCACTCCTCTATTCAATGAAGATAAGCTTTTTCCCACCTTATTCTGATTGTAGCTACGTCCAGCTCTCACCCAGGTACTGCACATAGCATAGGAGACAATGTGGTTGCAGTGTGAAATGTGGGCCATGAAGGAGTTCTGACAGCACTTCAATGTGCCTCATTTTTACTGAGACAGACTACATGAATAACATATCCCTAGTAACTAGTGAATGAGTTTATTGCAATGATATAGCTTTTTTTTTTAAGTTCTGTTAAAGGTAAATGGGATCTTAGGCCAAAGAGAGTTGCACACATGTATCTCAGAGAAGAGTTTAGATGGCCACATAACATTTGCACAGCTGAGGGAGAAAGCTTGATTTTATAATTTTTCAATCAAAAAGTATAAAACATATCCTTGAGCACCAGGGCCACCTCTGTTGCGGGTTCGTGGAAACACCAGGTGTCTGCAGAGGTGTATGCTTGGCAGTCTGTGGACCTAGCAATGCTTATTTGCAGTCCAGAAAAATCCAATAAAACAGACCACTAAAATATCCAAACCCTGTTTTTTGCAGTCTTTCCACACTCTGGCTGATAGAATCAACAACGTACCATTTCCACACATAGCGAGCAGTAGCTGAGTTCTTGTGATTTGACGAAAACAGGCCTGAGGGGCTTCTCTTTGGAGCACTTGTCACAGGGACCAAATACAACTGCTAAAAAGGTCTGGTCCATCTTTGCAGTTTGTGAGAGCTGAAAGAGATGGAGAAGAAGGAAAGGGTGCATTCCAGTCCAGCACAAAGCTTCCCACAACTGCTGTGCCAGCTAATGCAGCCTAGGCTTATAAAGACATCTGTAGGCTGGATAATCTCTCTCTGTGACTAATCTTTTGAGCTTGATGAACTGTCACTACATACAAAACAGTCACATGCTCTGCAGATTCTAATTCTATGCAGAAAAATATAAAGATATTGATACAGATACATATGCCATTATAATATGTGCTGTGCACATGGATTCACTACATGTGGGAAAGTACTTTTAATTTTCACTCAACGTCTCTCAGCAGACAATAACCAGAAATGCATAACGACAGCTGAACTTCTGAGAAACCTCCACTGATTTTTATTGTTATTCCCCTGCCTTATTAAATAGTATTTTGCAGTATTTTTAAAGCTGAAAAGATGACCTAGGATTCCATCAGCAGCAGCTACAAAATATGAACAATATGCTTCTTGAGCAGAAACTGATGCTTCAAGCACATTGACAGCTGGGTCATCATTACGAAAACCCCTTTGTTCTGAAGCCAGGCACCTCTAGGATCAAAGCACTATCATCAACAGAGTATTAAAAACTACTTGAAAGTCAGAGAAACAAACAAGAATGCAGTGTCATTTTTCTCTGTACATTTTTCATAGGGAAAATAGGACCTTTCACCACTTCTAAAAACGGACGCTTTTAACATGACTTAGATGTACATAAATAATGAAGTTATGGTAAACAATCAGAAGCAGCTATTGCAAGACAGATTTAAATGGAACAAAAGAAATTCAATCAGCTATGCAGATTTTAGAATTTGTTTGGCTGGCCATTATACAAACCAAACTTTACTCTGTGTACCTGTCTCCATTCTGCTGTTTATTCTTATGTTTTTCAGTGGACGTGAAAAATGAGATACTAAACCCAGAAATCCTGCCCACACTTAAATCAATAAAAGTTTTGCTGCTCTCTCCAGGGAATGCATAACTTCATCCCAACACATGTGGGAAGCAATCAGTCCTGAACAGAACTACAGCACATTAATCTAAAATTTGCATGGAGCTTTCAGTCAGCTCTGTGCAGTCCAGGAGGTTTATATTCCATTTGATGAAAAGCAGCAAATATGTCCTAAAGTTTTCATAGCTGTCTATCAGTATTTTACTTCAGATGAGATTATGACACATTACAAAATTTTGCTACAATAGAAGCCACCAAAACTTCTGAAAAATCAAAAGTCAGTATTATATCTGAGATTGTCATAATGACAGACTTGGATATTACTTTATAAAGACATTTAAACCCAAAAGGTCTAAAACCATTACAACTTCTCGCATTGTAGCCTGAAGTTTTAACCTTATCAGGTTTTTAAAGCTACATTAGAAATCTAAAAATGGTAGCATGGTGAATCATTGAAAAACATGTTACTTACAGAGAAATTCTGTACAATGAACTTTGTTGATGAATAAGAACAATTACCCACCTTTTCAAACAGCAAGAACCTGAAGAGTCTCAAGATGACTAAATAAGCCTCGTGCTACTGCTAATGTAGAAAACCTTCCTACTAAGTCTACTTAAAGTGTATTTAAAGCTCAGCCTCTCTGGTTGCATCACCTCAGATCAGCTACGTGCTGATGATTACTGATGATAAAGACTTTATTTTAACTGCCCTTCTTCAGAATATAGAATACAGGACAGAAACTATTCGACAAACTAGATCTTACCTGCCTGTTCCATACAGCTGCAATTTTTGGGTGGTTTCAAAACAGCAAAGTTGAAACATTTTTTCCAAATAACAATTTGACATCCTGATGAATAGCACTGTTGATGTTTATCTCATATTCTTAACAAAATTTAAAAGTCAAACAAATTGATTAGTGTCCATGCTGGTTCCTACTTGGTTATGCTTTTACTATTAACCTGTTCTAAGACAAAAAATTTAAAATCAATAGGATTAAACACTTCTGCTTTTCTTGCACTCTTTGAAAAAATTTTGGGAAATTCATGAAAACGTGTCCGAAAAATTCAAAAAGTGCTGAAGGTCACATCTACCATGATGTGACCAGACTCTATGGAAGTCACTGAAATTATATCATTAGATGTTTGCATTTGATAGTCAAGAGGATCTGAGGCAAAAGGAGGAAAAAAAAACCAGAATAGGTATCAGCCCAGAAGAAACTTGGGTAGAAATTTTTTTATTATAGAATTATTTTGTGATCCTCTTTTTTATTAGAGTATTATGGAAGCACAGGACTGAAAGGGACCACTTGTGCTACTGAGTCCTATTCCCAGAAACTGAGCGAGTCACAGGTCTAAACACATCCAAAGACGGCAAGAGCATCTCACAAATCCCTCCATGAACCATTTTGCCACTGCAGTGAGGATCACCATTCAACACCTGATGATCTTTGTGGGTCCCTTCCAATGCAGCATATTCTGTGATTTTGTGATTTTCCCATTTGAACAAAATAGCTTTCTCTTTTACTATCATTCTAGGACAGTTAGCCTCAGTAATGCCTCTTCCATGTATCTGCCTTCACCAAAACTGCTCCTTATATTCAGAAGAACCACAGAGAACAGCAAGAATTTTGTACTTACATACTGGCTGAAGGCATAATTGTCAGCAAAAGCAAGGTCAGTTTCTGAGAGCGTATAACAGACCTGATTATTTTTAACTTTCTTTTAAAAATACATTTTGCTGTTTGCATACACAGTGTTAATAGCAGACTTAATAGCATACTTCACTCAATACCCAATTTTTTCTTGATCAAGAAAGTTTTTTTCATGAAGGACATCCATGCTTTGAAGCTTCTGTGTGATGTGGCTGAAAGAGTGGGCTGTGATTTTATTCATGTCATCTCGGGTAACAAACATTCATCTCCAGTAACTGTAAAAAAAGTCTATACACAAGTTACAGCAACAAAAGTTGCTTGCATTAAAATATTTCCAGAAATTCCTGAGGAGCCAAGGACAGCATGCCATGCTGACAGGAAGATACACAATGTTACAGCAAAGCAACTGGACCATTAAATAAACAGTTATGGTGCAACACAAGACTGACGGTACTTCACTATGTTCACATAGTTCCAAGTAACTTCTTTCAAATGTTTCCATACTGAGAACATAGTTATTCATTCACACAAAGCACTACAAAGTGATTTAAACGCTACTTTATTTAACACTTTAAAATACTAGTCCACTTATATGTGTGATCTTTTGAACAGCTTTTATTGTTGTTAAACGAACAAAGGAATTTTTCCTTCATGTATTTTGAATATATCTCTGTGGATATCATGATGAGTATTACACTGTACACAGAACCAAGAACACCAAGAACACTAAATAGCAAAAATGATTCTTTGCTTATATTTACAGATTATTCTGTGAAATTAAACAAGTAGTACTAACACTGTATAATAATAATAAAAGCAAATCAATTGTTCTTTCCTGAAATATTTAAATTAACTCAATTAATTAGAGTCCTTCAAATATTTCAAAGCTTTAGTGCTTGATTTTAATAACTATGTCTAATAAAGTAGTTTAGAAACCCAGCATTATTTACTGAGGAATTTCTAAGGATAGTTATCATTGTAGTGAGGTGAATGCTGTTTCCCCAGTTGTTCTGACAGAGTCCAGAACTAAATAAAGTTACTGTTTTACTCCCTGATTACAGGGAGAAGGCTGAACAAAGCAAAAAGGAGACTACTTCTGCTTTTAAGGATCCTGCAATTGAAAAGAAATAAATAAAGATGAAATGTGAGGAATTAGGCTTGGTTCATCAGTAACAGCAGGCCACAGAAACTGCACCTGCTCCTGTTCAGACTCTGGACTGGAGGAGGGAAACCAGCAAAAAGAGAAAAGGAGAAAGGTGATGTGCCCATGTGCATTCTCAGTGTATATTCTGAAATACCCTGCACTAGAGATGGAACCAAACCAGGAGATGACTCCTTTAGAGAATCAAGCTTGTAATTCAAACCTGGATGAAAACATGAACTTTATATCTGACTTTTCCATTACAATAACTGGTATTAAATCCAAACTTGTCACTGCAGAGAACAAAACTGAAACCTGTCTTGGAGAAGAGCTCCTGAGTCTTCACTTTGGCCAAAGATCTGTGCAGAGCCCCCAGGCTGCAATGCAAGCAGAGGGAGCCTAGCCAGCACGCCCACAAAAAAGACAATGCGGGTTTGTAACAGCAATTCTCTTGGACTGAACTCTGTTCCCCAGTTTCAATGTAGCTATTCATGTTGATTTTTTTTAAACAACTGTAGAAGGACCTTCCCTTCCCTCCCACTACAGTCTTCTGGAGGAACTGTTGTGAAAGACTACTTCTGTGAAAGAAATAAGGATATAAGAAGTAAACATGAAAGCTACTCTCAAACAGATCCAGTATATCAAGGCAAAGAATAGAATTACCTTGGGAAGAAAAAACCCCACTTGTTACAGGAAGTGAAGACAAGGAAAACTGTAAAGCAGTAACATCTATCACATGGCAGTCTTCCCCTCTGACTGGTGCTGACAGGGCAGCAATACAAACCTGTCAGAAAAATGCTTTTCTTGTCAAGTTTGGACTAAAAAACTGTGTGGTAAGTTTTGTGTCTGGCTGATGATATAAAGTCATCATTGTATGACTGAAATGGAGGGAAAAGAGTAAGAACAGGGAGAAGGAAATAACGAGCCAAAATTATTCCTACTGTTTAAGTCTTGACTGAAGAAGAAGTTTCCAACAGTTTAATTCACTGCAAGCTGCTATAATACCCCCCAGCAGGTGAAATGAACCATGAAACTCTGCCTGTCTTTATAAAGTCTCTGAGGAAATATCAATTCATTGGTTTCATCAAACCCTTGTGAGAAAGCCGAGTTTGAAGCTGCTGGGGACTTGTATCATTTCCAAGGCATGTGGAGAGGGGGTGAAAGGAAACGTCACTTGAAAGAGATACTTGGTATCAAGCATCAATTGCGGAACCTCCTCACGGTTGTTTAGCATAGCCTGAAATCATAACAGAAAGGGTAAGAAAATACTGCATTAAGAATAAAAGCAAAACCAGTCCATTGTTCTCTTCCCACTGCAAATCTTGCTTTTACATTATGTTAATCAGACTTGTTTGCATCACTTCCAAATGTCTAGAAGATGAGAAATGTAGTAATAATATGATGTAAATGTCGGATACAACTACAACATCAAAAACTCTGTGTGTGAAGTATCTTGAAAGCTGAATATGAGAAATAACAGTTGTAGCTCTTACCTGGACTTTCCGAACAAATGATGGAGTCACTCTTTTCTCAAAGTCATCTATCGGAGTGTATGAGTTGAGGATCTTAACTATCTGTTCAAATTACAAAAGACTATTTTACTATGTCAGAAAAAGTTAGAAGACAAAAAGAAGAAAACATTATTATGACATCCTTATTGATATTTAATTAAGGTTTCGTAAAACATTTTACAGTAAAGAGAGAATTTTGACTAGTCACCTAATGAATTGTTTACAGATATGATGACTGTTATGACTCATTTCCAGAGGTGTCAGCAGGATCAAGGAGATGTAGAAAAAGCTGAACTGATTAAGGGAAACAATAAATAAAACCCCTGTGACAAAGTAAAGAAAATACATTGTAAAGTAAAAATGTGGGATAGAACAAAGCAGGCAAGTATTCACCGCAGGAGCAGTTAAAATGCTAACAATCAGAAAAGAGGAGTTAAAATTACAGTTTAGCAAGTGATGATTCAGAATGCTGAAGAATGTTATTTTTATCAAATGAAAGGCCAATAGCTTTTTGCAACGTATTATTTTAGATAGCTAAGATTCTGCAACCAGTGCTGCCAGAAGAAAACAGATGGTTCATTACCTGCACAGTAGAGAGAGATGTGCAGTGCTCACATATTTCCTTGGCATCATCATCTGTGATCTTTTTAACCTGAAGGAGCCAGGCTGCTTGAGATAGCGGCTCCAAAGTTTCTTTGGCATTGCTGGTTTGAAGATTCTTGTCCTTAAGCCATTCTTCCAAATAGCTGATATTACATCTGGGTTAAACCATGAGCAAAGAACAGAAACGTCAGACTCCCCTTGACATACAAGTTACTTTAAAGACTGCTAAATACTCCTCTAATGCAGTGTTCAAATTAGTACATTTTAAGTTAAAAACCATACCAGATCATAAAAATCAAACAATCAATAGCTTATTGAATTTTAAGTTTACTCCTACTCCTTTGTATATTTCAAATTGTTGTGTTTTTTTGGGGGGGAAGGGGTTGGTTGGTTGTTTATTTCTGGTTTAGTTCAGTTTTTTAATTTTATTTTTTTTTTACTAAAAGCTTGGCTAATAAAAAGTGAGTTATTAGCTGTTGTTTACAGAAAACTACTAATATATACTGCATTGCCTATTGCACTGTATGTCATGAAAACATTCATTTACAGCTGAGCTTGTACAGGAAATTAGAAAAATCTTTGCATGTTACAAAGCAGAGCCAGGCTTTCAACTGATGACCTAAAGGTTAAACCAGCTTTCTTCCAGTAATTTCCCAGATGGGACAAGATTTTACTGATTTTCTTTCACATTAGTCTGCAGACTGACTAATGGAGAATAAATGAACTGTATCTTCTGCAAAACAGGAGCGTGTTTTCTTGGTGCTTGTAACAAGACAGATGATGCTCAATCTACATCCTCAAAGCTCTGTCTCAGTGCCTTTCTTGTCACAGATCATGAAACATGCAAGTCAGCTTTTGTCTCTCTGCCAGCCAGGGGACACTGCACCTGTTTGCTATAGTAAGGAAGAATTAAAAATACTATTGGTCACATCACAAATGAGCTAGCATGGAAAGAATCCTAACCATGCCTGACTTTAAACTTCAGACTGTAATTTTCTCTGCCTTTTCCTCCATTAGTGTTTCCATGGAAAGAACAATTTGTAATTGTTATGTTGAGAAAGCTCAGCCCAAAATGCAAAGATTTACTTTTTCAAAAGGAATAAAAAAACCAATAGGCTACTTCCATCAGAACGGCCACTGAATACCCAGTGACTTAGAGACAAAGGATATTACATGAAAGTGTTAAAAATTCATTCTCAAGCTTGTTGAAACTTTACTGGCTTTACCTTATCTGCATTCCTTTTCTACATGAGCACATGTCCTTGCGGAGGAAGAGACTATTGAGGGTGACAGCTCCAATCAGAAAGAAAAGCTGCTTCACTGCCTGCTTTAGGAGCTCAGAGTCCAAGCCATTCTGACACATAGTGCTATAAAAATAGCTGAGCTGTTGCAAGATAGAGGTCATTGTGTAGGTATCCGTGTCATCTATACTAGAAGAACGTTTACGGAACCCTGTAGGTTTCAAGCCAGAAATTCCCTGAAGACTTTCATATTCCAGCATGCCTGGTACTGAAATACAACAGAAAATAACTGGTAAGACCAAAACTCCCAAGGATCCTTTCAGTTACATTAATTATTGAACAAAACCTACTTTCAGGATATTTTAAAAGTTAAATGATAAAAGAAAAACGGGATACTGACAAAGGCTTCTGGAGCACACAGTTTTTAAAAAGCCTTTTGTTTTTCTATAACGTTCCTCAGATTCAAAGCATTATCCCACACCAGGAAATGCTGTGAGGAAAAAGTCTTTCCAAACCCTGTGGGGATATACCACTCAGTGGAATTTATATGTGTGGAAACACACACATGCTGGAACACATATTTATAAATCAACAGGAGAAAGAAATCTGTCCCACCCTTTGCCTCCATGTGTAAGCTTTATTCATACACTTCACAAGCTGCATTTAGGTGCGTTGGGATTGGTGCTGTCTTACCAATCATGGGCTGAATGTTGTTCTCCATGACAAGAATGAATTGGTGGTATATTCGAATGGCCAAATCACTAAGAATTTGTCTGTATTCTGAGAGATCAAAATGCTTCAGACAGTTTTTGTTCTGACGTGGAGTGTTACACTTCATAAATTCCTACAATTAAGTTGCAAACATCATTATTAGAATCACATAACATCATAACTGTAAATCATTATTACAATGTAATATATGTATTAGAGTAACTCATTCCACTTCTGGCTGAACGCAGTCTCAGAATGAGTCAAAGCTACAGGTAATTTCAATGAATGCTTCCAGTACTTAACTTTCCAGTTTATGCTGACATTTACTCTGCTCCTAAAGCCAAGGGAAAAACATGCATAGACTTCAGTGAACTTTGGAACGATTCCTAGATCACTTAAATAGAAAGAAAACTCCCCCTGCCCCCTTCTCACAAAAAAAATAAAAAAAATTATTTAAACTATGGTGGCAAACAAAAAAGAAATTACATTTTATTGCTGCAAAGGGATATTATTTTCAGACTTCTCATTAGCAAAGGTCTGACTTCAAAAGTATACATGGAATCCCAACTTGTGTGAAGTCTTGAATATTCATTAGAAATATATATTAACAGTAAATTCTGGATTCAGACCTTTGCCTACTGTTGCAACCAAATTATAAAAGACTTTGGTAGCTAAGTTTAAATGTTTGCTGCGCTGCTCTGCAGCCGTTCCCGGCACGACCACGAGAGGGAGTGTTGCTGATGATCCAGCACACACTGGGAGGCCAAAGCTTTGCGGCGTCTCTTTCCTTTAATCCTGAGGGCTTCATTCTGTTGTCTCTAATTTCATTCAGTCTACCTGAATTTATAAAACCTAGCCAAAAAATACAGTAAGAGTTTTCAACTGAAAATAATGGGAAGAATTCTGAATCTCAGGATAAAACTTTGCTTAAACAAGCAAATGAAATAAGGAAAAAAAATTAACATTTTATTGTTTTGTTTCTTTCTCGAGGTTTTCTTCTGTAGCCTTATTTTGGTAGCAGTAGGTGTTTCAAAGGTCCCAACTGTAAAATAGTAAAACTGTTTTTTATATTATAGATAGATAGATAGATAGATAGATAGATAGATAGATGGATATCTCCACATTAAATAGCTCAAATTGAGCTATTTGAGATGTGAAATATAGCTCAAATTAAGGAGCAGTTTTCAGGTCATATCTTTAACCTACTTTAGCACTTGGATTTTTCCTTGATTTCACTTGATTCTTGATTTCCTTGATTTCAATTAGTTCTATATTGGGTTTTTTATTTGTATAAGACATATAATACGACTGCACAGCAATGTGAATATGTAAATACCTGGAAGGAACAGTGGTGAGCTGGCAAATAATCATCTATTATCGCTATTTTTGATTCCAATTAAAGTTTATCAAAAGTAAAGTAATGAAATTATTTTATTAAATCAATCCTACCTCTTCCCCACTGTACTGCTTCAGACAGTTAAGAAAATAATATGTATTGGAAAGCCAAAAGGACAACATTTCAAAGTCTTCTGAATGTTCCTGAAAATGAGTAAAGCAATCTTATTATGGCATTGTCTCATGAAGTTATTTTAATAGCTAAACTTAAGACTATTACAGCATTGGTAGAATAGTGCCTATCTATAGCAGAAGGAACATACAGCACCTGTAACATACAAGGTGAACAAATCATTTGTGTCTTCAGGCTCATACACACATAGCAAAGATCCCTCTTTTATTTGTTAAGTACTGTTTAAGTATTTTGATATGACAGACTGGCTAAATAAATTAGCCTGAACAAACAGTTCTTTACACATTCCTATGGACAGAGTAGCGTGCTGGAGGGCTTCCTGGGAAGAAGTGTGAACAACATCTACATACACAAATGAAACTGAACTACAAATAAATAATTCTTACTGTGTTTAAGTATGCTTTATTTATAGTATGTTGGCAAAGTAAACAAAAGCTTTTCTAGTGGATAAACTGTGCTATAAATTTGTTTCTAAACAAACTATAGGCATTCTCTGTGCAACATGTTCAACTGCATAAACCATAGTTTACTCCTGCCTGTGCTTACCTGGTGTTTCCAGGTTTAAATCCACAATAAAGCATTCACAGAGCTGAATTTGTTATGTAGATGAGACAACAGGCTAACTGTTCTTTACAACTTAAACTGGCTGGCAACAAATTTTAATATTTTGGTACTACCAAATGACATATCAAAAAAACTGTTACACTAGTAGAAGAGCAGTATAAAAACCTCTTATAATTCCATTACCTGCCAGCTGCCAGACATATTAACCTTCATTTCTGTCCATCTGATTCTTACCAGCGCTGAAAGCACACGTGCGTTTTAGCTAATTAGCTGCTCATTGTAAAATATAAAATACTTTTGATTACTTTGTCAAGAGGCTCTTCAGATAAAAATAATTCATGTTAATGCATTCTGTGCATTCTGTGTTCAGCACAGCTGAACCTTACCTGGAGGCTTTACAGGGATACTACTGCAAACTTCAAAAAGAGTGTCGCTAATGATTATCATTCCATTACAGGTATAGCAGCAGTGCAAGTGTTGGCATTCCCCAGGTACTAGCATGCACTTAATACTTTATATTAAAAATAAAAATACAGACAAACACAATTCCTACCTTAACAACCTGTTTGATACCATCAATGGTTATATTCATGAAGGACTTCAGCATGTCAGCATCATTCAGATAATCTGCATACCTCACACACATGAATAGGATGTGAGCTGGAAGGCCAGGTATCATATTAACTACAACTCCACGTGGCTTTAAATCTGCATAAAGGAGAACCATCGGGTTTATTATAGAAAAATTCAATGATTCAATGTATCAAGGTAATGCAAAAAGCTGGTTCAGTAGTAAAACTGACATTGTAAAGTAACCCAGATGAAGGAAAAAATTCTCCTAAAGAGAAACACGGAAGTAGAGTTCCTTTCAGAGAAGGGAATGATACGGAAAGGACAGACAGGAGAGTAACCATCACACATGGATGTAAGCCCAGTAACTCACAGACTTAGGAGATGGCCAGGAAGAACATAAATTCAAGTCCCTGGTGTGCTCTTGAGATTTATAGCTTTAGAGGTGAATAAATAATAAGAAAGATAACAGAGTCAGCATTATTGTAGAGTCAGACAAATGATTTTTACACAGATAAAGCACTTCTGTACTTGAAATGTCTGGCAGTAGAAAAAGAGCAATATAGAGCATTGGTGGTAAGGGAGTGGGGAGAAAGGCAACTTTGAATGAAAGTGAAATATGGCCTTGCAGTTCTTGTAGTGTTCTGAATATTGTTGAAAACTTAGAAAATTTCAAGTTTTTTCTAAAATACCAAGGATCAGATTTTGAATGATCCTTTCTTCATCCTCTTTTTTGTACTCCATCATTCCAATGTACTCTTTGGACGAAGTTGGCCCATGAGCTTCAGCTGTCAAACACAAAAGCACTGTTACTTCCAGGTTAGTGGCTGAGCTAATGGTCACATCAGAACAAACTATTGGGGCAAAGCAGTTTTCTCTGTAACAGAGTACAGGCCTGTTCACAATAATGTTCTTAGCTTATGCTTCCATGCAGTATGAGTAAAGTAACATTTATATTGTTCATGAACAGTTTTGCTGGATTCAGTGGAAGTACTTGCCTTAATAAGGCACATAAACAGCAACAATACATCTCTACATTAAGACACCTCTGCAATGTTTTCAAAAGTTTTCTATAGCAAAGAATTATGCTGTATATAAGAGCTTTATACAAAGTAACTTCATATCAGGAACCATCTGCCACTTGAAGGGTAATGGGCAGAGTTACTCATCTGATGCAAAACTAACTTTGTTGGCTCAGTTTGTCTGAGGGTATGTGTTAACTTCTATTGACAGAACCTCATATCTCTGGCTTAATATTTATCATATAGTCTAGGTCCCATATGTGCCTATCATTTAGCCTATTATAAAAAACCCCAAACAAACCAGGAAAGGACTTTTATGCAATTTCTGTTGGTGGGTCCCCTGGCACATTTTCCTCAGGTCTTAGATTTCTAACCCCACCCCAAACTCCACCTCTTTAAAATATATATTTCTTCAAACAGACACTGGCCATTCAAAGCTATTAAAAAAAATAGATCGCATAACAATACCTTACCTTTTTCAAGAGTTTTGGTAAGAGTTTTGATCTGATCCTCCAATTTTTTTATTATTCTATCTTTCATGTCTAATTTTTCTTCAAGATCCTGTAATAATCAAAGTCAGTGAATTCAGAGTAAACACAATTTAAAAACTGTTTTATACTGCTCTGTTATTGCCACAATTAAAACACGCTATGATGTGCTTTTACTTATATTTAGTGGAAGAAACACCTTGATATTTTTTTCTCCCCCAATTAATTGAGAAAATATCCTATCCATACCACAAAATCATGATTTCATTTTTTTTAATCCTTTATTTCAGGTACAATTTCAAATGGGAATTTCATTTCCTCACCATGTTTTCCACATGGAGTCGAGTTGTCACTTGTTTTATCTTGCTTTGTACTTCATCCTGGACTTCATCTTGCATCAAACCATTGCTCAGGCCCTCAGTTTCTTGGGTTGTGCCCTTTTGTTTTATGTCCACTTCATTCTGGGTCTCATTAGTTCTAAAAATAGGTGGATAAGAAGTCTTGTCTCTTAATCTTTTCTTAAAGCAGAGTTCTATGATACTCATCCATTACTGTATACACATACACTGTATACAACACCATAAGGTAAATCTTAATGAAATGTAATACTTCGAGGTGTTTAATTGACTCTGTTACTGCAACTTACAGTGACTACATTTCTTAAATTTAAAAAAAAAAAAAAAAAATTACCGTCTTTGTGTTCTATTCCCTTCTAGCTCATAATGCAGCCGATTGGACATCTCTTTCGTTTTTTTTTTTTTTTCAGTAATAAATAGCAACAAACCCCAAAACAAAAGAGAAACAACAAAATCAAAGTCATTTACTGTTCTGTACTGGTATTCAGTTAATCTCTTTTTATGCTCATAATTTTGTTCCACCTAATGAAACAGATAATGTATCTGCCAGATAATGTATCAGACAAATATGTGACTACTCCATAACATAAAGAAAATTACATGGATGAAGAATTTTCATACTACTAACTTCTTGCAGTTGGCAGTAAAACTACTTGTAAATTTTAAACCATTTGCCTAGGAAGACATGCAGCTAGACACACTCAGGATCCTCAGCAGAGTATGCTTTCCTAAATTGAGATGAACTTTCAAACAAGCAAACTTAGCAAGAACTTATCCCTCTGACTCTGAATCTTCAGCACCTTCTGAAATCCATCTCATAGGATATGCCTTAAGTTCCAAATCATCTTTCCTTTTTATGACTGCTTCCAAAAGTCATACTCCATTCCACATATTCTTTGCAGAGCCCTCTTGAATGCATCCAAACTACAGAACTGAATGTCCTCATAAAGGTAAGAAAAAGCACATGATTGCATGTATTTTATTCTTTAATAAGATATAAACTATACAACACATTTTTTTCATTGTGTCTCTTATATTTTACTAAGAAGAAAATAAATAGTAAAGCAATGAAGCTGTCACTGAATATTGCTTCAGCTTTTAAAAGTTCAAATATAGGGAATCCATCACGTTCTTCTTAAACAACTGAAAGACAAGGGACCATACTGGTACTTTACCTTTCAGCTTTTCAGTCTGCTCTTGAAGACGGTTTTCAAGATCTAATTTTTGATTTTCAAGTTCAGAAACTTGCTGTTTAAGATCTGGGATCACCTTTTAGAGGAAAAGGAGATTTATGTATCTCAGCACCTTCCTTTTTTTCAAATGCCTGCAGTTGTTCCTGTAAGACTTCAGGACCTTCAACTGAAAATAGTCAAAACCAGAGGAGAGACTGGGGGAGAACTGCTACCTGCTTGCCTGACTTGTTTAACTTTTCTGGAGGCACCTGCTGCTGGCCACTGTTAAAAATGAAATAGTGAGCTAATCAAGTTGTTGGACTGTCCCAGTAGTACCATTGTTCTCTTCCAGTTTAAAGGAAATTACACCATGGCTTTAATTTCCCCAGCTCAATTAACAGTGGAAAAAAGCGTTCGATATGCCATAATTTTTTTTTTAAATAACATTGTAAATAACTTTTTCTTATGTTTTCAATTTTCATAATTTTGTTTTGAAAATATTTCTTCAATTATTTTTCAGAAAAACTATATCGTATATGCTATTTTCTGGAATAATATCTGTTCCTTGTGTCAGACAGTTTTGCACAGCACTAATTACCAGACTCTTCAGCCGTGCCTGCAGTTTTTTTGGCGTGTTTTGGTGTGCTTAGCTGCCCTCTGGTGGGGAGAGCCTCAGAACTCTGAAGAGGCTTCTCAAGAAAAATCTCAAATCGGGTTTATGCAAAAGAAAAGGGGAAAAAAAAATTTCTGTAAGGCTGCCCCAACAAGCTGGACAAGAAATGTGGCTGCTTCCTTACACACCACCCCAAGCAGGCAGGGAAAGAGCCTTATGGATGTGCAATCTTAGATGGCCCCATTTGTTTGAGCCTTGAGAATTCAAGGACATGACCACAACATTTTGACTGCTCCATGCCACAAACACATTTGGATTGTACTACTACACTTTGATTACTACACCTTGATCTTACCAGGTTTTCTGAAGTCAGCCTGCTAACTTCAAGTCGAATACCATCATTTATGTCATTTTCCTCCCGGAATAATTTTTGTAGATGATTAATATCTTGACTAAGGTGTTCAACTTTAAAGTTCAAACCTTCAATCTCCTTCTCATATATTTCTTTCTGAGACTGGAAATGACTTTCTAATACTCTGTTAAAAAAAAAAAGGGAGAAAGAACATGGCAGATGCAGAATGACCTTGGTGAAATGGGTCAAATTTAATATGAGGTGAAAACAAAGTACTGTGATTAAGACAGATATTCCATTACATCACCTGTGCATTAAGGGAGCTGAAAGTTAGGCATGATATATCAGAGGAAACACATTTCCCTGACTCACACATACACACTTACTTTAAGTTTGTTAAACTGATTTTAAGCTGCTCAGCCCATCATATCATGTAGTGTTTGTTCATTTCTTAAACAGAAGTTCAGTACTGCACTGTCAAATTAGTTACTCACTGATCTTTCAATTTATTTTCTAGATCACAGCTTGGAGTTCTGAAAACACTGGAGAGCTGAACTAACCTTGTAGCTTTTTTCAAGCCCTCGTAAGCAAACCACAGCTCTCCATCCTCATTTAAGTGTTCCAAGTCCTCCGTAGAGAGTCTGCAATGCAAGGCAGTACTATGAGTGGGCACGTTAACAAAATGCATCTCCTAAGGTTTTTTTAAGAGACCTCAGGACAAAATTACCTGCTTCTCACATCTTCAAAATCATAACTTTCAAGTAGTTGTTTTGTAACTTCTGACATCTTTTCTGTAAAAATAATTAAAAAAAGAAGCTTTTACATGAATTATTTTCTCTGCATGTTTCAAATTAAGCTTACTTACAAAAATTAAACAAACCTCTTCCTAAATCTATGAGGTTCATTCCTGCTACTTGGTTAATTATCTGATTTAATACAAGAATACAATCAGGAACTTGGTTTTACTTTAGGACGTGTAGGTGCATTAGACTGGTGTATCACCAATACTGCTTTTTTTTCTAAACACGCCAAACTTTCAACGCAAAGTTACACCTTTCTGGTCTGAATCTGAACAGATGCCCAAAGGGAACCCAACTCAGCAAGTTATTGAAGCATTGGACCTAATTGGACATTACTGGACCTAAGGCTAAAGGCTGAAGGAAAACTTCATCAGATAATGTACTGTTTCCACATTCTTAGGCCTCGACAGGATATTTGTTAAGCTTTATGTGAAGTTTAAATTCCAAGTGAAGCTTAAATTATTAGTACTGATTTTTAAGCACAAAGGAGAAATGTCTGAAATAAGTTTTTCAAAGGGGTGCACCAGATCTCAGTATTCAATGACCACTTTGTAAAACTCAGCTGTTGAATCTTTTTTTCCCCCTTGTGATTAAATATATGGATAGAATGAAATCATTGTGGGATGGGAAAGAGAACCTGAGTTTTGTCAAAGCTAACAGAAGAAATCCATTTAAACTGTCCTCATGTCATAGCTGGTAAGTTCTCTGCCATTATCTGGTGTGTGGCTTACCCCTCAATTCTCGCTTCTGTGAATGGGCCTGCTTTTCCACATCCAATTTTTGTGTTTGCAGCAGCTCAATTTCCTTTTGTAACTCAGGTATTTTCTGAATCAGAGAAAAATTTATACATTTAAATGTATAAATATTCCAGCACAATTACTCTTGAAAACATGCACTGCGGTAACTTACTCATATTGTGTACTACATGAACACAATTCTACATAATGGTGTATCAAATACAGTTTATTAACTACAACATGTTCTAAAAGTGCACTGAAGATAAAAAAATTAGTGAAGATAATCTATAAATAAAACATGCACATTCTCTACTTGCTCTATCTAGAAAAGACTCCAAAATGAAATATGCATCATGCTTCACACCTGTGCTTGTTTTGTAAGCTGTCCTACTTCCATTTTCAAGCCATCCTGAACGAGAATTTCTTGCTGAATTTGATGTTGCAGCTGAGTTTTTTCTTCTTTCAGAATCTTAATTTCTCCCTTGAGCAATTCAATCTCCTTTTCATAGTCCTGCTTCTGATTTTGGAAATTTTTCTCAAGTATCCTAAAGAAGACAATGGAAAGGTGGTTTTATTTTTCTACATTCATAAGTGAAAGAGTGGGCTTTGTTTTAGCTTTAATTTTAAAGGACGTGTTTTATTGAAGAAAACTTAAATGAATCATAATTACTTGAAAATGCTATTCTACATGCTCAGAATCAATCTACAAAATGGATGGTAATGGGAGAGGAATGTCCATAGATTTCATTACATGTAATTCAGATGTTGGGATGGAATTAAAGGCAAAACTGAGTTTTTTCCACTTCAAGGCTAATTCTCTGACTCTGTGAGTTATCCTGCCTGAGCAGCTTTCCACTACATTTATGGCCACAGTCAGCACTGAAGAAGGACAAAGCAACAGAAAGCCCTGTGTCCTGCTCAGTCAAACATTACAGGAAGCTGTAATCTTGATTCAAGAAAAGCATGCTGCAAAGCAACAACCATTTGCTGAAAAGTAACAGGATTTTTACTACTGCAAATGAAACACCAAACCAGGGGGCGCAAAAGTTCTTTCCCTTACATCTTTAACCAAATGTCCTTTTACAAACACTGCCTTTCCCTTATGCTGAGTATTTCAATTCTGCCCTTTAAAATTCACTTCACAGGAATTCTGACTGGCATGGTCATCAGCTGCTCTTCCAGTCCTGACCGAATTCTGAGGATATTTCTAAAGAAACCATTAGGTCGAGGTTGCCTTTCAATTCTTAGAAAGACACATGAAAAGACAGGAAACTGAAAAAGCAAGAACAGTCTCATCATGATTTCCTGCACGTGACTGACCTACAAACAAGCATGTGCTTTCCTAAACTCTACATGAAGTACTTCAGGAGTAGCATTAATGTCCAAGAATTTGGATGGATTCATAAGGGATGTCAACATTACACATTTACAGCAGGAGAAAGGAAGGTAGGGAAGGAGAAAAAATGAATGCTGTTTCAATGCAATAAAATTCAGACTACGTACATTCGCTGTTTTTCTTCTTTTTGTACATCATTGAAGAGTTGCTTCGTGAGGTCATCCATTTTCTCTGTCAAAATATATTTCAATATTTCAAAGACTTCCATGCAATTATGTACATTTTTTTTAAAACAGTATGACTCCAATGAGAAGCTCTGTTTTAGAAAGTAATCCTTAACATATTTTGAGGCTGAAATTACTCTCTCAAGTGTCAAAAATTATCACGGGACATTTTATAAGGAATGCTACAGAATAGAAAAGGTTCTACTCAACACCAAATTGTTATTCCTTTAAAGTATACTTGATCTGATGTGCTGCCTGTGTCCTTTGAAGCTAGATTCCTAAAAGCAGTATATTAAAGGAACCAGGAAGCTACACTTTGAAGCAATACATGTGCACGATACAGGAAGCATAAGAGGAGGAAAGCTTTTGCTACTGAAAGAACAAATTTAATTTAATTATTAAATAAAAAGCATTTGCACTACACATTCTAAACAAGAACTTCAATTAATGTAAATTCAGTATTTATATTGCTCTTATTAATACAAAAGTAATTTACTTTTGCTGAAAACTTGACTTTACAAATTTACCCCACTACAATGCCTTTGAAACTCCCTTTAGCTATTGTACCTTTCATTTCCTCAGTTTTTTCTTGGAGCTTTATTTCTAAGGTCTCTTTCTGTTCTTGTAATTCTTTATTCCGATTCTCAAGTTTTAAGATTTTCTGTACACACAAAAAGCAAGCATAATATCCAAATTACAAAGGAGGAAGAAATAGGTCACAGAAGATGTTACATTTTAACAAGCATCTATGGACTTTCTTCTCTGCTGCCTCCCACACGCATACACATAAAAGTACAGTTACTTAGCAACTCTCAAATCATGCATTTGATAAATCCACTAACCGAAAAAAAAAAAAAGATTTATAAATAAAAGCACCCAGATGGCAATTATAATTTACCTGTTCACTGTCCTCTTTATACTTTTTCCCTTTCTCTTCATATGTTCTCTTTTGAGCAGTTAACTTTTCAACGTCTGCTTCCAGTTTCTGAATTGTATCCGCGTTATTCATATGAGCTGAAGCCAAATTGGTCAATCGTTCCAGCAAACCATGATTTTCTCTACTCTACAATGAGCAGAACAGGTTAAAAGGAAACAAAAAAATGCACACCTGAAACTGGTTCATAGAATTTTGAAGGGAACACCTGACCTACTTCTGCTCACCATCCCATACCAGTCATGATTATTTCAACCAGGGACTTGGTCCATCAATCAGATTAAAACTACCATTTTAAAGATGATTTGGCTGGTATGGCTCTCAAAAATAAACTGCAAGATAAACATGTGGAATTCTCAAAAGTTACTTAATATGTTGTACCAGAGCAGTATCTCACACATTCTTCATTCCAACAAGTAACTCGATCCAGAGATTGGATGGACTACTTAAGAAACAATAAAAAAAAGTTCACTGCAGATTCTTCTCATTTGCATAACTAGTGCAAAAATATAAGGAAACCCTAGGGGATTCTTTCTACCCAGGATATAAGAAGTCTAGTAGTTTATTAGGGACCATATTCCTTGCATATTCTCCCGTCTTCTCAAGTAACATACGGATATTTAAACTCACATAAGCCTCTAGTCAACAGAAGCGCTTTTACTAGAACAGATATGATCAAGAAATCAGCACAAATCATAAGCTGACTGGTTTCCCTCACCTGTTCCTCTATCTTCTTCTGCAGTTGCTGAACTCTGTATGAGAGCTGGATATTCAACACAAACCGCCGAATATTCTGGAACCTGCGCCGGGCAAGCCACGCACGGGCGTATTTCTGAAGGATCACGGCCTTCTGCTCTTCACGCATCTTTCAAATAAAATATTAACATCTGTCTGTAATTATCTATGGCTCAATCAGCAGCAACTATAACAGTCTGTGGGTCTACATACACTGGTAAGCACGATGCTTCTTAAGGACATATCAAAATACTGAAATTACCAGACTGCAGACACATTGAGCTACTGTAGTAATCACACAAAATGATCTGCATCAAGTATAAAACAGACAAAGTTCTTGGTATCTATTGTGATTCAGTGTTTTTATAGTAACAATACAAAAATAGAGTAGAAGATATGAGAACCAGACATGCAAGAGGTAAAGTACTGGGGATCATTGTCCTTGTCTCCATTTTTCTCATAGAGCAACAGCTGTTTCTAGTCACTGAAATTAAATTTCTGATAGGCTTTACCTTCCGATACTTTTTTCTTGCTAGATATCCTCTTGTATAAGCCTGTATTGTTACAGCAGCCACATGGATGAGCTGGCAGAGTCTACGGACCAGGTAACCCCGACAGTATTTCTGAATAGTTATAGCTGCCCATGTTTGCTTCAGATTTCTTGCAGTTATAGCTTGCCTTGATTAAAAAGACAACAAAGTTTACTCAGGTCACATTAGATTTCTCATGCTCATTTCTTTGGTCAGTCAAATCAAAAACAGACACACACACACAAGATATTGAAAAAGGTTACTGAAAACAGCAACAAGAAGATACTGAAAACAGGCATTTGCTGTTTTTTCTTCAATCAAAGTGAGAGAGGGAGTTATCCACAATCTTTTTCATCTGTCCCCAAGCAGTCGTTTTGGTCTCTTTTTGCAAATTTCCAAGCCTACATAGAGCCATCTTTCTCTCAGTCTGTTTTGTGAATGGCTGGTGCAGTTTCTTTGCTGCATAACTCCTTGCAATCATTTGTGTATACTAATTTGTAGACCTCTGTAAACTGATTTTCCTCTCTGTTCCCTGATTTCTTCTCTGGCCCTGAAGCTAAGCAGTAAGCCCTTGCTGACAACTGGCTCACATATCATCAGCTAAGGACTGAGCTTACAGGTAGAGAGGCCTCTCAGGAATCTGACAGACAGCATTAGAAACCTGTTAAGAGTACTTTCTTCATATTAGCTGAATAACTTGAACATTTCCAAGTCCATAATTACAATCAAGAGGAAATGAAAATACAGCCTGAATTGCTCTGGGCTTTAGTTTGATCTCCTATCTGCCTTCAGACACACCCCAACAGCAAATTCATTTATCAGCCAGGAGTACCGTACTGTCCGCTGCCCCCGGAAATACTGCTGGATGGTAAGAGCTGCTTGCTTTGTGTGAAGGTATTTCTTCCTCTGCAGCCAGCCTCGAACGCTCTTTTGGATCATGATGCATGCATGTCTCAGCTTATCTGATCGCAGTTTTTCTAAGTAAGCAACTTGTCCTGCTCTGAAAAAGATTTTTGTTCTCCCAAACTGATACTGGTTATGATCCTGAAAAAGAGAACGGTAGGTAATTAAGTTTTTAGTTTATTATTTTAGCCCAGACATTCTTTTCCTTTTATAAATTGTCTCTTCAGGCAAGCTCTTCTGAAATGACGTGACCTTGCTATAGAAGAATATTCTCTCTGTCCTCTTTGCAGATAAGAGTATGTGGGGAGAAAATCCACTCAGCAGGAAACACCCAGAGAATTACATAAAAAGTTGCACACTAGTGATCTAAAATTAAAGGGAGGCTTTGGACTTATCATCAAAGCCTTGAAAACAACCTCTTCACCCCCTTCTACAAGTCTGCCAAGGTTCCATGGGCCCAACAATACCTTTTGATGCACAATTCCAGCCTTGAATCAGTGAGCTGTGTGAGAAAAACTCAGGGGTGAAGCTGCTTTTAAGTTCAGGCTCTTACCCTTGGCCTGTGCCAGAGCTATGCAGCAAGTGTGCCTGTGTTTGGTGTTACACATCCCTGAGTCTGAACTCACTCCTGATATGCTGACTTGAGTTGCTGGCTTGACTGGGACCAGCCTCAACACTGCCAGGTCGTCTAACAAATAGGAGTGATGTGCAAAAGAGCACATTTTTAGAACAGTTCTCCAGTATGCTGCACTCCATCATCAAAAGCCCTCTTGTGCTTGTAATACTTGACAAATGTATACCATTTACTGTTCACTGGTTTATAAATATAGGTAGAATATCTTCCATTTTGCAAGTGACAATGTTAGGCACAGAGTGCTTAAATTCTCTGTCTGTGGCCACATCATGACTGCGTCACAGCACAAGGTTACTGACTCACAAGCCTAGTACGGCACACTAAATCAGGATAAACAGTAATAATGTAAATATCTTTCCTATTTGAGGAGAAATACTACACTTGACAAAAGAGACCTCTTATTACTAATAGAAGCTGCAACACATCTGTGGGTTGGTGCATACAAACCAACCTGGATTAGCCGCTGCAAAACTATCTTGCAAATCTGCTTCTTGTCATTTATGGAGAGCTCCTGCTGTGTCATAAGAATACTGTAACGGCTGAAAAACTCAATGTAAGTCCACCTGGAAAATTAAAAATTAACAAATGAATTTCATTTAACAGACAACTAACTATTTTTTGACACAAGGAGGCTCACTGCCATCCCTACCTGGATGGGTAGCTCTGTGCACTAATTCGAATAGTTTCCAAAACACCACAGGCTCGTAGCTGCTGAGTAACTCTTTTTGAATCAAACCTAAAAAAGCAGAGTTATATTTTACATTTCTGCTGGGTTTGGCATGCTATAATAACTAGAACCATTCAACTAACTGGATTTCTATTTCGACACTGTTCACACCTTTTCTGAGTTCTAAAGCCCTTTTAAATATTTTTGTGAACAACAGGTATGTTCACAAAGAAAATGGCAATGGGTTTTACTTCCTGAGTATAAACTGGTGCTAGTCTATACCGTACAAAATATTCATCAACTTAAACCAAAGGTGGGCAAACTTACCCCTAAATATGTTCTGACAAATACAGAAACACTAATATCTAACTTGAAAAATATCAGGATAATAAGAATTTTTAAGGTATCAATAACTATTACTGAATTATTCTATTTTTGTAAAAAGACAATTTTTTTTAACTTTAGTTATCTTGAAAGGAGAAATATGTTCCATATGGGAAGTTGCTCAACAATAAGAATTTAACTTGCTGACACATTGCTACAGTGACATGGAAAAATACTCTTTTAATTTTAAAGGTAATAGAACAGCTCAACACCACTAACATACTTACTCAAAAGGCAACTTCTCATCGTTTGGTTTTATGCACCGTACATAATGAGGGGTGGTTGCATTGAGTGTCACCATAAGCAAAGACAAAGAATTCCGGAACTAGAAAATATCAGACATAACGGTTTTGCTGATGAAATATTTCCAGCTAAGCAAAAAGTCAAATCTTAGTCTTTTAATTATTTATTAGGTTTTGGCTGGACACTGGACCCATATTCTTAGTGTTTAGATCTTAAATGCAGGAAATTTAACAGTCCTGATGTACCCAGGATTCTCCTATACATAAGTTAAACACGCCTACTTATACCCAGTCCTGGAGCACTGCACTGTGGCTGGTTCTGGCTGTCCTCAAAACTGGACAGTCCCCCATGAACAGTAACAGGATCCAGTGTGACACTCTCAGACCATCCAGTTCCTTGAAAGCACAAGTGTCACAGAATGGCACGTTTCTGTACTACCTTACTGCCAACAGTCGTCCGCAGCTGCTTGTTGGGTGACTTGAGAACAGGCCTTGCAGATTTGATGTTTATAGTTGAACTGAAAGGTGAAATGGACACCGGATTGTCTTGGAAAAAATCTGCACACAGATGAAACTAAAAGTGTGGTGAAAGAATCAGAGTTAAATACTGTGTAACTGCAGCAACATTTCATTAAAAACTATATTTACTATAACATAAAATGCAGACTCCTTAACGCTTAGGCCAGGCATTGCAGGACTTGGAACTGGATATTTAAGCCACAAACAACAATTGAAGAAAGAGTTGGAGTGATTCTGAGTCTATTGCAAAGCACTTACACATTTCACAGACAAAACTCAGCAGCTATTAAGGCAGCCTGCAAAAGCTATTTCAACACGAGCAAATAACGGACACAAACACAGAGCAGAGTTAAAAATAAGACCACTTAAGGTCATATTTTCACAATATGTAATTTAAGAATATGTTTTCTGATCAGATGAAGTTAACTTCTTAACAGTAACTCTGAAGTCTCAAGGCTGTAGACTTAAAAGGGACAGGGCCTTCAAGCAGATGGGAAGTGGCAGGCACATACAAGACATTTCCTTGCCCTGGCATTCTCTTAATCTCTTTTGAAGAATAAACAAAGGCAGTTGTTAATGATAAACTACCTATCAAAGCTGCATGTAATGACTACAGGGAAAAAAGTTTTTCGGTTACAAGGATTACAAAATGGTCTTCAAGGGAGATATTAAAAAAAAAAACAACTGGCAAAGTAAATGCACATATACCAAGAAGTTGAACACTGTGGTTTTTCATCTTCTATATTATTTTTATGTTAAAAATATATTCTTGTATAATATTAATACAAATTGGCTAAATTAATTGATCCAACCTATGAAAATTTTATATCAAGTATTTTAAAATCAGATCTGAATTAATTCCAGTAAAATCAGATATTCGGAAAATTAGTCATTGATGATTGTTCACAAACCTTGCTCTCTTTCAAGATTTCAATCAATACTTCATGTACTGTATCTCTGTTTTTTTCCAAAAATCCTTCACATTTATATTCTACCTGTGCAAACAAGCAAAATCATTAATTTCTCAGCAACACATAAACGGATAGCAAAACAGTAATTTTTACTCTCTCAGCTGTGGTAGCTAAGAGCTTTTTATTAGTCTTAAACATGATGGCTGAAATTCTTCTTTTCCCAGTTCCATTATCTCAAGATTACATACATGCATATTGTAAATTTAGAAGCAAGGCAAACTGTCAGAATCCACTATCAACTGCAATTTCCTTCTGCCTTCATTAGTAATTTCTTTCCTCCTTTCTTCATTACCCTATGACTTCAAATCAAAATATCAAAAAAGGAATACTACATTTGAAATGTAAATAACTGAGATTAAAATGAGTATGGACTACAATTGTAACTATTCTATTTATATACTCCACTCTTTTTCTGCTTTTTTATCTTAATGATTTATTTTTATACTCTCCAATTCATTATCTTAAGCACTTCTTATGTTTAAATGGCACATTACAAACACTTTTACCAATAAATAAATAGTGCTATGTATTGAAGATCAATTTTACAGAAATTCCAAACAAGCATGGCTAATATTTCCTATTTTCTAAGTCTGTTCCTTTTCTGAATGAGCTATTACTAGAAACATGGTGAAACATTACTGGTTGTTTACACTCTACCTTATCAGCAAAGTGTTGAATGATGAAAGACGTGTTTGACATCCTCGGCTTTTCAAAGAGTGCGTTTTTATTGACAAAATTATTATACAGCTTTTGAAGCCAGTTTTCATCTTTTCCATGAGGTAACTGTAAAAATGAGAAGGGTGCTCTTTAGCAAACTTGTTGGACTGTTAAGGGCAGCAAAACCGCTTACTGTCAATAAATAGTCTGAATAAATCTTCAGTGAATTACAAGGCCTGATAACAACCAGTTTTTCTGCCTTCAAACTAACCAGTGGCTCCCTGTAGGAAATCATTTTATGAAAGAAGGTTGTATTAATCCACAAATTTGCTATCTAGAGTTAATTCTCTGGTGAGTCATAAATCACTTTGTCCTGAGAAGATGCTACCTGCAAATGGGGACAGTGTGATTCCTGAGAATGCCAGTGAGCACCACATATTACCCATATTACTCCATGGTCTGGATTCCAAGAAGTACACATTGCCAATATCACCAGAACACCTTAGAGAGACCATTTTAACAGGGCTCAACTTTCCCTGACCTATTGCTCCATGCCAAAGTTACTTCAGCAGGTTTGGAAGCCTAAAGGAACTACATTTAACACAGAAAAAAAGTGGATTAGGAATTTCTACAGTCAGGAGAAGACACAGGGAAAAAATAGTAACACTGAAGAAAGAAAAGCAAGGATGTAGGTTTGGTGCACTCAACAAGTACTTATCAAAAAGCAGACTACTGGGGGCTATTTTGTATCAAAATTAGTGATTCGTGGAATAATTTCAAGTTCAAAATATTGGTGGAATAGATCCCTGGAGACTGAGTAGTCTAAATTCCTGCCTGGAGCAAGACTGCCACCAATAAACTGCTGTTTGAACTAAAATCCAGAAAATGCCAAAGGATTAGGATCCACTCTGCTTAACCTGTTCTAGTACTGCACTACCCTCACAGTGATGAACTCCAGTTGCTGGGTTGTCTTCTAGGTTAGAATCTAATTTTAGGTTCTTAGTTCTACAACAGCAAAATAGACTAAGAGGCTTACAATTAAAATTACCAAGTAGAGGGCAAACTTTAATGTTCCTTTTATGAGGAAAATGCTCTACTTCCCAGAAAAAAGGACAAAATATGGATTATAAGCCCAACTTGTAAAAATCTATGTAGGTTGTTTTTTTTTTCCTATGAGCTCTAAATGCAAGAATTTTTAAATTACCAAGCACTCTTCATCCAGAAGTTCTAAAATTCCCATTTTTGCTTCAATAAGGTCAATGACAGGTTGGTTGTCATAGAAGTCTATTAAAGTCCATGGGATATCTTCCTTCATATATTCTTCTTGTTCAAGTTTAAAGACATGCTGGATATATGAAAATAATGCAAATGTAAGGTTACAACAATCAAGGAAGAAAATAAATACAGTGTGTGCATGTGCATGGTTGTATACATAAAATAGAAAAAATATATTGGACTATATTACGTTTGTCTTGTAAGAAAATAAACTCAGAAATTTTCATATTTATATGTTTAATCTATGCATACTTTTAAAAATAAATGTTTATTTATTACTGGATAGTCACTATCCAGAAATATCCATTACTCAAGCGCAAATAGAATTTGCTAATATCCATTGTTCATGATCTAAAAACTTAAATAAAGTAAGATAAAGAACTGTAACAAATAAAAGAACATACCAGGTTAAATTGCTGCTGTAGCTTTTCGTTTGCATAATTGATACAAAATTGTTCAAAACTGTTCACATCAAATGTTTCAAATCTGAAACACAATTCAAATAAGAAAAGGAAAAAATCCCTTGACATCAAAATCAAATGCTAGTATCCTTAAAAGATTTCAAAGCTATCTTAAAGTTTCTGAGAAAATTAACCAGCCATAAAACTAATGAAGATGTTAAGGCATTTCAAAACTTTTTTAGAAGTTAATGTTACCAGATATAACAGAGCTAAAAAAAATCCAGAGTTAAATTTTAAAATATCACATCAAAAGTTAAATTTAAACCTCATTCACAAAAGATACTAATATTTATAGTAGATGAGCGTTTCCACTACTCTGAATGTTAAAGAACTTATATAACCATGACGTTTCAGTAAAACAACTCCCTCCAAATCCATTACCAGCACGAACTGAAAAATGCCTCTTATCAACTCTAAAGAAAAGGTACAACTTAGAATTTGTTTCCAGAGACTGTCTTACCCATAAATGTCCAAAACACCAATAAAAGTATGTTGCTTGCCAGAGAACTGCAAAGCCTGGTTAATTCTTTCCACAATAAAGTCAAATAAATGAGAGTAGATCTTCTTTGCCAGAGCATCCCTTGCATTAACAGCCTGAGCTCTTGTCATTGGCTTTACTACAGTCTCTGAGGTGGTGATAATCTTTCGGTGGCACAACCATCGGGACATTTTGTCACAGTTTAAACCCAGAAGTTCACAGAATATATTGAGATGTTTATCTTCCATCTTTAAAAAAGATAAATAAATATTTTTAGATTACACTTATTACATTAACTGTTGTCTAGACAGTGAAATCCCTGCACCATTGACATCAAACTATGATTTTTATTTTTAGACAGACAAGGGGCTGTGTTTACTACGTCATCTGACAAAATACCAAGATGAGCTGAAGCAAGTAATACTGGATAGAACTCCTGATACAGGAGAGAAAAGCTTGGACTGGGTGAGATGCTTTAGATTAAAACACCAAAAGAAAGTTACTTTAGTCTGTGTTTAGGTGTTCTTGCTTCTTAGACTTGCACAGCTTACTGGGACACATTCTGAGAAGCTTTGACAAAGCTCTGTTTCCTGTATCCTGCTGAGCATCCCAAACGGCTTTTCCAACAGCTGTGGATCAATTGGATATGTTAAGACTTTCTGAATTTGGGCACAAAACAGCATCTGTGTGGACTCTCGCTGTGCCTCTGTACAGATGAAGATGCAGAAATCAATCAAGTTTAGTAGATGAGATTTAACACTGCTCAGAGCCCCAGATATGAAAGAAGCTATTGCTAAAGGACTTCTGGCACAGAATATTATAGAAAATGTTGGTATTTGAATGAGCTGCTTCCTTACACTGATGGATGATCTTTCATCTCCAGCAGCTGCTATTTCCACGTTGCCCAAGTGTAGGATTGCTGCCAGCATTTTAAAAACATCCATCTGAAAATCCTCCTTCAGACCTAAAAAACAACTCTTGATTATTTTAAATACCCAGAAACAGTACAATTAATTAAAACAGAACAATGAGGGACTACTTACTTTGTTGTGTAGCCAAGAATTGTACAGCATCTCCAAGGAGTACTAAGCAAATCCTTGGTTCTGCCAATTTTCTGCCTGTCTGATCCCATGAAAGATTAGGCATAAATTCCTGTACCTCCCCAAGTGCCAGCTCAAGTCTGATTTGGCTTTCACATAAGCCATACAGGGGCAAAGAAGCTTCCAATTCCACTTCTGTCACAGCATGTTAGCTTAAGGGCCAAGAAGGCTCCAGCCCTCAGTGATTCTGACCATTAACACCGATTGCTAATTGCTCCTGCCTAGTACTTTTAAAACACACCAACGGTACAATAAATAAGCTACGAAAGAAATTATTTTGGTAATTACTAATAACATTTTGGATAGTTCAGAAACAAACCACCTTTGCCCACTTCAGAAAAAAAAAAAAGAAAAATCCACTGAAAATGCATTCCCAAGAATTTACCCAGTAAGGCAAAGGTCTTCTGAGTTTCCACCATATTTGCTTTGTCATCAACTCCTTCTATTACAGTGCTGCCACCCATTCGTGTGTAGTTAAATTCTTCTGCACTTCCTATAGATAAGAAGCAAAGCTTGTAATCCTGCAAAAATTAGGGACTGGGGATAGCCATTTGTTAAAACTCTTTATCCCAAAAAATTAAAGATGATGGCAGATGACAGCGTTTCAGTGATGAGCTGGAGGTCCTCTTTTCTTTGAGAGAATTCCATGAGCCTAACTCAGTTAAAAGTTGACAGAAATCAGTATTCAGAATTCCTAGAAATCTTAATATTTAATCTAATAAACAATGGAGATTGAGTAAACATATACCTAAGGTCTGCTTTTCCCAGCTTCTCTGTAGGTCAGTGAATCAAGCCCCTAAACTGTCATGGTACCTGTCACTACAGAGAGTAGGAGAATAAGGTTTTCAAAGGCACTTAGGTACTTGATTGTGCCCTATTCGAGTTACTAAGGATTTGCTACCAAGTTGAAAACAAGCAGGATTAATAGCTAAGTGACTTAAAAATGCAAGTCCCATTTAAGGCTGTGAGATTTATGCTATAAGGCACCTAACATCCTAGCATATGAAATCCCAGCCTTAAAAATACTGCACTGCAAAAATGAAGAGTAGATTATTTTCTTGAGACCTACCCAATTTAAGGTGTTTATATTCAGGTTGCATAGCAGATGCACACAACTGATAAAATATATGGTAGTTTCTCTCATTCTCTGACTGTAAAATAAAGCAAAGAATAACAATACAGAAAAAATTTAACAACAGAACAAAGAAACAAACAAACAGAAAAACATTTCATATTCAACACTACTGTAAAGTCATAATGATACCCGAGGGCTAAATTCTGCTGCAACATAGTTTGGCAAAAAAATGTTCAATATTAAAATGGCACATCTTCATTTCAGCATAATCTTTGGAAGTGATACATTCAAGTATACTTTATTTCCATTACCAATACACTGGGTTCTTTCCCCAAGGATGTTACTTTTATAATTTCTTCAGCTCCAACAACCATCTACTAATATGAACTGTCACTAAAACTGTGTAGGAGTGTCAGCTGAAACACTGCCCTGTGGTAACTTAGAAACCCCTCCACTTCCAAACGATCCTTCAGGCAGCAAATAAATAGAAACATTTTTCAGTGTACTTAAAACGTTGCAATATTATTAATAAAGAAACCCTTGTGAAAACAGTTTTATAAAATTAAATGCTTTCTTTAGTGTATCATCACAATTATGCCCTGACTCTGCAGTGAGTCACATGCAATAAGCCCTGGCCTCATAAATTTTCAGTCAGTTTTTTACTAAGACTCTCTCTGCCCTACATATGCTGTTCCTTTTCAGATACAATTGGCATGTGTTACTGTTGTGACAGCACGTTACAGATTTCTCAAATACTTCTTGCACTTATCTCAGGAAATTGTCCCTGAGATACATCCTTCACTTAACATAAGGGAAGAACACGGAGTAAAATAGTTTCTTTTCATAAATAGTATCTCCTTTTAAAAAATAAATCAAATGCTGATTAGACACACTATTCAGAACTTCACATAATATTTTCTACATGAAATCAATAAAGTATAGTAAAGTGTAGTGCTTTCGTAGCTATATTGACAATGACTATTTTAAACTTTATTTTACCCACCTGAAAAACAACTCTGGATTTCTCAAGCAGGTATGTTCTCATGTTAGCTCCAATGATCTGGTAACTCCGATCAAAACTGATTTCAGTGTATTTTCCAAATCGACTGCTATTATCATTCCGTGTGGTTTTTGCATTGCCAACAGCCTACAAAAATTTTAAACTTTAATGATTTGATTTACTTGGGTCTCTCATAAGAATAACTTTGACAAAACTTGAATAAACTGCAAGTTTCTAAAATCAAAGGTGCTCAGGATCAATCTCGGCACTGAGTTGTGTTGCTTAAATGTTGAGGCCCAAAACTGAAGGCAAACCTCAAGTCAAACATTATAATGCTACATAAACTGAGAGTCAGAGAAAGTATGTTTTCCCACCATAAGGAACCTTAGCTGGTTTCTATTCAAATTTATAAAATCAAACAACTTGCTCAACATTGTTTTCTCATGATCGAATATGTGGCCAGACAACACTCTGGAGGCAAAGCAGGGCCTCCAAAGGGCCATTGGTAACTTAGACAGGACCTTCCTGAAGCTGTCTACCTCTGTCCATCAGTAATATTCAGAGGCTAAACTTCTAAACTGGATATCTAACTCAAGCAGACAAAACATTCTTAAAGGCTTCAAACAAAGATTCCCAGCAGCTCATGGAATTCTTTCCCTGATGGGTACAGGCTTGAGAGACACCCTCTGAAGCTTACCTCAGTTATTGGATTGGATGCCAATACTTTATCCTCCACGTGTGCATTGCTGCTTGACTTGCTCACAGTGGCAAAGTATCTCATAGTGTATCTTGCAGACACAGTCTTTCCAGCTCCTGATTCCCCACTGACTATAATAGACTGATTTTTGTTATTTCTAGAACCAAATAATCAGACAGTTTAAATCAGACAGTTTAAATCAGACATGTCTAAAATCATGTATAAATGTAGGAATTATAAATTTGAAACAAACGTTTGA
Organism: Empidonax traillii; assembly: GCF_003031625.1. Lineage (NCBI taxonomy): Eukaryota > Metazoa > Chordata > Aves > Passeriformes > Tyrannidae > Empidonax > Empidonax traillii. Next base: position 541,152 of record NW_020955310.1, read on the forward strand.
AATCACAGCTGTGGCCAACTCTCATATATCAGTTCCATCTTTCATCTGTTCTTCTCCTCTTCAGTTCTAATCCCTAGGTTGCTGTCATTGCTATGCACTGAGCTAAGTCAGTGTTTTACCCCCCATCAAGAATGAAAATAGTTATGAACTCTAGAAATTCCTCAGTTGGTTAAGGAATTTGTCCTCCTCTAGTTAAGCCACCTAGTCAAAGGTATTCTTACTAGCCAGTGACACATTACACAGTTAAATTAAATGACAATGAACACTGCCACTAGACTTCAAGTGTTATTTATGTACGTTAAACAACATACTGAACCTTGCCATTTGCTTGTATGCTTCTTCTGCCACAGCAAATATATGTGGATCCATGTCCCCCATGTTTTGCCCACTATATGCGTGGATAATAGCATCTCCATATATTGGCAACTGCTTATAGGGGTTTATTGCCACCAAAATTATTCCTACAACCAAGGGTACAAAACAAAAACAAAACACAGGTTAGTTAAATAAAGTGCTCATTTTTGGCAACAACAGTTAAACTGTTACAAAGCAGCAATATTTTATGAACTAGGTAGGAGATACTGATCTCCAAACAAGTCTATACTCACACATAAACCCAGTTAACATGAATTAAAATATACTTAGGGAAAATATTACTCACAACATACTGCAAAATAACACAAGACATTTTTACTTTGCTTACCACTGTATGTGTAGATAAGCTTGGACTCCACAAAGCGAACTTTAAGATTGTGTAGAACAGCTGGTTCATGGAGATAACTGAGCGCAGTGAGATCATTTTCACCAACAAGTATGTCAGGATTTCGTAGGGGTGGCAAAGCAGCTGGATCAACAGGGTAATTCAGTTCCTGTCAACAAAAATTACTTGAAACATCATAAAATGCATTATGTTTGCATAAACAGAGACTCATCTTCAACCTTTACACAAAGTTACAGAATTGATGGAGCACTGTCTGATCTTCTATTTCATCAATTCCATACATCCCACTGAACTTGGGGGACTTGGAGCTCTTTGTTGCTTATGAAAAAGAAAGCCACATTCTCTTTATTTACATTATTTTGTATTGAAATCTGTAAAAATGGGTAACACGTTTAGCTCTCTAAACACATGCATATTTCAAGTATAGATAAAAATAGCAGACCAGCTGCAACTGAATGAAAGCAAACACCTGGTCAGTACTCAAGGCAGCTCTATAATGATCCTTACTTGCAACCATTCAGTTTTCTTTGCGCAAAGTTTAAAATTCTCTTCTGTTTCTTTAACAAATCCACATAATTGTTCATTTAATACTTGTCTTTATGGAACAGGAATGCAGGAAGATAGAAATGTTGTTTTCAAAATATTTAATCTGTAAAGAATTTGGATACTAAAATTAACAGATCTTACATAAAGCAACAACTTTAGTGAAGAAAAAAGTACCAGCTATCCCTGTAAGGATAACTGTGCCTGCCCTGTACTTCTGATTTGCTTCAACTTAAGTTTCAGGGCTTGTTTTAAAAGTGATATCTGAGACATGTTCTATACTAATGTTATGTAGATAGTAGAATTGCACTCCTCATAATTTTGGGTAGCAGCTACTGTACAAATTTCAATATGATAAAAAAGAAAATATGGACGTTATTTAGATCTTATAATGATAAGTCCTATATTTCTACATAAATATATTTCAGCAAACTCCACAATAATATTCAGACTTTTCTCCTTACAGTTCCATCTTCTAATTGCACATGGAGAAAACGGTCTCCAGCTTTGTAGTTTTTTGTGATTTCTGCAGACTGCCAAACTTCTTCATTATCAGGGATCCAAACCCTATTGTACTAAAACAGAAAAACAAGATAATAGTTACCTTAGCTATTAGCATAACATTTGAATGTAAATATGCCATTCAAACCATTTATTTCTCCTTTGCTGAAGGTAAAATGCTGAAGCATAAGCAAACTCTTTAAATGTTCTGCCTGACAAGCTATCAGAAACAGCACTTCTTAAAAGGATATAACACAGATGGAAACCTCAATAAGTAGGGAATTACTTCAGTGATATGGAGTGTGTCCTTCTCATCCTGACAGGGTTTGAGAAAGCGATCTCATCCATCCCTACTTACACAATCAACCATAATGTATAATCTTTCAGCATCTTTATGTTTTGATAACCAGAACCCCTCATTTAATTTCCTTACCCTCGATATACATGGTCAGTTTAAACTGTTTAAATAAACCCATGAGAACTGCTGCAGCTGCTTACTTGAAAAATTAACATTAGTCAAGGATTTCATGGAGTGTTAGCAGACCCACAGATACCTTGGGGACTCGTGTACCTTCTCATTTTGGTGCTGCAACTGTTGGTTTTAGCACAAGTGACTTTTTTTCTCTCTTAATTTGGGAGAAGCCTTGGAAGCTCCAGTAGATCCTCAGAACATGAGGGTGTCTGCCCCAAAAACCCCCACTGAATGATGGTGAGTGCCCACAGAGGTCCCTGCAAACTGCACTGTACAACAGTAGCTTTCTTAATTCTTATCCCCAAGGATCAACATCAAACAATTTAGGGTAAGAGGGACTTTTGCAGGGACATTCTGCAACTTAGCTTGTGTTGCTCAGTGACTTCTCCAGGTGAGTTTTCAGAATCCCCGAGGACAGAAACTGACCCTTCTAGTCAGCCATACGCCAAACTGGTTTGCACATCAGGTGATGACCAACCGAAACCTCAGCCTCTTCCATGATACCTCTTTGCTGATGCTTTCAGCAGGATGGAATTTTTTCTCGAAATATCCAAAATCAAAAAGACATTTTCTAAACAACCCCAAACCCCTATGATGTCAATGTTTTCATCCATCCCACCAAAAAGGACAAAAGCCCAGCTTCACAAATATCTATTTAATGGCCAAATGAAAAACGTGACCAAGTAAGTTTTGAGTTTTCCATGCGTAGCTAAGTATAAATTTTCTTTTGTGTCATTCCTATGGTATGTTGACTTCCTAGTGTCCAAAAGTGCTTGTTAAATTGAATTCTTTCACAGAATCACAGAATATGCCGAGTTGCAAGCGACCCACAAGGATCATCAAGTCCAATCCTTAACCCTGCAGGACCCTCCCCAACAGTCACACCGTGTGCCCGAGAGTCTCGTTCAAACATTTGGAACTCTGTCAGCCTTGGTGTTGTGACCACTTCCCTGGGGAGACTGTTCCAGCAACCAGCCACCCTCTGGTTAATGCAAGTTGGAATATCACCACCAAACAGCCTCAGGGCACACACTGTGTTCCCATGTAAGAAACTGAACTGCACAGACGAGAAAGGGAGAGAAAACAATGTCATAAAAGCACTGACTATTCAGAAAAGGCCCCTGGAGTTGCAGGAGCCTTCAATGGCAAATGCACCCAGCCTACAAAGCTGGCTGTCTCCAAACCCTGCCTCACAGGTAAACAGAAGGGAGTTTGCTCATTCCCGTGTCAGGTTACACCCGCGCTCCTTCCTCCCTTCAGCTCCCTGACATTATTCCACTGAAAACTGCCGTTTGTTCTTCCAGCGGCTCCGAGTGCGGCACCAACACTAAGAATGAGCAGCCCTGCAGCCCCGAGCTCAATGGGAGCTTGTTACGGCAGCTGCTGTTGCAACAGAAGAAACAGGGGCTTATAAATCACTAACATATCTATGTTGGTTTTGTTACTTAAAGCTAAGCAAACAAATTATACGTCACGACACTCCGGTGACTTGCAGGAAAAGTGGGTAAAGTTGTGCAAAAACTTCAGCAGGTGCATCAAGGAGGAAGAATCTTTGTTTCAGGGCCAAGTTCTGCCACACACATTCAATATTTGCCCAACAGAAAGCGCAGCACTCCGAGACTTGAGTGCCCAGGGGAAGGGCTGTGTTAAACCCCAAAGTTGCCTAATCGCCGGCACAGCGGAGACCCAGTCCTGAAGGCCAAGAGTCTCAGAAAAAGGTGTGTTTTGCTCAGGAAGGAGTATTTCTCCCCCGGTGCCCTGGGATCCGTGCGACGGTCCCCTCCGGGAGCGCGGGCAGCCCAGCCGGCCCCGCACTTCAACCCCCGTGCCCGCAGAGCTCGATCCGCTCCCGCCGGGGCTCGGCACGGCCCACCCGCCCCGCTGCCCCCGTGCCCACTCACCTGTGTATACAGCTCGGCCAGCGCCATCGGGACTGCGGGTTCCGCAGGTGGCCGCGGTCCGCCCTCGGCCCCCGCCCCGGGGCGTGGGGAGCGGCCCGGCCCCGGCCCCGCCCGCATCCCGGCCCGCTCACCCTGCGGGGCTCGTCCCTCTCCTGGCTGCTCTCTACCTACAGTGGAGCTGAGGGGCGCTCCCAGTTACCGCACTGGCACAGCTGGCACCTGGAATACACCTGTAGGGGTCGGGAATAATGGCCCTTCCAACAGCCAGAGGGGACCCGAGGGGAGCAGTCCAGACCCAGCAGAGAAAACCAACAGAAAGATGAATCATCTTCTTACAAGGAGTTTCTTTAGCAAACTTGGAGTGAGATAAAAACAAACAACTCTGAATGCATTTAGTAAGCTGAAGGCACTAACTGGTATTACATCGAAATAGCCTTTATGAGGAAGATTTGAATAACCATAGAGCCGGGTTTTGGCAGGGGGCCCACCAGCCCTCCTTGCCTGGCACCAAAGGAGCTTTTATGGCACAGAATGTAATGTCTTAGTGAAGGACAAATCTTATTTCAGTAGCAGTTAATATTAGGTGACAAAATATTGTAACAGAAATGAGCTAGGTCGAACAAAGTATTTTGCAACATGCACAGCAGTTTATGGCACACTGCTGCTATCTGGGTGTGTATTTACACATCCTTAGATTTTAACCAACTCCCCTGGCAGTCAACACTAAGCCTGCCTTGGAGGTAGAGAGAACTGTGTGACAGTCTGGGGACTACACCAGCACACAGCTCAGGAACCACCAACCAATCAACCAAAAAAAATCCAAAGCAAATCGTACAGTTGTACTTTTATTTGGACATTTTCCAGTGATAGCTATTAGGCTACAGTTTTTATGATGCATACATTTACTAAGTACAACATCAGACACTACAACAGATCAGAGCTCAGGTCATTCTGACAATGTTTTGTTTTTCATCTATGTACTGTAGTGGCATCGAGTGAAAACCTATGTTTAAAGGCTTTTACTTATCATCACATGAAATATCATCATCTTAAAAAACCCAAGTGTTTACTCATAGTTTTAGTATGGTACTTGAAATGTGTTCAGTTTAAATCACAAATTACATATAGACTGTCAAATTGCAAATGCTGGTGTTTCCAAGTTGGGAACAAATGTTACCGGATATCAATCCACTTTCAACAAAGAAGTTGATCTTATTTTTTTTCTCTGATAGATTAATCACATTTAACAGACTGAAGCACTTTCATGATCCATCCCAGATAGAAGTGTGAGAAGTAATTTTTCAAAATTTGGATAGAAGACTGTATCCTAAACATCAGAATAAAATGATCACTGGAATAAAAATACACCAAACTGAATGAGGTAATTATTGTGCAAAATCTCTAGAATAACTGTATATAATTCTAAGGGGTCATTGACAAGTATTTTTCCAGCATCTGATAAAATCTATCATCTCAATAGATAATAAATTAAAATATAAAAGATATGTCCACATTAAAAGAGCATAACAATGATTCAAAGGAAAAAAAAAGTTGTTAAAATAATTCTGCATTATATTCCATGGTTAAAGAGATTTTAGTCCTAAGGTGAAAGATATATTATACACTGACACTAAAATTTTACTTCTGAAAAGTGCATGTAAAATACTGTCATGTAAAATGTTAGATGAATTACCAACTACACATCTATTCCAACTCAAAAATATTTTCCTTTAAAACATGTCAAGCAGCATATACTTTTAATGTGATATAAAAGTAATACCAGTCAAACCACTGAGTTTAAGGATAATACCTATAAATTACTAACCACTACTTTTTTTTTTTTTAAGGAAACAATACAATAAGGCTTTTTACAGGTAAACAAACTTAAAAAATAAACAAAAATACATTTAGGCATACATTTTAAACACTAACGCTTAAGTAGTGGATACATTTCCTGATCTACAGTATGAACATACTGTTATGCCAATTGTTTGTTTTTCAATAGGAGAAAAAAAAAATTGTAGGTCAGCATGTTCTCATGTATTTTCTTTCCTAACCCTGTTACTGGATGAGGCTTTCCTATTACATTCTCACAAGTACAGTACCCCTAACAGTCTGAAAACTACCTTACGCCTTATCTGGAGCCACGTAACAGCAGCCGTAGTTTCAGGAATCAAGTATTATTTTTTAAAAGAGTGTTTGGTATACCATGCAGAGGAAAACAATCTCAATCACTTAACAAAGATCATTCAAAACGTTTTTGCAGTGCGGTCGTAGCTTCTTGAAGTACCGGCATGATCCATCAAATGTAATATGGGCTGTACATATTTGAAAATAAGATGACATGAGCATCTTAAAATGATACTGACAAACTTTAGGTTGTCTTCACTTCTGATTTTAGCAACCATACAAACAGCATGTCTGCCCTCTCGAGTAAAACAAAACTGAAATGTTTCAGTCTGCTTAACAGCAAATCTTTTTTTCTGTGAATTTGCAGGCAAACAGATTAGTACCAAACAATCTAATAGTGTACCTCTAGATTATTTATCAATATTCTAGAAGAAATTAATGTTAATGCTAAGATGCTAATTATTATAATACGTTAAAAATATTGCACAATGCAATTGAGTAATGTGTGTGGCTTTTTTTTTCAACATGTATATTTGAGCCATACACCACAGAACGGGACCCTTAAGCAAGGCTTCTGCTGCACATTGTGACATGTGAACTCTGTATAGCAGATCCAAGATGTGTGAGACAGAAAAATCTTTCCAGTAAGGTGTGCAATATCCAAAATATCTCAGTTTCTCATTATGCATCCTGGATTTCCAACCATTAAATCAGCATGAATCATAGTCAAATGACAGCATCATAGTCAAAACCTACTTAACATTCTTGTTAGTCAACCTTTCAAAGAATGAGAGCCTTGGGCTACTGCAGAAATTTTCTATTAAAGTTTTTCCTCTCAAATTCCAGTGTGAAAGAAGACTTTTTATTTACGTGGCAACAAACCAAAAGAGATTATACTCAAAATACACACTGTCATCTCTGGGGTCTACAAACAAAGAACAACATTTGACAAACTATATAATCTAAATAAATACTAAAATCTTTACTGACTTCTGATCATTTGCTTCAAGATTCTGTATTTTTAGCTAACTACTTTCAAAAATAACTAGTTTAAAATAACTAAACATGTTATTTCCAGTGTGCTACTTGTGCTTAGTTACCATTTTCCTCAACAGGTGTTATTTGATACCATGTGCAAAAATCCAGTTAAATTAACAGACTGCAACAGACTGCAAATAAGGTTGACAACACAAAATGAAGCATCTTATTTTTAGTGCTTAGCATGATACTGTTGTACATTTGAAAGAACAGAAGAATATGCAGCAGTGATTTAATATGTTTGGTAAACCACAGTACTAACAAATGAACACCTAAGGTATAGCATATAGTGAGCTGTAAGACTTAATCACTACAATTTATGTCAAACTGACATAAATAAAGAAGTGGTTTAAGAAATAATTTTATATATTGCCAGTTTGTGATTTTCCATTCCAGTTTTTACAAATTAAATGTAACAGGCTCCCAAGTGACTGTGTATTCTACTACAAAATGCCTTACTTTCAAGTCTTCCATGTTCAGGACTGTGACTGTCCCTGTTGGTCCCCGCCTATGAGAAGATTACATATGGAGTTTAATTTACACTATTTAAATATGTTACTACGGATCTAAAAATGTCTCTAGACAGCTGAAGACACAATTTTTTGTCCAAGCCCGATTTCCATACTCTGGAAATGTATGAATCAGTGAAGTCCTCATAAATGCACTGACTGAGCACAAATGCACATCTTTCTATCAGCCTTCAGTCTGTGGTGCTGTTGTGCAGTTTTCCAGCTACCTCAACTACAGATCTGGGCTTATGTAGGCTGTTTGTTCAGAAAACGTGTTTTTAGTGGCTCACTATGTTTTAACAGGTAAAGATATCAGGCAACCAGTTCTCCATCTAACACTGACGGTACATCCTTGGGATCAGACACGTGATATGAAGCCCAGGCCCAAGCTGGCTGGGATCTGAATGGTTTCTAATGCCAGCGAGGATGGATTAAACGGAAAAGTGACAGGAAAGATGTGTTTAGCATCCATGAGCAACTGAGGAGAGTCCTTCCTGTCTCGCAGACGCACCTGCAAAGATAAGAAAGTGATTACATTATCACTTAGCCACCTCACTGATAATAATCATTTTGCATAGAGGGAGTATTTAATCTGTGCTCAGAGATACACGTGTGTGTACAAACACACATTCCACATCAACTTGAGCCAACACATTCACAAGAACTGTGACATTAAACTGTAGTTACTTTCAGTAACTTCAGTTCTGCATATCTTCCCCTTAAAATGCAATCTGAAAAGTGTTCAGATTCCCTGCAAAAGGAAGATTTTGCCCAGTACCTGGTAGCAGTGTCTATTCAGTAAGTGGAATTCGAGTTTTATCTCAGTTCTACCTTCCCAATTTCCCTTATCCTGCTAGAAATGTAATTCAACTTCTAATAGACCAGAAAGATCATATTTGTTTCCTTTATTTTGCTCTACTCCCTGCTTTTCTTTAGAGTTTTCAAAACTTTTCATTTTCATCAATATATATAAAACCAGAGGGGTATATTAAGAACTCTGGTATGAACACAGGCCTCAGTTATCAAAGCAGTTGGAACTTCTCTGGAAGATACAGGTCTGACTAAAGTAAATTTGCATGTATAAATGTTACCACCTGAAAAGTTGGCATACAAGTGTGTTTACATACACAAAGGTGTATAAGCACAAAAACCTCTCACCTTCCAAAACCTTCATACATATGGCAGGGAAACTAACATTATCATGCAAGTCTGGAGGCAGCAACTTGTGACTGCTTAAAATTTTAAGGCCGACATCACCTTTTCAACATAGCTAAAAAACAATAGCTAAGAAGCATAGTTTAATTCATAATCCTGAATGTATTTCAGGATGCAAGCTATTTTGGCTCATCAGAGATTTTCACAGAAACAGTCAAATGATTTTTGATGAAAAGATAAAGACATACCTGTATTGTACGTATAAATGATACCAAGACTCTCTCTTCAAACTCATTAACTGGAGTATACAAATTCAGAACTTTTACAATCTGTGAAGAAGAACAATCACTATTAGGTTCATTTTACTGATCACTCAACAGATGCATCTATGGTTATGAATAATATAACTTTAAATGAGCTACTTAAAAAATAATTTACAAGTATCTGTTATTTTTTGCTTTATTGATTCATACAGAATTCCATCACCTGCTCAATGCTATGTTATACAACGTGTTCTTCTGAGGTAAAACCTCTAAATTTCTACAAATGTGCAGAAAATACCAAATGATGGACAGAACACATGAGAATTAACTGATTGTGTTCCTAGCCCACCCACCCCCCCCAAACACGATGCATTTCTCGCCCTAATTTTTGACATTGTAATTATGACCTTCTGGAGTCTTACAACTTCACTGTACTTCAAGAGTGAGCTATTTCTCTAAAAACAGGGCTAAAACCACCAAAGGCAAGAACTGCAACACAAAGACTTTAAATAATAATATGGGCTAAACGTGTAAAACCTACTAAAAATTCTCTTTGGTTTTTTTACCATTCTCTTTTTTAAAAATCCAAAACACTCTGAAGACTTTGTTAAGAAGTCTTCAAGCATGTGGAATTCTAACTTCTTATTCAGTAGAAAATGAAGAGATTTCCCAGTAATGTGAATTACTAAATCAAAATGGCTGTATCAATACAACTGGTGCCGCTGACACCATTATGAAAGAAATAGAGACATTTCTTCCTTTTCTTGGTGAGAATTGTTCAGTAAGCATCAAAGATGCTTGGATCCCTTTATTCCTGTACAAGCTCTATGTAAATGTAGCATGGTTTAAAGAAAAAAGTGCAACTTATGTGCACAAAATCTAAGCTTTCATAAATAGAAGTCTGTTTACAGAGATACGCTTGGTTCAGCCTTCTGAGGCTAATGGGTACAGTAACTTAACACATTTGTTTGCAGACTTGGAGACAACAGCTCTGTTTGAGATGTCCATTAACTTGACTGGATACTAACTCTGATGGCAGAAAGATCATGTCCTTGTATCCCAGGCAGAGCTGTCTGGAGTACAGAGATGTCTTTGAATGAAGAGTTTTGTCAGAGGATTTTCACAAACAGAGATTAGGTACAGTACTATACCCTGAACATTCCATTGAGCTTCCTCTCATTTGTTCTAAACTTACCTTGAACATCAGACGTCAAAAGGGTCTGGTCCCTTTTTTATCCCTCCAATCTAATCTGGTTTATTTGTACTAATGCAGAACGAAGTAAGAAACCTCCAATTTGTGTGTGACAGCAGTGCTGGCAGGCAACAGCCAACACCAACAGAGCAGAGCTGCTCAAGAGGGACAGCAGGACAGACAATGAGGGTTTGCTTACCTGGGCAGTAGTCAATGCATTGCACATTGAACAAATGGCTTCTGCATCTTCATCCGTTTTCTTTTTCACTTGCAACAACTGTGCAGCCTGGATGAGGGGTTCCAGTGTTTCTTTAGCCCCACTGTTCATCAAATTTTTATCACGTAGCCATTCTTCCAGTTGACTCACATTGTACCTGTACAAAGAGATAAGAGTATCAAGACATTAATGCTTGATCATTGCTAAATGGAAAGCACGTGCAATTTCTCTTTCCCAGTGTTTCTTCTCTGTCCTCTCATGTTTTTCCTTCACACTTCTAATTTCCATTAATTTTGTCTTTGTACTGTTTTCTTCTGATTAAGGCAGGAAATTCTGACTTTCATAACAGTTGGAAACTATGGTCAAAGACTTTCAGTAACTAGCTTTTCTCATTTATTTCTGTTCCTATTAATTGCAGGAATGTGACAAGTATAAGAGGAAAGGCAAATGAGATTTTGTTCATGTTAAAGTACAGTGAGGCTTTGTGAAGTCATTTCAGAGACTGGAATGCCCTGGATAAATTTCCTGACATATGCCAGTAGAAACCATTGGACAACTGATGCCGAAATGATTAAGATGGCTTTACTTCAGGATGCAGCAAACTTGTGTGGATGAACAGGTATCCACTACACCACCAATATACAAAAAAATGAAACAAGTTTGTTTGCTATTCTTCTCTAAAAACTGAGAAAGCAATTACTGACCTTTCACCTACAGTTCTGATTCCCACTTGAGGATGAAATACTCTTGGTTTCCTTCTGCCACATTTACTTGAAAGTCAGGTAAGATGTGGCCTAAGGCAACCAAACCCTTTTGAACCGAACCTCACAAAAATCAGTTTAACAGCATTTGCAACTGTTTGTGTATGGAAAAATAAATATTCCAGATGTATGTGCAGTTCCATCAAAATTATATTCAACAGTGTCAAGAGTTCACTACAATTTCCAGCAGTGCATTCAAGAAAAGTATAATGAGCTCTCCCACCTTATCTGCATTCCTTTGCTCCATGAGCACATGTCCTTGCGCAGGAGAAGGTTATTAAGTGTTACGGCCCCAATGATGTAGAACATCTGCTTGACAACCTGTTTGATCAGCTCTGGATCCATTCCATGCTGGCACATCACTGAATGGAACGAGTTCAGCTGCCGAATGATGGAGTCCAAAGTGTAAGTTCCTTCATCAGCAATGCTGGATGTTCTCTTCCGCAGTCCTGTTGGTTTCACCCCCGAGACACCTTGGATGGTCTCATGCTCCAGCATCCCTGAAACTGCATTTGATTGGCAACATTATTATAATGACTGAAAACTGCTGATACACAAGTGTATTGTGGAAAAGAGCAAAACAGAAAGAGCAGGCTGGGCTTTCTGCTAGCCACAGTTTACCATGACTTCCAGAAACTGTGCATCCTACTATGTTTTGCAAAATCTAAATTTGCAGGGTTTTTACAAAGAATCCAGCATGTGTGTTTGAAAGAAATATCTAACTCTAGCTCAGCAAAATACTTTCTTCCTCCCAGGGTCACACGAGCAGCAGAGTCAGCAAACTGAGAGTTGTTCCATTCTTCTAAATGTTGTGATTGGAAACCATAATGAAAATTTCTGTGAGATTACTGTTTGAATGGAAAGTACTTTTAATGAAAAAAAGATCTCTGTGAGCTTCACCACTGCTAGCTATTTCATTCCTCATTGCTACCCATAAAAATAATCAAATATTTTTTCCATATTATTTTCAATTATGAGTTCTCAAGTAAATTGTCTAATTTTTCCATTGTATATTGCCCAAAAGACAAGGCAACAAATATCAGATTGTCCTGACAGCTTTTTCCTGCAAATGCATGATTTATGACGAGTATGAATAAGGTATATTGATTTATTCTGTCACTGCCAGAAGAACCAATCACAGTTTTAGTTTATCCTCTAATCCAACCTGTCCTTGTCAGGTATGAACACAATACCACAAGAACTAATAATGAAATTCTATTGGTTAGGAAGAAATACGAGATAAAGTACATTACCACCATCATAATTTTCATTTTAGTACTATGTTGTGAATTTTAAGGAATTCAGCTTTGCCTTACCAATCATTGGTTGCAGAATATTTTCCAACACTCGGACAAGTTGTTGGTAGATCTGAATAGCCAAGTCACTCAGTACTTGTCTGTATTCAGCTAAATCAAAATTAGTGAGGCAGTGCTCATTTTGACGAGGTGTATTATGCTTCATAAACCCCTGAATTCATAAAATAACAGAAATTAATGATTCAATGGAGTACAAAAACATTACACAAATCCTGTATTTTCATTTTTTTTTCATGCAACAACAAATAATAACTTTAAAGTAATAGTCACAGCCCCAAACTTTAATTTGGAACTTCTGATGCTAATGGCTGCTTCTTCTGACTAATGCTAGGATTTGCTTTTTAACTATGATGTCCACAGCATCTGCTTCCTTAACTTGAAACTTCAGGTATCTGACACAGGAACAAACTCTGCCAGCTTTCTGGTGGGTAAGATCCTTCCCTCTCACTCTAGCATGAGCACCATCACCTGGCCAGTTATGGCCAAAAGCCCAGTTAAGTCTGAAAAAGGAATTAGGCATTCCACAGCCTCCAAATGTAAACTAGTCTGCCATACCATGGTTAAAAGGCCTAATACAGCCTTTTCCACAGCGAGTGCAGTGAATCATTTAATAAACAACATAATGGTAGCAGCAAGATTCCTCTACTTAATCTGAGTTAGCACTTTTGAGAGCACAATGTCATTTAGCCTCTGGGTCCCCAGTCTGCAATAAAGGGAAGCTGGTTCAAATCTTATCTTCCCGTGCTTTCCACTGATGTCATCACCAGCATTCCAAAAAGGTGTAGCTATTTTAAGACTTTGACTAGATTTTGAGATATTACAGGGATTTGTTAAAGAGCAGTGCTGACAGAAGTACTGGAGAGCAAGACACACCAGAGTAGGAGCAGTGCTTACCTCTTCTCCACTGTACTGCTTCAAACAGTGCAAAAATCGGCAGGTGTTCGATAGCCAGAAGGAGACTGTTTCAAAGTCATCTCCTCTTTTCTGAAGATAAAAACAAACACAGTTCAACAAAGATTGGTAGGAGGAATAAAATAAGGAAATGCTAGATAAACAGTTAAACACTTAAACTACTTTTTTTTTTTTTGGTAGCTATTCATTCTGTTGTTTTGCAAAACTGTATTTCAGCAGTGTATTAGAAAAACAAGGTTTTTGGCAAAATACCATTAAACATCCTCCCTGTTTTCTGTGGTAGTTTTCAAGAACTTTCAGGATATGATTTCCTCCACAGATATGATATTTCTGTGTTTTACAGGCCCATCCTAAATGCTCTGTGAAGAAATCACACGGCAGTGTGACTGTATTCCCAAAACACCCATTCTGTGGCACAATGACTCTTGTCAAGAGCCCAACAGGGAGGATGGGAATGATGCAGAGGAGGAACAGGGAACAATTCAGTTTTGATGAATGTCACTTACATCATCATCATTTTGGCAGCCTGATATGGAAAACAAAACAAAACGACAAACCCTTCTCACCAAGGAACACAGGATCTAGTATATGCTGAGTAACATGCTGAGTAGTTCTGGAGCTCCATAGTATACACTCCATTCATTTAAAAATGTTCAAAAATTCCTATGATTACCTAAGCTCCTGCAGGATTGTTTACGAAATATTTTTTCAAAACATGTAGCCTGGCTTTTGAACACATCTGTCTCATTTAAAAAACAGAAAACTATACAAGCATAAAGCATATTTATATCTTAATAATGCCTTCAGGATATATATATATATATATATATATATATATAATAATGCCTAAACTCTCCTAGCCATCTCATTGCAAAGACTTTAGGCAGAAACATATTATCATCATTGTAATCTGTAGGTGAAGCAAATGAGGGAATCTGTTAACCAAAACTGCCAATGAAATGATTTAATCAAGCGCTCTGGAGAAGATTAACAAAGACTCATTCTGCAAACTTTGACTATGTCCAAAACATTATCAGCATAGCTTCAGAGGAGGGAGACTATTCAAAACAAAAGGAAGGTAACTCTTTTCCCACTAATTCAAACCGCCTCTGGTACTATATGGATAAAATTCCAGCAATGCAATTTGTTGCCTTTTAAGACAACTCCTTTGTGACTTCGGTGGGAGTTCATTGATCAGAAATCCAGAGCCAATTAACTGAAAGCCTCTTCCTCATTCCTCTTACATAAAACCAAAAGCAAATTTTAAATTAATATTTCTCTAAACCAAGCAGACTAACTAACCTTCAACACTTTTTTGATGCCATTGATAGTGGAAGTCAACAATGACCGCACTTTTTGGTCATCATTAAGGTAATCTGCATGGCGAACACACATGAACAAAATATATGCTGGTAGTCCTGGAATCAGGTTGACAGCTACCCCACGTGGTTTCAGCTCTTGGGAAAAACAAACACACATTGTTTTGTTAAGTTATGAGGTAATTGCAACCTCCCCAGTTAATAGCACATACATATACATATATGGCCTGTGAAAACAGAGCAAAACTAGGAAGAGACACTTTCTTGGTAAAATGTGAGAACAGAGTAAGAAAACATAACTGCCTGCTAAAAATATGCAGACACTTTAATATGTACTATACTCAACAGGAAGGAAAAGTAGATTACAATAGACATTTAGGGATTTCAGATAAACTGAACCCTTTCAAAACCAAAATAGGCTATTCATTTCCTAATGCAAATTCTGTGTTCTTATCATTCATTTTTCAGAGCGTGTGGGAGCAGAGAAGGCCATAAACGAGAAAGACACTTACCTAAAATAAGATTCTTGACAAGTTTTTGTTCATCCTCCTTCTTATATTCTAACATCCCTTGGAAGTCCTTTTCTTTCCGTGGAATGTTAACTGGACGAATAGGCTCATCAATGATTTGTCCAGGTGATATGTTCTCCATCTGACCCACTTCAGAGAGAGAATGAAAAGAAAGTGTATTATATTTTCCAGTGAAGCCAATGCATACCAGAGACATTTCTATGACATTTCTAAGGAATGTCCTGGCTCCAGCAGGACAGGGGAGAGAATATTAAGAGCAAGAGTGAGAAAACCTGTGGTTTGAGATGAAGGTGGTTGAAAAAATGAAGGAAAGGGGAAGAGGGGAACGGGAAGCAAAGCAAAGGCAATTACTCATGACAACCCCTCATCCCAAAGGGACTGATGTCCAGCCAGTCTCAAACAACAGCTACCTTGTACGCAAAAGCCCCCTCTTTGGCTTCCTGATATTAGGAGGTACAGGATACAGAATATTCCTTTGGCCAGTTTGGGTCAGCTGTGTGCCCATATGCCCTCCCACCCCCAGCTTTCTGAGGGGGCAGAACAGCAAAAAAGAGAAAACCTTGACACTGTGCCAGGTCTGTTCAGTAGTGGTCAAAACACAGCGTCATACAGGCTGCTATGAAGAAAGCTAACTCCATCTCAGTCAGATCTACTACATCTTTCTAAGTTAATTAGGCAATAAACATACATAAAACTGTCTTTTTACAAACATTTTCCTACTATGTATTATGTATCAAAATTACTGTGGTTTTGTCCACAGCAGTAAACAAACAATACTGAAAGGCTTTTCAAAAAACAAATTTAGTTTCAGTAACTAAACCTCAATTCAAAGGAAAACTGGGTAATTTTTTTCTGCCTAGTTAATATTCAGTATTGCTTTTGTCTTGACAAAACCAGATACTGTCTCTGAGTACACAAACAGCCCAGGAAGCATTCCTTTATGTTTAAATATTTGTTTGCCTTCAGAGAAATATCAATCTCCTTTTCTTATTGCTTCATAGTAAGACAGATCTTTTAAAGGTTCATAAAGGAACACACAGAGCTCTGAGTGTACCTCCTGTTTCTGCAATCAACAGGGGCTAATCCTACTGAAGACTTCAAGCCCTCATAACTGCTAAAACAGATGAATATGATGATAATCAGATCACAAAAAGTAACCCAAAATCTTTCTCTTTCTCTCAAAGTATAAAAGTACCTTCAAGTTCACCGATCTTCTTAGCAAATACTTTCAACTGTTTCTTTAACTTGCGAACAGTTTTGTCCTGCTTTTCCAGCTGCTCCATTAAATCCTGTAAATTAAAAGGAGAGAAAGATTACAATATGAGCAAAATCCCATAATGCGTGACAGACAAAATCAGTGCTGTTAGAATTACGAGGCAGTGAGGAAAGCTGACAGAAGTGGCATCCTCTGGCTGAGGGCTGCAAGCTGGTATAACTGCCTGTAACACAAGCCAAATACTGCAAACATTATTGTTATGTACAGCATGACGAAGGCAAAGCTCTTAGACAGGTAGATTCTGCAGATACTCAGAACTAGGTCAGTTCTTACAGCAGAAGACATTTTGCTGCAAACACATCTTCCTAATGCTTCCTCCCTGCTCTTCCAAATACCCCATGGAAATAATTTTCTTTATTATTTAACAGCTATTCTGCATCATTTCTGCATCATTCATTCATGCCTTAAGGGCTGACTCCTTGTTCAGACCTACCCATGTTATGAGACAGTAAGAGAGAGATTTGCAGAAAGACCATAACTTGCACTCAAATTTACCAAAAACAACCCCCCAAACATGCACCATTTCTTGTGATGATCTGCCACTTCTCTTGCTGTGATCACATTTCCCGACACTGAAAGTGGTGTCTTACAACTTTTTGTTCTGCACCTGAACAACATCTGGCACCTAAAAGTCCTACTCTTGTAATAAACCTGTATTTTTCTTTCAAAGGAGCACTCCTCAGAAATCTATGTTTGAATAATTCTGTGACATATTTATTGTAGTACATTCATAAAATAATCATGTAATTAGAAAAGGGAGAGTCCTTCTAAAGGAAGTAAAACCTCAAGCTCAAAAAACCTGAAAGCCATTTCAGGTGAAGTGTTGGAAAGCAGCTTAAAAGAAAAATCTCATAAGCATGATGACTCTTCATGGCACTGGTAAGAACGTGAGGGATCATGAACTCTTTGCATCAAAAGCATCATCTGGGAAACTACACCTTCCCTACAGTACTGAAAAAAATTAGTGCAGCATGGGCAACAACTTAAAATTAGGCATAAATTGCTCTTAATCATGTAGTGAAGAGTTTACAACCTAATATACTTGAACAGTAAGATATTAGGCCTGTTGACATGAACCATGCTTCATATCCAAAGCAGTGTTCAATTCTACAACAGAAATCCTGTTAACACCATACACTTATTGTCAGATAAAACCATTTTTCCTGAAATTAATAAAAAATTACATGTAAGTTCAAGAGACTGTTTCAAATATAGCAGTGAAGGGATATGATTTCAGTATGTGAGAAGGAATAAAGTGCTTTCTATGGTTCCTCTAAAGAAATAGAACAAATCTCACATCTCATTAAGATCTGTAAACTCATACATTATATTCTTTCATGCTTACATATGGTGCTATCTTTAAATATTATGGAAATATTATTTCCAGGGTCATCCTTCATATTTTGCATTTTTGAAAAACATTAAGAACAAACTCAGGCTATGACTATATGGCTGGTATTATTCACCTTGGTAAGGAACTGCATGATCAGTGCTTTGCTGAACTGAATTTAAATGCATCGAAATTTTAAACCAAAGAGTAGTTTTGAACCAAAGAGCAGCTTTGAAAATTGAGCATCTTTTGCATCACGCACCTCTTTTTCAGGGCAGTATTAAGCAGTATTCAAAAAGAAAGGGCTTTGCTCGCAGTGCCAGACTTGTATTAGTAACAAAACTGTGCATCAAAAAGAGACGCAGATTACACAAAGGACACTAAGACTAACAAAAAAAGCAGTGAGGGAAGTAATTGGCATCGTGAAGCTCTCTGCAGGGGGATTTCCTCTGAAAGGGAGAAAAGGAGGCAGCCTGCTTTTCAATTAGTGCTTCAGAAACAGCGACCGAGACAACAGAGAAACAGGATTCACGTGATCTACATACAATCATCCGCTTGTAAAGTGAAATCCGGTACAACTGATACTTCTTGGGATCATCTGCATACAACTCCTCATAAAACTGTAAAAACAGGTACAGGATTGTTTTACCCCCTCCCTTTGAGACACTGAAACTTCAGTAAGCACTGCATAGATTAAATCAGAATAAAATAAGATCAAGTAATCTCTTATTTTTAAGTAGTCTAGGGCTTAGTCGTGGTGTTCATGTCAGCATCTCCCAGGGAGAAGCCAATACAGATGAGTTGCAGAACAGTCAGATCTTTTAAAAATGGGCTGCACTAGTACTGTGAAAGCCTGGAATATAACCTGTGTGAGAACCAGGACAGGACATTTTCTTATGCTAATCAAGATGGGATTGCAGTGAACACTACAATTCTACTATGACATCTGGAAAGCCTGTAAATTATTTTCACTCCAGGGCTAGGAGTGGAATAGAAACATACACCCAGCTTGGAGTGGACTTGCAATGCTCAAAGATCAGAAGTGAAATACTAAGGAATGAGTCTATATTTAACAAGTAAAATTACATTTGATGTATTTGAAAACAAAGAAAACTCCTGTGGGATATAATTACATGACTGTGTGTTGTCTTGGGAACACAGAGTGTGATGAGTAGGTCTCTGGGGGAAAAAAGGCTAAAAAGTGTAACATGACTCAGCAGCAGGATTGAGCTGTCGGAGACAAAAACATTCACTGTTTACCTTTACCAGTGGGAGATTGCTGCTGCTGAGGTAAACTTATAATTTACTTTCAATAAGTTTTCCAGCATCTATCAGCTGAATGATCCGATGCTTTCTTCAAAATCTTTGGCATTAAGACAAGAGACTGACAATGATAACTTCTGTAATGTACATAAGCACGAAACACTTTACCTTGCCTTGTTTGGAGGAAGCAATGACACTCACAGCTAGGATTTTTCTTGCTGAAGCAGCATGCTTCCCTTTACCAATATCAAGCCAATCATATTCTAACAAAGGCCTCTTTTGAAAATTTCCCCAGAAATTAAGTAGCCCAAGCATGATGAAAATGGGGAAAGGCAAGGAGTTTCACCCAATCCTTTCTTCCTTCATACAAAAATGCTGGGCAGTAAACGAGGAATACAAATATTAGTGACTTCTAACCAAGTTTCTTTTTCTCTAGTTATTTCTTTTTTCAAAATATACTGAATAGCCGGAGCTCATAACACAGTGGCTTATCTGTGTAGCTTCAGGCAGGGAGGAGAGAAATGGGAAGAAAAGTGACCTTAGTTAAAGAATTACATCAGGGCTTTTCTAACAAAATAAAAAACTATCATATTTCAGAGCAAACATCACTCCTTGGCACTAATAACTCTTATAACTTTGCTGGATATCAACCATTTAGCCATGACTATACTGACTGGCTGAAAGATGGGTTCCACAAACTTTCTCCATGCTCCAAACTCCAAATAAATTCCCTGAAACATTATTATGTCCTGAGCAATCACAAGTCCCTCTCTCCTATTAGCTTACACACAAAAGACCCACTAACACCCGTGCAATTTTTTTGCAGGAAGGTGCCATCTGAAAAGTGATAAGAAACTACAAGTGTGGCAATTCAGAAAGTCCCCTGGCCTGCTCCTGCAGCAGCAATTGTCTTACCAAGTTCTCATTAGTCAGCCGGGTGATTTCATGCTGCAGACTGGCTTCAATGCGGGCCTCTGGAGGCAGCTGCAGGTTCTGGGCCAGGAGCTGCTGCTGGCGATTGTTTTCCTCCTTCAGACTTTGGATCTCACCTCGCAGCGATTCCAGTTCATTCTCGTGGCTTTTCTTCTGTGACTGAAGCTGAGACTCCAGCAGCCTAAGGAGGTTGAGCAACAGTTTGTGTGAACACACTTAGAAAGTTGCTTCCCCAATTCTCAGAGGGAGTGTAAAGCTTTAGCTGCTGCTCAGGAACAATTAGCCATGGCTCGCAAAGGAAAATGAAAAAGGCAGAGTACTCTTTAAACCCTTCAGTATGCCTTCTAATTAAATTAGGTTTGCATGATCAAAAAGTGGAGAGGGAGAGAAGCTAATTGTGTCACTGCTTTGCATTTCCCTCGATTGAACACACACCGTGTATGGTGCCACTGTGGCAATGAATGTGAAGCTAACTCCTCACAGACTGTCACTGCTTTTAGAGGGGCTTTAAAGAGGTTTTACCCCTAAAAAAACCAAATAATCTAAGATGAAGATGACACTGTTTTCGCTTAAGCTAGCACTCTGCATTACTAACAAAGGAAAATATTTTTAGAGTTGATTTTTTCAGTCAGAAACCATTTAATTGCAAATGCACATAAATAATTTTTATTTTTACGTTAAAGCCAACATTTTGCAAAGGGTTGTCCTTAGTGGACAAAAGGTCAACAAGAGAATCAAACAAGGACTGGAATCTGGGCACTCTGTGTATCCTCACCACTGACTTGCTCTTTCCCCTTGGGCACATCACATTTCAAAATTACTCTCATGTGAAACAGGGATAACATGTACCAGCCTCCTTCTGAGCAGTGCTGGGGGGATCTACTCCTGCTTCCAAGGCACCGTCCAAGTGCTCTGAATCATCATTTCGTACATAGACACACAGGAAATGACAATACTAGTGACTACCAGTGTTCAATTAGACAATCTTTCAGGGTTTAAATATGCATAAGGCAGGAACACTCATTAGTAACTAGGCTGATCAAGCACGCAAGGGCAAACAGTCATTTACCTGCACAGCTCTGCCATTTAATATAAAGCTTCTTGTCCCTGCAGTGCTAGGACAAGAAGCAAGAGGCACAGAGCAAACAAATTCCCATCCTGCTCTGCAGAACACTTGCTGCAAGTTAGATCTTCACAGGATTACACACCAGTGTTAGGTGTAGAATTGGTTAGCACAAGAAAAGGAAAGACTAGTTAGTAGCACTCATTGCAAAACATCACCTTCTGTAGTTACTGCAACCAAAGGCATACACTGAAGAACATCAGCGGTGCTGAGCTACTGAATTAGTTGTCAGTGCAGGACAAGGAACCATTTGGGAAGTCTGGGACACAGGTATGGATGTGCCCAGATGAGCACAGGGAGACAGAGCTGCGTTTCCTGAGGAGGTGACTCTCACTCGCTCCAGGACCAGCGTGCAGATCTCAGTGACTGCACTGAGGCCTGGGCAGCACCTCGAGGGACTAAAGATAACTTCTGTTTCTTGGTTATTTCGTGACTTATGTTTTGAATGTGGCACAGAGAGACATGGGAGAAGGATGTTTAATTTACTGAACTTGAGTCACAACAAGGAGACTAAGATTCATTTCTGTTTGAAAGTTAAGAGTACACTGAAACTACTTAGACAATAGTCTTATAATTACTAAAATGACTGTACTTCTTTAGGCTGAAAAACTGTAAGGAACATGAATTGTGAAACCTGGCATAAAGGTAGACAAATAATACCTGGCTACAATTATTTTCAGTTGTGGAGCTTCTGATACTTTTGTGCAAGTACTCTTATGAATTATGTATTGGTTGTTCCACCATCTTTACTTTTTAAAAGATAAAACCTGACAGGTAAAAAGGTTTGGGGACTAGGTCTGAAGGAACTCTTTAATTGGTATAATATTTGTTGCATTTTTTTCTAACCATTAAAGCAATAGAAGTACTGTAGCTAAAGCAAACCCATAGCAAGGGGCACAGTTAGCTAGAAAAGAAGATGCAAATGAAGAAAAAAAAACATTCTGAGAAGTCTGGTAACCTGTTGGCTTGTTTTAACCCTTCATAAGCCAGCCAAAGTTCTCCGTCCTCATTCAGCATATGATAGTCCTGGGGAGATTGCCTTTCAAGAAACGTGTTTAAAAAAATACAAGAGATATATGTGATGGTGATGAGGTGACATTTAAGGATATTACACACTAAATTACTATGAAAGAGAAACAAAAAAACGCTCTAAGACAAATTAGCAAATTACTTTTTCTGTTTATGTGTTTTTCTTCTTAATGATGAAATTCATTTCTCAGTGACAGCCCAACTGGCTACAGTATTTCATGCTGTTACAATAAATGTATTGTGACAGACTCCTGTGACCACTGTGGTACAGAGGGTAACAAACCACCTTGGGGAATGACACCCAGTTTGGGCGATGCAGTAATTAAGGCTAAGAAGATGGAAATCCAGAAAGCTTGATTTTGCATTTCCCCATTATTTCCAAACCCTTTCAAATATTGCATACAACAATTTTAATAACCAAATCAAACTATACCCCCAACTGTGAGTGTTCTCTAAGTATCTACATGTACATACGGAACTTACTGAACACAATACACACAGCGTCACAGCAGACCCCAACTGATCACACATTAAAGAAAGAGAACTTGTACCTGTTTGTTTCCTTCAGTCCAATATATGCCTGTGCAATTTCTCCTTTGTCTTTCATCTTTTGTACATCCTCCAGGAGGAGTGTAGCATCTGTCATTGTATTCTGGAAAAAGAATGATGATTTTCAGAGTAAGTTTAAACAACATGACTGCTCTTTGAATTACATGTTTTCTTCACTTTACTGATGTGGAACACTAATCCTCGAGTAGCCACATAAAAATCAGTGTGGGTACCTGAGCAGAAGGTTGGTCCATAATTTCTATGTCCATTTGGTGTATCTTTTAAAATAAATGCATGCAACAGAGTCAAACATCAGTCTGTCTAATAAGTGGGTACACACATTAATCTCTTTTCATTTTTTTCAACACGTAAAAGAAACAAAATAAATTTGAAGAAATGATGAATTTTCATTTTATGTCAACTTACCAGGAACAGCTTCTAATACTGAAACTGAAGAATGATTTTGCCAGCTTAGTTCTATTAATATAGAACTGAGTCTTTCAAATCTCATAAATAAGGTCTATTTCTCATATTTTATAATTGCTATTTCATATATTTTAAGTATTCTGTCAAAGCTGGAAATAAATTACAAGGGTTAGAGATTTACTAAGCTAGAGAGCATTGTAGTACCATTTTGTTTCAGTTTTAATGTTTACAATGGCACTTTTGCTTTTCTTCAGCAAAGCCTGAAACACTCAACAGATGTTTACAGTCACCTCGGCCAGTCTGATCTGAGTCACTGCTGTGGAATACTTACAGTGGAACTACAGGACTCTAATGAACATACGAGATGGAATTCTGGCTTTCCTTTTTGACTTTCAAAACAAGCAGATGTTATTTTCCTGAGTGCAATTTTGAAAAGTATTTAAAATAACAACTTTGTGGACATAAATTTTGGAGCCTAGATCTCCATTTCTAGTATGATTTCTGCTATCTAATATGAGAACAAATAAAATACGTAAGCTCCTCAAACAATTATTCCCAACATCCTTACAAGATCTTTGTAGTTCCTCTACTATTAATTTACCACTGTAAATTAAAACTGCTGTATCTCACCTGCCAATCTATCAAGCTTTAGTAGTTTGAACATCTTTCATTTAGAAGCAGTTCAGTTTGTCATACTCCTAAATACTATGTCTTCAACTACATTTTCTAATCAAACATTCAGCAATTCCTCTCCAATATCTGCAAATCACAATGTCAGTCCACAATGTTTGCTGCATGTCGAGGATAACAAACACTCCAAAGAAAGGTACTTCTTTGTACCATAGACTTTTTTCTTGTTGAGAAACTTATGGATCTGCAAGTTAACAGAGGTCTGATTGCTGGATCACAGTGCTGTTCTTACTCCCCAGGCATACTCAGCGAGAAGCACTGATGGAGCTGACTAGACCAATTCCTAAATCAATCCTTTCATGTTCAGGTTACCATAAAACAAGAGTTCAAAATTATTAAACCTGCTTGTTTTGAAGTAACTTGTTTCCTTGCATGGACCCGGAAGATGGGCATGTGAGGAACACAGAATTATGAGAAAAGATTTCAGTAACAGCAAAGAAAAGTGCAAGAACTTGAAATACATGTAGGTTACTTAAGAGGCAGGGAAATCACAGCTCAAGTATCGTTGAGGGAATTTTTTAGCATTTAAGAGTTCTGGTTTAAAATTGTAGAAGAAAATGTGTACCTTATCCTCCTGGCAATCAAATTGGTAGGCAAGAAGGAAGAAAAACAAATCATTAAAAAAAAAAAGTCTGTCCGTGCTGCAGCTGTCCAACCTAACAAGCAGAAGCTATCTGCAAACTGGCTGTAAGCCATCCCACAGGTCACCTTCATGTTTCCCTCATACTCATAACTGATGTAAAATAAACACTTGTATCCCATCATTGCTGAGAAAGAATATATTATTCAAGGATTTACTATTAAAGTATTTCTTTACAGTGTTCTAAATATTACAGAAAAATGAGTTTAGTTTTCTTTATAATTAACCATTCAAAACAAGATATATGCACCTTCATGCATCACAGACTTCCAATTTATTTAGGATAAATATAGACATAACTTCGCAGCAGCAAAGGAAAGATGACATATCTGTTCATTCCTTGCAGTGGTTATGAAACATCCAGCTCAACGGAAATTACGAGTTCTTTGAGTTACACGATACATTTTCAGGTTGAATGATTCTTATTTTAAAAGCTATGACTTCCCTAACTACCTCATCAGAATTGGAGCTTTTTAGAAGATAGCATTTCAGTGGTCATAATCTACTCTTCTCAATAAAAGCACATAGCACCTATCAAGCAATAATACGGAATTTACATATCTTCATAGGTCATCTTTCTGAAATGTTATTAATTTGATATTTGATGTTATTGATTCATCTCTGATCCCATTCAGACTTCGAAGAAATTGCTTCTAAGAACTCCTTTAAATTTTCCAGTCAAACCACACACAGAGCAGAGAAATGATACTGCTCCACATGAGAATTATTTCTGCATTGTTAAAGGAGTCTGGGGGGATCTTGGCCAGACCTTTGATACCTGACAGCTTGTACATCTTTACATGAACGCTGGTAGAGAAACCAAACTGGCTTACTAATCCAGTCTCCCAACTCAGACTGTCATGATTTGAGCACTAATAGTGGATCAACAGATTAACTTAGAAAGGCTTTCAAACCTACACCATTTTCTTCTGCCCTTTCAAGCACGCTAATAAATTAAATAACGCAGTCAGTGATGCAATGTAACTTCAGTACATGGCAAAGCTGACTGTGACTGTGATTTACCTTGGGTTGAATGGCCTCTTTCTGGCTAACAAGCTGAGACCTCAGGATGAGAACTTCTTCCTTGCGAACTTCAAGCTCTTCACTGACTGAGGTCAGCTGGTCCAGAAGGACTCTGTATGCAGGGGCACCAGGGGCAGTTACCTCTGGAGCTCGTGTCTCTGTGAGGGCCTTCTGCAGCTCATTCAACTCATTCTTCAGCTTTTTATTCTCAGATTCAAGTTCTTGACGCTACAAGAAATAGGGACAATTCTGTCACCTAGCAGCACTGCAACACAACGGTAACTCACAGGTACAAAACTGTGGATAAAAATGGTAAAAATGATGACTAACTGCAACAAATCAATCAATCACTCCTGTAATCCCTGCATCTTGACTACGGTCAATAGTGCCTGGGAAGATTTCACTAACAGGGTTAACCTCCCATCTGAAGTGCAAAACCAGAACACATATACATGAATCAGACAAATTTGATGGGAAAAAAACTTACCAATCTTTTTTCCCTCTTATTCTCCCCTTAACAAAAAGAAATAAAGTTCACAACAAATAGTGGTCTTCAGGCTAAGAAGATTCTGCATCACTCAGGGACATCAGAAAATATTTTTACTTTTAGTAATCTAAGATATGCATTAATTTAAATAATATTTTTGAAAAGAGGGCTACATTTATCCCTATATTTTTGCTCAAATTAACTTGCAAGCTGTACTAAGTATTATAACAGAGAATCCCCCTACTTTAGGGGATCTTTTTGTTCTGTAACCCCAGCTACACATCCTACACCCCAAAAAGAGCAGTCCTACAATGAAATGACTGCTGGGTAATATTTGTTCTAGTTTCTCCAGCTAACATTCAGAAACAGAATGGCTGAAGTAATTTCCTATGCCAGCACATACAATTGGTGGCAAGACTTTCACGAGAAAATAACAGAAACCTCTGTTTTAGAATTACCTTGAGCGACTCATACTCCAGCTCAGCACCTCTTATTGGAGGCCTTTCTTCTTCCTATGAAAGAAAACAAGTGTGGAAACTAAAAATTCTATCCTTTTATTTTTTGATTTAGTGGAGGTAGTACAAGAAAAAGGAGTTGAAATTATTTTCCCATACAAATGGAAAACACTCATTCTGGTACTACTAAGTGCTTTAGTTTGAATATTGGCTTTGTCTGCTTTCATTTAATTATGAGTTTATGACACATAATTGGTTAATATAAATAAAATCACGTACAAATCATACTACTGTCACTGGTAATGAAAGAGAGCAGGATGAATCCAAGCATGCTAAAGAAACTCACTGGTACAAAAATAGTAAGAAACAATTGGCAAAACTGGTTTCATAATTTTATAAGAACTCAAGGAGACTAAATCAGAGGAAAATTTAAATTATAATCTGCTAAAGATGTCTAAGCCCACTGCTTTGGCTCTGTATCCTGGTTGAAACACTTTTTAGTCTGCCTAAAATGCACAATTACTCATTCTCCCCAACGTTTAAGTAGATTTCCATATTGCTATTCCTTAACAAAAACAGTTTGGGGTTTTTTTAAGTGAAGTCCCAAGCACTTTTTTTTTTCTGTTGACTTCAATCAGAGGACCTTGGAAAACTAAACCATCAGTCCCTAGAACTAGGCACCAGTATAAAACTTGTCATTAAATAAAGCAAGTAGTGGCGGAAGATGAAGATTTAGTACAAGCCAGTCAGCATTCACACAGCTACTGTTTCACAAGAAGGGACACTGGTGTCAGCATTTGATCAGTGAGAAGGAGTCCACCTTAGCTTTAGCACGAAGAGCCTGTTCTTCCTTTCTGTCCAGTTCATCCTGCAGGGATTGCTTTTCTTGTTCCAGTTCTGTAACCCGTTTCTGCAGTTTGAGGAACAGAGACATATCCAGCGGTGCCTTTTTCTCACTTGGTTCCTGCTTTAAAAAGAACAGAAGGAAGTCAAGAAGTTTTCCCCTTCTACATCACAAGGAAGCACGACAGTGAGTAAAGGTGGGAAACAGACTGGGGAAAGAGAGGAACACAGAAATACTGCTTTATTCTGAGACTTGGCTATCTAAAATACTTTATCAGCTATCAAACGCTCTTTTAAAAAAAGGTTCTACTAGTATAAAATGTTTCTAAGCCTAAAGCCTAGCAAAAGAAAGCACTAGAGACTACCTAGCAGACAGGAGGTCTATAACTAAGCATACCTTATAGTCTTACTTGTTTGAAGGGGGAAAGGAGAAAAAGAAAGTCTGTGGTTAGACTCACCTGGAACAACTGTAAATAAAGGTTGCTTTTTTTTTTTTCCAAATTATTTCTGTAGTAACTTCTTCAGCTACAGAGAAATCTCTCTGGTGATTTACAGGTTAATTTAGTGGGACATGACACAAAATATAGGTACCAGAAAATATATTTTATGCCCTTCTTTTATTATGCTAATCATACAGCCTGTTCTAAGCCTAATCCACTAGCTTCTTCACTTTTTTTCTGGGCAAGGACCAGCATTTGCACTCTGAAGGTACATTAGAAATTGTCCATCAGCCTTTTTGTACTTTTTGTACTGAGAAGATCAAAGTATTTACGATGAACTGTACCATAAAATTTTAAAGCCTAAAAAAGGAACTAGGAAATTAATATTAATGACTGTAGCAGACAAGCAAGCACAGCCATTTCCACTTCAACTCCTTTTACTGTTGAGGGGAAGAGTCATAAACCACACCAACAGCTCAGGAAAAACAAAACAGACTTTGAGTTTCCTGGCTTTACTGGTTTGCATTGAGGTAGACCCTGTTTTTTAATGTGGTTTTGTTAATTAATCTATATTGTTAGTCTAGAGTCAAACTAGAGTTTGAAATGTTAGGGGGTTAAAGAAATACAGTGCTGCATTCATTCACACTCTTGAATTCATTCTTTTCATTCATATTCTAAAACCCAAAACTGGCTCTAGAACAGCAATTCAGCAAGTCTGTAAGCCAAAGGAAAAGATGACGTTTGGCTCATATGTGAACTGCAACCACATGTAGTTGCACTGTCCTTTTCTTGAAGGTAGGGAGCATCATTCTGGAACAATTACACAAAGTGAAAAATATAAGTGGGAAGGCACATTATGAAAGACTCCGCACAGGATCTGTGCCAACATCAATGCGTCAGAGATTTGCATCCAGAGTAGAAAATAATTTTCTGTGGAGGTTTTCAAAAGCAGCAATGACAGAGGCTGTCAAAAGCAGCTCTGGAGATCCCTATCCCAGGCAGAGGGCAAACAGAGTGTGCTGTGCTGTGGCTTACAGTTAAGATGATCTCCAGAATGCACAGAAAAAGCTTTGAATCTGCAAAGTGCCAAGCACAGACAGACCAACCTGAGGGCTCTCTGAGTTACCAATCCCACTGCTCTGGGAAGGGCAAAAAGGAGAGGTTATCTTGGAAATACTAAGCAATGGCTTGGAGTTGCACCACAAATTATTCATGAATATTATTCATTAGCTGAATCAAGAGAGTAATCTTCCTGAAAATTTTTCAGTATCCTGGGATTTGTATCACTGCATATGCAAAGGAATAGTACATTCTGGGAGTTTTATTCATCTCTATGAACTAGAGGAAAATTGATCCAATGTGAGTTGCTCACTCCTAACAGGAAACTCATTCCATGTAGCTAATAAAAATATGGCTTGCCAGTTTTAATCCTTGAGTATACAGTGTGCAGACTCTTCAGGAAAGTCTCACTGGTTTTCTAAACTGCCACTTTGTGTTGAAGAAGTGGTTGTGGTTATCAACACTAAAAAGCAAACGTTTCACATGCAGATCAACTGGATGGCCAAGTATCTAATCTGTGTTTACTGTAATGCAAAGAAGAATTCAAAGCATACTTTGACAAAGACTTTTTACACAGAATCACAACTAACTAGGGAATGAGTGCTTTCTAAAGGGAAATGAAAAAAGTTGGATTAAAGCATTAGATATCTCAATATAAGGATATGCTTTTCAGAAACACTTATGAAAAAAAAGAGATAAGAATGAGTTCAACCATGGAACAATAAGAAGTTGTGGAGGATTTTTAACATTATGTGATGGTTTGGATTTGGCTCTCAGTCAAATGCCTAAACTCACAGTAACAACTCCTTCCCCCTCCTTTATTCTCTTATGGCAAAAGGAAAAAACTATGGAAATTGAAGAATCCGAAACCAATCAAATTATATCAAAATACAGATTCTTACATATATCACAGTTATATACAATTAAAATACTATGTATATAGCAAAAGAACCCCAACCCCCCCCAACACCCAAAGGGAAAAGGAAAAGGGAAAAAGGGACAAAAAGAAAACCGAAACAGATATGCACAATCGAAACCCGTGAATAACTCAATAAAGAACTAGTGAAAGAAAATCTTACTACTCTTCTTGAGATAGCACAATTGCGTCAAATGACCACCGGCACTATCGGCCTCCCAAGGTCTACAAGGCCTCACTAGGCCTCACTCCTCCACACGGGCAGAAACGACAGCAGAGAACCTGAACCTTCAGATCCACCCCAAGGAAAGAGAGCGAAGGCTTCTCTCCCTTCTTATTTATACCCCAGTTTACATAAAAATCGTATGGAATACTGGGAACGTGGGCACTTCCTTGGTTATGAGCTGGTTGCCAGGAAGGCCTAGATTAAAACTATCACACATTACCTCCATCCTCACCGGTAAATCTTCTGCTTCTGTGATCTCAGAGCTAAAAGTATATTCAGATTCATTGCTACTGTGAGTTGAATCCGTTCTTTTGTGTCCAGGCTTGGGGATGCTCTGGAATGCGAAAGAAACAAATCAATACCGCTATATGGTTTTCCCTCTGACTGCTTCTTCACAGCCGCTAATTTAGTTTGTAATATTTGGTGTTATTTCAGAGCTATTAAAATTTATAAGGAAAAGATTTTTGATTCTGGTCTCTCATGCTACCTAAAACATATGAGATGTAGTTCAGAATCAAATCTACGGAGACAGGTCAGATACTACACCATCAAGGACTGCTGTAGAAAGCAGAATCAAGCAACAGTGCAGCACTTCTTGGGAACGAAAAGCTCCATTTACAGGAAGAACGGGCAGAATTCTAAACATTCTATTGAGGAATATTTTTTCTTCCTGACACATAAATTCCTAGAACTACTTAAAATTTAACACTGGATAAAGGTGGCACAAACAATGCCAGCACATGTGAATGACTTCAAATCAAAATAAGGGCAGCAGCACAAGCAATACCACTAGCAAAGTGATAGCAGACATGTAGTGTTGTCACAGATGTGACAATTAAAAAAATTCTTTTTTTAAAAAGTCAACTACAAATTTTAATGTATTTGTTTTGGTTGAACTAATACAAGTAATGGGCATGTAAAAGGACAAATTCTCTTTTCAGGTACAGGTCACCACCACACAGCTGACAGCAGAATCAGTAACTAATCTGTCCCACTAGATTCTGCCTAAACACAGATGTGAACAGTTTTTGGTTTCTCAGATGTTGAGCCACTTACCACCATCAAGTTCATTTCATCCTTGAGATCATCATACCGCTCCTCCAAACGGCTGAACTCATTCAGCAGGTTCTGGTACCGTAACCGCTCGTCATTCAGATCCAGCTCCAGCTGTTTTGTCTCCTCCACAAGCTTCCTCTCCATCGACTCTGTCACAGAGAACAGGAATCCAAAGTGAGAATTCCATCTCTACCCACCATGCAGTGCATCCATCCTGGAGGTACAGGCATATGCCTGCACCAGTGAAACAGCCCGATGTTTGAAGGTGGTGTTTGTGCTTCTGTAGGCAAACATTTAGCCAAAAATATGAAGTGCCGAGGCATTATTGTAGTAATCACAGAGGGCTCACTCAGTCAAGTTAGTCATTCTGTTGATACCTCCTAGTAATTCCAGGAGGTAGGAAGAAGGGATGTTAGCCCACTGCTGTGCTATGTAAAAGCAAAATGTGAAGTGCTTTATGCCTCATGCACACTGACCCCTCTCATCACAGCTCCCTCCACCACAGCCTTCACATCTAGAGTTTATGCTTTCCTAGATGCTTCCACAGGCACAGCATCCAGAAAAGTTGTAGTAGATTAACTGTATTAAATGTCAGAGCCTCCTTTTTTAAAACTGAATTGCTTTGGAACAGTCACCCCTCAAAAAAAGACCCCAAACTCCTAGGATTTAATGGAAATTCAAATGGTAAATAATTCTGATTCGAGTTCTTAAAACACAAAAATGAAACCACTAAACCAAAAGGAGTGCAAAGTAAGCTAAATTAGCCCAATCTATTCAGTAAAGTGTTGCCTAACACGGTAACATGAAGTAGAAAATCTGAATGAAGAGAACAGAGCCAACCTGTTATCTCCCTCGCCTGGTCATGGATGCGGCGGTTCAGCTCCTCCTTTTCTGTTTTCAATAGTGTGTTCTGCTCTTTCAGCTCTGACACCAGCTAAAGAAAGAGTAAAATATTTGATTCAGAATACAGTTCACCTTTCATCAGTAGCTCTAATAGCAATGACATCTTTAACAGTTCAAATACTTAAACTTTTCTTCAGAAAATTAAACTAGTGAACTAAGTTATATCTTCATGTCCCAAATTGCATTTCTTAAATATGTCACCCTGCAGATTCCCCCGTATGTTTTGCACTCCATTTCTGATCAGATGCCAAAACTGCCTTGAATCACTCCACAGTGCCGTATATTTTTCAGTCAAGTCCCAAGGATGTAACTGGTTCATTAAAACAGAAATACTCACAAAATAGTTACACATTTGGTAGTTCTGCTGTATATTCTATTGCACTGGCTAACATCACAATCTACCATCTCATCTCTGCCCTAAAGCTGTGCCACTTTACTGGTACCCAGGTTTAACAATTACTAATTTTTCTCTGATTTTGGTTATTATGCATTCTCTTTGCTTAATCAATTAATATTTTTCCTTATGTTCATCTGATCTTGAAATATATCACTGCAGCATCACATAATGATGGATTGGCTCTTCCAATTGGCTTTTCTCATTCAAAATTTGCACTATTATCAGCAAGTACTCTTGCCAGGAAACAACCTGTTTGTTTGAGGTTAAAGCAAAGATAAGGGGTTAGCTGAAACCTGTTGAACTAGACTGTGTACATGTGCTGAATAAGTTGGCTATTTAAATTAGGTAGGATATAGTAGGACCTTTGAATACTGAGTATGGGATTTCTGACACCTATGAGATTACTCTCTCTAGGTGGGTAAAATGATTTCTTTTTATGAATGCTCTACCTCTAATTCTGAGTGCTTAAGCATTTGGATTTGCAAGTACTTTCAATATCAAAATCTGAATAGACTGGATACATATATTACATACAGTATACAGATTGAGCATATTCTTCTACCATAGTTGTAGTCATTTAGGTATCAAGCCTATTTAAGATTGTACAGGTATAACATTGCTTAAAAACACAGTAAAAATACCAGCCACACAACAGAAGCAATTAAGCCTGGGCAAAACCTGAGGGGACACCCAGCCCCTATAAATCTTCCCATGCACCTGAGACCCCATACGTGCCTGCTCGGTGTCGTGTTTGTATTTGTCTGCCCATTCCTCAATGGTCTTCTTCTCCGACTGAGTTTGGTGCAGCTCCTTGCGGAGCTTGGCAATCTCCTCCTGAAGGCTGATGACACGGTTGGTGGCGTTCTTGGCCTCCTCCTCACTCATCCGAAGCCTTTCCACATCATTCCGCAGCTTCTCTGTCTCTGTACTGTACGTGATCTCCAGGTTGCTCATCTTCTCCAGCAGAGATTTGTACTCTTTGTTCTTTGCAAAACACAACACAGACAGAGCAACTGCTGAAGTTCTGATTTAAGTGAGCCTTTTTGTTCCCCACAGAATATACCCAGACATGGGAGCAAAAGAGCAGCTTCCCCATCTCAAAAAGGTTTTGGTCTGCTTTTGCAGAATTGCTTAACGAGCTGACGGAACAGTCCAGCCTCTAAGCCTGCACATCCCAAAATAAAATCAGATGGAGAGCCCACCCACATCAAACATGATCACCTCACCTTCCCTTAAACTGAGCAACTGACGTACTTCAAGTGAAATACTGGCGTTAAGGGAGCAGATGTTTCCTCTCAGTGCTGCTGAGAGACAGAAATGGATGTTTGACTGTTAAAGTTCTACTGTGGCCTCTCCTTCTCTTCTATCACTATTCTTTATCAGAATAGAGAACTGAGCCCTTACAGTGAAAATTCAGTGCATTCTGTGAATTCCCACAGCACTGCTGAGAAAGGTAATCAAGATTGTGACACATCTTCCCTGAGGCCAGGGAGCTTTTACCTGCTCATCAATTTTTCGCTGCAGCTGCACGATCTTGTTCTCCAAGCCAATGTGAAGCTTCTTGTAGCGTTCTACAGAGCGGGCCTCTATCTTCAGTTTCTTGAGCTCCCTCTTGGCCATCATGCGCCGGTAACAGCATTGCAAGTAAACAATGGCCTTCAAGGTCCGACGGTAGTGCACTCGCGCCAGCCAGCCCCTC
Organism: Empidonax traillii; assembly: GCF_003031625.1. NCBI lineage: Eukaryota > Metazoa > Chordata > Aves > Passeriformes > Tyrannidae > Empidonax > Empidonax traillii. The sequence continues at coordinate 575,395 of NW_020955310.1, forward strand.
ACATGCTTCTGAATAATAACAGTCTTGTGCTCCCGAAGCATCTACAGTCAAGAAAAGACACGACAAGGGGTGTTAGAGCTCCAAACTACACCTGTGCAGTTAAACAGACTCCACGATGAGGGGTGTAAAGGTGATGTAAATAGATATCTCAGCCTGCAAAGAGAAACTTCTGATGAAGATGACAAGAAATGCAATTAATTTCAAGAAAAAAAGAAGAGGAAAAGAAGACTATAGTATGGAAGATGACAAGGAGTAAAATGAAAGGGAACCAGAAGGAAAAACATGGTAAGAAAGAACTGGAGGCACACTGAAGCACCAGGCATTCCTTTGTGTTGATGTCAGATGCCAGCTAATTACAAAAATACATGGTACCTGTTGGCAGGATTACAAATACAATCCTTTTTTTTTTTTTTTTACTGCCTCTTTATCTTAAACATTTTTGAATCATTGACATACACTGCACAGGGTTCATCAATGCAAAGTTTAAAATTACCACACTTGATATTCAATGCAGCCAGTACACACTACAACCCGGAGGAAATTGTAGCAGCTGTTGAAAAGTCCAGGGCTTTTGTTTTGTTTGTCTGTGTTTATTTTGTTTTGATTTTTTGTTGTCTTTTTTTGACATATCTTAGACTTGCCAGCATGGAAAAATTTCTGTTTATTTTAATAAGAAATTTATATTTTAATAATTCTTACTTATTTGATGGCAGAAACTTCAACCATAGTTTTGAGGTATAAAAAGAAAACCAACATAGTATTTTTTTAAAATAATTTTTAACATGAAACAGTCAAGAATGCCAACAACCTTTATCGGTGTGTTAGCCAGAAACTTACACTGGGAAGAGTCTACTAGTTGGTTTTGGATCCTTAATCCACTAATTCAATCAGACATCTTCCAGGTCTGGAGCACCTGAATGCTGCGAGACCACAGCTATGATTGGAGAGCCTGCCCATAGCCATAAGGCTTTCAGGACTCTGAGAGCTTTAGAGTTCACTTAACAAAGCCTCTGCAAATTAAACAGTTTATTCTAAAGAACAAAACTGTTTAAGATTTCATGTTAATGCTTGGATTTGATAGTTTAAAGATCACACGAAGCTCAAATTCTTACACTGATTTACCATGAAGGTAAGACAAACTAGTCAGGTACCAACAACTTTATTTTCTTTTATACTTCTTAGCAAATCAATGAATTTAAAATACACTGGCAAAGTGGCATGATTTTAAGATATACATAATTTCTCCCTTAGCATTTATTTCTGAGTTAAAAACAAGACTTGAAATACCAGCACCCAGATAAGCAGCACACCAAGGTAAGGAAGCAGCTCTCTCAGAAGCACAGCAAGGTCAAAAGCCAAAGTCCGTCTGTCTGCATGCCGTGCAGCTGGCACTCCTGTCTCCATCTTATATGTTTTCTGGAACACTCCTTCAGGTTCTCTGCAGGTGCCTGAACACCTGAATACAACTAACTTTCCACAGCATTTTCACCTCAAGTTTGAACAAACAAGTCCTGTAAAATACCTCCATCGTGCAGGGATGGTCCTCATCTGCCAGTGAATTCTTGCACCCATATAATCCAGTGAGGAAACAAGCCGCTCCAACGTAAGGTGAGAGGATCAGAAAAGTCACTTAATTTACCAGGTATTTCCCAGGAAAGATTATGTAAAAGCTATGGAGGAACTAAACTCCTTCTCAAGCAGAGAAGCACATCGCAATGTCTCAGGCAGAAGCTCTCCCCAGGATGTGTGAAACAGATGATTCAACCATCTTAAATTCCTTGCACCTGCCACGTGACTCAACACATGCCCTCTCTTCTAACAACAACAACAGGTACCTTTCACAATCCTAAGGAACAACACGTGTACCACACATTACTGGCAGAGTCACTGCTCAGCCCAGGTGTCCTGTCACAGGGCAACCTTTCGGTTTCACTCGTTGCAATCGTCATGAACTTCAGGACAACCATGTTTACCTTCCCACGGCACACAGAGCCTGTGCTTCTCTCTCTGACCATCCATGTACCTCAGCTTTAATAAAATTCCACCTCAGGAGGACCACACATCCACAGCACACCGCAGGGGCGCTTGTCAGACTGTCATGTTTTACTGTGGTGAACAATTCACCGCCTGGGGGGAATCCTCCTGACAGGCAAGTCTGACCACCCCTTACGGGGACTCCTCCAGAAACCTGCCATCTCTATTAAGAGGAAATATAACAGGTTTATTAAACTCCATGCTCCAAGACAGATGAGGTGTGTACTACTCATAGGACTAACCAGGCACAGAGAAACATCTCCTATTTTCCTAAACAGGGCTTTTAGGTCACCTATTGCTGTGACCCATGTGTCACTTTGTCACATTTGTCAGACCACTGTTAAAAACACATCTTATATAATCTCACAACATAAAATATAGTTTGTAATAACGAAAATGCTAAGAATTCCAATAAAAAGGCAAGTAGATACCCACACAAAAGAAGTCAAACATAGGGGTCTACTACTAAGAAATTCTTATTAAGGGTTACTTGTTTTCCAGCTTTGTGGTTAGTGTATGTTAGAATTCTCTAATTTGGACACACTCATATGTGACTGTGTAAGCAACTTTATTACAAAGATACAGAAACTTCAAACATAAAAGAGAAAGACATGGAACAGAAGCATCAGCTGGCTTTTGGTTGCGTGCCTTCAGTATCTACCTGCTCAAGAAAAAAACCAGAACTCCTTCAGCTACTTTTTCAGAGAAACACAGGCTGATTTTTGAGGCTAGTTAAAACAATTCATGTAGACAAAACTGCCATCATACATGTTGGCATTTTGCAGTTTGAATCGTAAGTCAGTCTCCAGCCCTGCAACCATTGAAGACTGAATTCTAATTTCTCTCCTAAACTATTTTCTATCAAGTGTAATCAGGAAAGTATTATCAATATCACTAGGACAGGGTCATACTGATTTTTCCCCAAAACAAAATCCACACTGAAAAAACATACACTGAAAAATTAAAACAAAAAAATCCCCACCCATGCATAAGTTTCAACCTCCTGTTTTTGTGGGTATCTCTTTGCTAACATTAAGTCTCCTTCAGTATATTCCATCAGCCATTTCAGATCACCAGTTAGGGATAGTTTACATATAATGATGTAAAAAATTATGATTTGGACTCATGGAGGCAGATAAATGCAAGGCCATCTTCAGTATTTAAGTGTCTCAACATTCTATTTAACAAATGAAAAAGTGCGAAATACTGTAAATCCCTGTTGGATTCTCTACTGACAGTACTGAAAGCCTAGGTACATCCGTTGTAGACGACAACAAAAATATCTCTAAAGTGACAAGCTAATTGATGGCAGTACCAGATCCTTCTAATTTCCAGGTGCTGTCCCTCAGTCCATGCTCTGGTGTCTTGTTTATGCATTACAACAACATGCACACAAACGATGTGGTTCCCGATGGGACACCACAGAGCAGCTTTGTCCTGAAGGTATGTGGAAATAAAGCTAGAGCAAAGAGAGAAGAACAGCTTACAATTTCTTACCATTTGGTACTTGTTTCTGACCATGTAACCTCTCAGGAGAGCCTGAAGAGCAATGGTAGTAGCTCGCATGCACTGGTATCTTTTGCGGACCACATACATGCGCTGGAACTTCTGGATAGTGATGGCAGCTCGTGTTCTCCGCAGGAACTTGGCATAGCTAAGCAAGAAAAAGATTACAAATAATACCTGTAAGTATGTTTTACATCCTGCATCTTCAGTTTCTTCCTAATGCTGTCAGTGATACAGAATATTTACTTGCTATTCTACTACATGGCAGTGCAACTGAACGACAAATGAACAGAAACCTTGCAAGGCTTTACTGGGAAACATTTTCACTTGCTCTGAGAACTGTACTGCAGAACTGACAAGATAAACTCAGTTTAATTTTTTGTCACCTTTAAAGCTGTTGCCACTGTGTCATCTTCCAGATCTCCTCTCCTAACCTCAACTTGTAGAAAAAATTTGCTCATTCTTGCCTCTCTGAGTAAGACAATTACAAAGCTTCTTGACACAAGTGTCCTTCCAAACGTCAGTTCTTTCATCACCACCTTGTCTTTGAACAATACCATCTGTACTCCACCCTTCTCCCTGGCCTATCCATGGTCATCCTTCAGAAGTCAATCCAAAGAAATCACCGAGTGATCTATCTCCACTCAGAGTTGCATCCTGGATGAGGAGTAGCTTCTCCAGCAGGACAGACCCAGCCGGAGGGGCACATGGAAACTGGGCATTAAGAATTCAGACAAGAGTCCTGCTTTACCTCACCTGCAACGTATCTCCTAGTACTTACTGTCTGCTCCCAGTAATAATGTACTGCTCTAAGCATTATACAGCCAGGGTAGTACTGTCCTCTCAGGGAGGTCAAAATCAGGCAGGACAGACACACTCATTATATTCAATTTCCTTCATTTCCATGGAAAATCATTTCCTCTCAGACAGTATAGGAAGGAGAAAACAAATTTAAATGCCCTACTTAAATGGATCTGAATTGAGGCTGGTGTGGGATTTCCCATGAGCACTGCTTACCATCGTGCCTGGTACCCTCGGACATGTCTCTGGATGGTGATGGCAGCCTTCCTCATGCGCATGTACTTCTTCCTCATCAGCCAGCCCCGGATCGTCTTTTGGATGCGGATACAGGCAGCTCTCAACTTATCTGCCCTTATTTTTTCCAGATAGGCTACTTGACCAGCCCGGAAAAATATTTTTGTCTTACCAAACTGGTACTTATCCTTGTCCTATTTTCAGAGGTAAAAAGAGGATAAGTTACAGCAGTAAGTGTTAGTGAATATAAAAAGGCATGAAGGGCTAAATGAAAGTACAAGTTAGTAAAGAGGTAAAATTATCTGCGTAATATCTCGGATAAACTGAGACTTAAATTAAATTGTGGAGAAGGGCATTTTGTCTGCATGATCCTGCTAAAAAATTAATACAATAAGGCCACAAGCACGGCCTAAGGGAGCAAGGTGAGGTTTTTGCTTAGATGAGAATGCCATGAAGATAATAACATGGAAGGCTACAGGAGGTGACAAAGGTGCACAGAGGATGAAAGCAATACAGGCAATGCACATGTACAATTTTCTGCTTAAATTGTAGCTGACCCCTCTGAACAGTCCATCTTCAAGCACATTACACAGTACAAACAAAACAGCTGGGGCTTCAGACATGTACACATCGCTTATTGCATCAGGGCTAAAGCAGAACAAAGCTTCTCGCTGCTGCTCAAACACATCTGGAGCTTCAGAACTAAACCAGAAAGGGAATAACATTTTATCTCTACAGGCTCTAATACTCCTTGGAGGAAAAAACTGAGAACACACAAAGACATAAAAAAAATTAATTTTGTTGGCTGTTTGATGTCAAGTTGAAAGGAGCAGCGGCAAAAGAGCTACAGCTTAGGAAACATTTAACACTAAATATTAACACTATACGTTAACACTACACATATTCACAAACCAAAAGATTTTACTTAGGTCCATCCAATGCCACAGAACTTAAAGTCAAGCCCCAACCTGCCAGCACAGTATTTATCTTTTATTTTCCAGATATCCTGTATCTCCAGCTTTGTCTCTTCTTAACCTGCCTTCTCCTGAGAACTGACTGGAACTGTCTCTTGGGAGCCTGTTCATAACTCATTAACAAATTCCAGGAAACACACAGTTCAGGTGTAATGCCAGTGGTGTGGATGGCACAGACTGGGAATGTAGAGCTGCAACTGGAGGTAGGAGGCAAAGCCAGAGGCTGCCAAGGTATGAAGACAACCACAGTGACAAGCAGGGAGACATCACAAGGATCAAAGGAGTGAAAAAGGTTGATTTCAGCACAGGAGCTGAGAGGAGCAGTGTGAGAGACACACACAGACAGAAACACATCCACATTAGGAAATCTCCGGATAACTATACCTTACTGAAGGTGTAGTTAATGCATCTTGCCCTTAGGCAAGGTAAGGCTCACCTTCAAAACACTCACACTTAAAATCACTGTCTTTCTTTCCTGTCATACACTGGGAAATTTTACACTTCCTGTGCCAGTATTAGTGGTTTAGTACTTTGTAGAAGTACTAAACTAGTGTGGCTATGAGGGAGTAAGCCACAGTATCTTTATTCCTTTGGATTCCAAATACTCTCACTGCTGAGTCTGGTACCTTAATCAGTTTCTCCAGGACATTTTTGCATGTCTGCTTACGGTCACCAAGTACATCTCTCTGCTTCATCAGAACACGGTAACGGCTGAAGAACTCTTGGTACGTCCACCTGTCCCAAAACCAGACACAGTGTCAGTCCCAGCAGTGAATATTACCTTAAAAAGAACTGCAGCTGAAAGCAATCCAAAAAGCAGCAAACATACCTGGAGGGGAAGCCAGCAGCACTGATTCGGATGGTCTCCAGGACGCCACAAGCTCTCAGCTGCTGCACTGCCCGTTTTTCATCAAATCTAGGTAGGAATAAAAAGAGCCTGTGGGTGTGGGACTAGTTTTGGATTACTTGGGACTCCTGGTTATGTGCATGCCCAGGACAGGAGTGGCACAGTGGGGAGCAGGGGTGGGTTGCGATGGGTGGTGATCAAGTCCAGGCAGTGCTTCTGAAACTCATGAGTAACAGAGGACAGCCTGGCCAGGGAACTGTTCGAGCCTGTTGGCGCTGGAAGCTGCTCACCCTGCCCTGCTCCCTGCTGGCCAGCCCAACAGCCACAGGACTCTTTGAGTGCCCAGGTTTTAAGCAGACCTTTGAGAAAAGCTCTAAGTAAATTCATATATAAAAAAAAAAAAAAAGATAAGGAAAAAGACACTGGTGTCTGCAAAAACAAATTCCAGCAAATGTCAAACAAGCTTAAGGACTGCAAACTCCCAGTTACATTTAAAACAGCTTGTAATGAAAATGCTGTAATTTTTTTATCATGTATCACCACAAATAAAAAACACCCACAGAAGTATTTCTCCCCCTATGCATCCCCAAACATCTCCTGCTGTAATAGATGTACACACACACATACAATGAATTCATAGCCAGAGAAAGGAGACACAGCACTTCACTCCTGAGTGAGCAGGGTTTAGCAGAGCCTTGATCCTCCAGGGCCCTGGGCAACCCCCTCCCATACATGGGCTACTTGAGCCACACGTGAACCAGCTTACGTGAATGGAAACTTGAAGTCGTTTGGCTTAATACAGCGCACGTAGTGTGGGGTTGTGGCATTCAGGGTTTCCATCAGCAGATGAAGAGAGTTCCGAAACTTTTTGAAAGACAAAAGGAAAAAAATATCAGGGAACAGCCTCAATAAGCTCAGTCATGCTTGAGATAACCTCAGAAGACCTGATCTGCATACCTTTAGTTTAATTATGGCACATATATGTGGATATTCTATGTTTGGCCCACTGGGAACCAAACTGCACTTTTGACTTGAGTCAGACAATGTAGCACATGATCAAAAAGACCCAGCATAACATTTTCAATGCTTCTCAGCTTTCAGCATGTTACATTTGTTTTGAAAAGCATCAGTTTTGGGTTTGGCACCACAACAAGAACTGGGCTGCATGAAATTGTGCCCCACGGTGCATTAGTAATTAGGGATTATTTTTCTTCCAAACTGTAAGTCATAATCAGCTGCAGCTCTCTCAAAATCACAAGGGATCCCAAGAGGCACCAGCAGGTAGAGGGAAGGATTATTTAATAGAGTTGCATCTTCAAACTTACCTGATGTCCCACAGTTTTCTTATGCTCCTTGCTGGCTTGACCTGGCCTGGCCTTGGCTGGTTTGACAGCCGTTCGAGACAGAGGCACGCGCCCTGAAGGGGTTGCTGATGTGGGACTGAGGACCTTCTCCTCATCCTGGAATAACTCTGGTAGCAGTTTAAACTGGTATAACAGCATAAAAATACACAGAGGGTAAGAATCCAGCACGTCATTGCATCTGTTTTTGCTTAAGGTTAAAACCTAGGCTCAGTTTTTGTAAGCACTGCATTTTTGCTGAACTCCAAATGCAAAAAAAGCAGATGAGCTAGTAGTAGAGTGAGTGGGCCATGATTTAATACTAAAAATTTTGTGGGTTTGATCAGTGAGTTTCCTTCTGAAGATAAAATTCTGATTTGAGTGTTTTTTTCATAGAGCTAGCAATAGCTTCCATGTGAAACTGTTAGATACTGACAGCAGTTTCATAAGTACCAACTGCAATTATATATGGCTGCTTTGATCTAAGAAGGAAACAACAGGGTCCTCTCATATTCCACTGGTGCATCAGACTCCTTTGTGGTTGACAGGTATCTGGGACACTGAATAAGGCAGCAGGCAACAAAGATGACTGCTGCTTTATTACTCCAAATTGAAATAATCAACTTAAAAGAGGAGACATTAACTAAAAAAAAAACCCCTGGCCAAATTTATCTGACTGAGATCTACTCCCTGTCAGTAGGAGTGGAGGAAAAACCTGAAACATCCTTCCAAACAGCACACAGGACTTCCACTTCCCTTTTTCTAATGGCTAAAAAATACATAGCTGCTTTGAAGTAACCCGTAAGTAAAAATAACACCACCAGATCTTTTTACTGACAACTACAGCACTTCAAAACCATTATAGAAATAAGAAAATCTGAACTTCTCTACCTGTCCATGAATAATCTTTTATCTAGCACCAATGCATTTTGCCCCAAAAGACAGGAGCATTCATTTTTCACTATTAGAAAGTACTTGGGCTAAGTAAAACCTAAAAAATAAAAAAAAAATGGTTTTGCCTTACAAAACTTGGTGAGCACGCACAATAACCAATGACACATGCTGCACAACCAAATGGCACCTGGGCTCTGTGGTTGTGACAGACGGGCCAGCAGAAGGCATCAAACATTCCCCAGGAGCACCAACAGTGCACTCCAGCATAACAGAATGACTAAGAAACACTACAAAGGTATCCTAAATTCCTGAACTTAAAAAGGAGTATCACAGCATAGCTTTTATCTGACCTGAGTCTACCTCTGTAGCTGGTGGAAGAACGACATTTCAAGAGGGGGATTTACCCTTCTCCTTCCACTGACTCAACACAGAGCTGAGGATGATGGGCCGCCACCTCCTCACTCAGCTGTCTGTGGTTGGATGGAGTGGGTTGGTTACACACAGGAATCTCAGCAACAGAGCCAGGTCTTTTCATCCTATACAGAAACTTATCTGAATGTAATAGGCTTCTTCTTAAACTCCTGATACTCCCACACACCAGGATAGGAAAGGGGTCCCCAGTGTCTTGCTTGCAGATGGATGAGGTCTTCTAAGCTATCCATATCTAAGTCTCATTCCCTTTATCCAACCCTGGGAAAATCTGCCTGAAAAGCGGGCAAGTGCATATTAAAGGCACCATTTTCATCAATATCGCCCCAGTTACTGCAAGTAGAAGAAAGGAGCAACATCTGGCCTCTGCAGCACAGGTCAGCAACTGGAGAGCAGTGCTGTGATGATCCACACTTTGGGGACATTCCTGTTCCGGTTTGGTTTTGGAATGTAGTATCTTATCAATTTTCTTTGTTTCACAGAACACTAGGAGTGTTCAAAGAGAGGGAAAACACTGATCAAAGGCTAGGTAATTCACGTGGTAGAAAACAAGCAAGCAAGCATTTCTTCCCTGTAATTTCTTCAGACAACTTAACAGACATGCTGCTAACAATCTTACAGACCATTTCTTTCAATTCAGAGCCACAACAGAAGATTTTAACAACCATTCCAGTAGCAAGCATAAAAGCCCAGGACTGTTGTATTGCTTTCATGATACATGCATGGAAACTGAACTAGTTCAAAGAGGTCCTGTGGGTGGACTTACAGAGAAGGCCAAAATAAATAGTTAAACTCTACAGTGCCTGTCAAGAGCAGTGTGTGTCATGCACTTTGGAGAGCAAAGAAGCATCCAAGCTGTATGTGAGAGTGGGCATGGCCAGGATGACAGGTGATGCATTCGATTTGGAATTACCTTCTGTTGGATGTGCAGAGCAAACCCAGAAAACAGCAACAACAACAACAAAAAATAAAAATCAGAAATGCAGTGCCACCACAATTACTAACAAAGAAGGGCTGCTGAATAATAAAAACGGAACATTCTTCTTTGGAAAATCTATTTTTTTCACAGCTGAATTTATTTTTTTTAAAAAACACTGGTTTTGGCAAGGGGAAAAACACATTGTTTTTTTAGTATTTAGACTGAACTGACTCAACCTGGACTGAGCCTGACTGAGCTGATGTCGTGCTCTTATGGCAGCTCTGTCTCCACTGTCTGTCCCTCATTCACTGGCTGACATCCCTTGGAGCACCACTCTCCTTCTACCCTGCACAGCTGGAGCCACGTGGGCGACTGGCCCCTGCCAGCTCCCCAAGGATGCCACCTGCCTCCCTCCCACCTCCAGCAACTGGCTTCACTCAAACCACCTCAACACTTTCCTCGGGGGAAAGTCTGTTGTGGTTTTTCATTATACCCCATGTTTTAATGATTTAGCTTCATATTATCTGCTCAGAATAGAAACAGGAGAGAAAAACGTTGTTTTTTCTGATAGAATAGCATAATTTTAAATAGCCTGTCCTTGACACCCAGCTTCCTGGGCCATTAGAGCTAGCAAATTCCCAACAGCCACCGCAGTGCAATGTCAAGCTAATTGCCTTTACATTTCTGAGAGCACAACCAGCATTTTTGCCATTAAAAAAAGCAGATGATGCCACTGAAGACCTGATCTGTAATATTCCTTCACACAGTATTCTCCACTTTAGATGTTATCTTTCTTTCATAGATATCAAGAAGGCAAGACTCTATAAATTCTGGTTTGTGTCCTTAGGGTCTATACACTTTATTCCTCTCTCTTTTTGCTTCTGGAACAGAACTTGTCTCTGCATAAATAAGGAACTTCTGTTTTCAGGTTACAAAATTAAGGGCTTAACTATTAAATCCTCTTATAGTACTACAGTATATCAGAATTCCATGATGCCATTACAGAAAACATAGGAAAGTTTTGTGAAGAAGAATTCCCCCTCCCCAAATCCATATTCCCTGACAAAAAAAAACCCCAGAACTAAAAAAAAAACCCCACACCAAAACACTGAAATTAGTGGCTAAATATGGACTGATCTCACGTGGGGCAAAATTAGGATACAGGACTTCTTAAATTCAGATAGCCAAGTAAAACACAAACTAATATTAGTTGATCTAAGGCAGAAATATTTCCTAGGTTTATAAGAAGTTTTATATGACCCTCAAGTCAGGGCTTCATAACTGCAAAAAAAGAAAAAAAAATCCTTATACTAACCTTACTTGATTTTAGGACCTTAATTTGTTCTTCATAAACTGTGTCTTTATTCTTTTCCAAAAAGCCTTCACATTGATATTCTACCTGAAAGTCATCATTTTACAAAAACAAGTGTTAAAATAAGAATACTTTGCATAGAATTTACCAGCTGTAACATTCACATTTAAAACATAATTCTTGCAGGTGCTGAAAATATGAGTTTCCAAGTGCATCTTTGTTAAATATAGATCTTCCTCAAAGAGAGTGGTTTCCAGTAACATGTAGAACATTAAAATACATAGATGAATACTGCTATTGCATTGTACCAGATATATTTCAGTGCTGAGAGATGCTTGTGGTAAGGCAGCGTGACTGAATGGTTACTGTAAAGGTGAAGAATCAAAATGTGTGTTGAATATCTCCTTCACTGAAGTTATCAGGGCTGCAGAACTGTGTGAAATCCAGATGCAACTGAGAACAAAGTATCTCATCTCATTAGCTGAGAGGGTGTAAGTACATCTGCCTGCAGCTTATTATGGAAACGCCTCATTTGAGCTCAGAAAGACTATTTTTACCAGAAGCAATAAAATGTCTGAATGTTGTGACAATACATAACAATCCTCTATCACAGGGCCATAGGGTGTCTTGGGCCAAACAACATTTAGAGTCTTTGATAAAAACCCACCATTTATTTCACTGTCCTAATTCAAGGATGAAAGAAAATCAAAACTATTGTCAAAAGTCTATTTATCAGTGCTTGCACAACGACACTATATCCCTGAGCTGCAAAACATTTCAAAGAATTCCTAGAGGGAAGAAGGCAAAGGATGTCCCCAGGGTTTCTCTGCAGCTGAAAGGCCACTTTGAGCACTACCTGGGGCACCGTTCATGTTTTTAGTTCGGGAGACCGTGCCAGGAGAGGGCAGCAGAATCCCTGCCTTATGCAGAGAGAAAAACGTCAGGGCACAGAGACTGCTGACCCGCCAGCTGCAGCTTGACTTTTTCCTTCAAGATGTCTGTATGTATTCCCGTAAGTACACAGAAAACATAAAATTCCTAGCACAGACAGCACATCAGAGCTTAGAGCTTTGCCACTACCTGCTTGGAGCTACTGGCCCTTGCTGCTCAGACCAGGCATAGAAAAGCCTTGCTTTCAAACATAAAAGTTTAGCCTAATGAAGAAATTATGAAATATTAATTAAATCCTTCTTGTTCTCTCATCCAGCAAATAAAACAGAATTCATGAATCTAAACAGTTACAGAGATGTTCTTGCTGCTTACATTAAGGTATCACTAGATGCAACAAGAACAGGACCCCACTTCTGTACATAAATTCAAGAGCCTGGAAGAAACTAAGTGGAAGAAAATAAAGGCCTTCAACCCCACATATCAGGCATGTACACACCTAGTGGTAAGAATCCCAGAGCTTCTTGCAATCTTTTCTGACAAATCTGACAATATTCTGAGGCAGATTCTTTGTTTAACAGGACAATTGTATTAAATGGGATTTTAAAATTTTTTGTTTTAACCCGAAGAGTTGCTCAGTTTGATGAGCACTGTGGGAGCTGAACAACACATGCACTCCACTGAGACACTCCTCAGCCAGCTCCCTAGAAATAGCTGTTCCCTGAGCAGCCGAGGCGAGGGTGGGAGCAGCACATAACTGCTCCAGCGATAAAAAGGGTGTGTTAGCCTCTTTCCTCTCTGCACATTGAGAAGGCAGCAAAACCAGCATTGTTTTGTTGCTGCTCTTTAGCCAAAATGAGCGAGATACATGATTTCCTATTATGTGCATTTCTGTTGCATAACTGGAATTGATATAATTATGCTGAGAGCTGCAAATACACTAAGCTTCCATGTTTGGAAAAAGGATGGTTAGTGGTTACAGCATGTGACGGGAGTCAGGAGCTCTTGTTTGTGTTCCTGGCTCTGCACAGCTGCCAGGTCAATTTTCTCCTCCTGATTGGGTGTTCAGGCTGGCACACTTTTTACAAGAAGTGAGTAAAAGAGTCTCTGCCTGCCCCAGGATCTCCTCCCATGCTCCAGCCAGAAAGAAGTACCAGAGGAAGAGTCCTTACCTTGTCAGCAAAGTGCTTGATGATAAAAGCTTTATTTGACAGGCGTGGTTTTTCAAAGAGGGCACATTTATTCAAATGAGTATTGTATAGCTTTTGGGCCCAAGAGTCATCTGAGCCCTTTGGCATCTACAAAGGAGAATACAGAGCCATTTAAAATGCCTTGAAAACTTTTCAGCAGCAAAAGAAACCAAGATGGGGGACAACACTTTGTGGTTTGCTTTCAAATTTCATCTCCTTCCCTTTCCAGGACTGCCATAAGCAAGGAAGCAGTAACCAGCTGAGTGCTTGCCTGCTTTTCACTCGGCAGCAGGTGTAGCTGCTGTGACACAACGCTCCCAGCCTCACACACCTGAAGGTGGGGAACCCAGAGGCTCGTTATCTGGCTGAGCAGAACTCATCCACCACCATTAGAGATTTCGTGTGATGCTCTGTGATACACAAGAACCCCAAGCTGGGTTTCCACTGAAGCAGACACCATGGGCCACCCCCTGTACGTGGCCTGCCATAAACCAAGATAAAAGGCAAAAGGTGAGACACAAAGTGAGAGGCAATTTGGGGAAATCTGACAGGACCACAGAACTACACTTGCTGTGTTTGGGAAAGAGAAAGTTGCCTAAGTCAAAACAAAGGTTGATCAGAGTCCCAGGAACAGATACAGATACGTGATGGAGGGGAAGGGGCAAAAAGTATGACTAAACCCATTTTTTCTCCTCCTGTAATTGCCAATTCTGTTTGTATGTTCCCCAATCCTTTCACCATCAGTGTCAAAATGACTGGTTGTCTGCAGATGACTTTTCCCTGTGAGGACCCAAAGGCAGGACAGCTGATGACCTCTTTCTCTACGAAAACCCTTAAATACACACCTTGCACTCCTCATCCAGCAGATCCAGAACTCCCATTTTGGCCTCTATGAGGTTGATGCAAGGCTGATTGTCATAGAAATCAATCAAGGTCCATGGTATTTGTTCCTTCATATATTCTTCCTGTTCCAGCTTAAAGACATGCTACAGGGCAAAAAGAGAAGAGTTTTCTGTGAAAAAAAATGCAGATTAAATACATCGAACTCTCAACTGAATTCCTCTTGGCACATGAATCCAGGTTGTCAAGTGACACACTAGTTGAACTGAATAAACCCTTTAACAAGTAAGTGCATGAAAAATAAATTAACCTTTTTTCCTGGCCTAAAAACAACAGACTAAATTAAAACATTCCATATTCTCTGAAAATAAGGTCTATTTTTTTCCAGTCTTTTTACTATATTGTCCCACAATTACTATAAGCTCCTTTTCCTTATAAAAATCCAACACAAACCACAGAAAAAGCTTCAAGTGCAGGAACAGTGACTTATAAAGTGGGATGCGCCATGCTTTTATGATTTGAAAGTTATGAACACTGCTCTATTTCAAGTAAAATTTCACTAAAAATACTTTTGTGCTTCCTTGTAAAAGAACAGAGCTCCATTTCCTCTTAAATGGTTGCAGATTTTTTTTTTCTAAGATGACGCATTGCATTAAAATTTACTCTTCAGCAAAAAACTTGCAAGAGTATTAGCACAAGAAACCCTTTAAGCAAAATTCTGTGACAGATTTATCTGGCACGAAGATCAATAACCATGTACTTGTATATTTATTCAAAAATATCATCACAAACAACCTGCACAGCTTTAATGAACAGTGCACAGGAGATGAATTAAAACTCCAGGAAGAAACAGAATAAGATATTAAACAGGCAAACTGTGGTTTTAACAGCACAAGCGCTCTAAAAAACCAAAGACTGCTGACTCCAGTTACTTCTGACGACGTTTCATCCCTGATTTGCAGTTTTCTGCACACTTAACGCTGCTGTGTCAGGCAGGCCCACGCTGGGAGCGCGCCCCACCACCAGCACCAAGCAGCAGGGTCTGGGTGTCACCTGTCCTGCAGCACTGTCCCCAGTTGCCCAAGCACAGTGCACAGTTCCCCCAGCACACATCTGCCAGCCAGCAGTGGCAAACTACCCTGACAAAGCAGTTCATCCCTTGTATTTCATTAGCCTAACACCATCCTTTCCAATGCAGCGTGCCTTAACCACGCCCATGGGAGTCATTCCCACCCCGCCGCTTAAACAGCCGTGTTACACCACGAGTTAATTCCTGACAGGAAAGCCAATGGCAGCCGTTCTGTTGGCGAGTCACATCTAACCCAAGACCTGAAAGAAAACAGAAACCCATTTCTTCAGTGTGAAGGACCTAGCAATTGGGTGGTGAAAAATGCCTTAAGGCCTGACACTCCCTGTGTGCTGTGGGTGCCAGGAAGGGGTAGGGTGGTCCGGCCGTCCTCAGGCAGCCTGGCCTCAGCCAGGCTCAGGCCACCCCAGGTGGCATATGAAAGGTTTTCTGGCTGCCACCAGACACAAGGCTTTCATTTAAAGCAACCTCCACTCCTGTCCTTGCATGGCAGCCCAGCAGGTCTGTGTCCAGCAGTGCTGGGTTTGGTAGCTTGGCAGGACACCAACACAACAGCCCCCTTGCTCCTTCCTTTGTGCTTACAGCAACGACATGAGAGGGAAGGGAACACAGGGACAGTGATCTTTACTAAGCAAGCAAACCTTCACAGCTCTTACAGTGACTAGATTTTGCTGTAGAGCTGAGAAAACTCCAAGATTTTTGTGGCAGTTACGACATCCTGCTCACAGAGTTGAATCCAGTCTTGCCCTTATCAACATGGAAAGGGCATGTCAGGCCAGAAAGCCCAGCCCCTGCTCCAGCACTCTGCTTACTCCCCAACACACTGGGATGAACAGGGGTGCAGGGGAGCCAGTCCTGTGAGCACACACTAGCAGGAAGCTACGCTCACCAAGAGAGCTCAGAGCCATCCCGGTGCCGCAGCAGAGCCTAGCAACAGACCTGGCAGAAATAACTTGCCTCATCATTATGCAGGTAAGATATGTAATTGCAGACGTCACTAAGGCTGAGGAGAGAATCGTGATCTCTCCGGAGGAGGGGGAAGAGGTGCCTTCTGCCACACGTCATTCAACTCCAGGATGCAACTGAAAAGCCTCAAAAAATAACACCAGGGGAGGAAGCGCAGGCGGCAAATCTCCAGCAGTGGAGCCGAGCTCCTCTCTGCCTATCCAAGGGCTCTCGGAGGTTACGGAGACACCACTAACTCCAACTTCATCCACATGGTGCTCTCACTGACAGGCAATCTCAGGGTCTTAATTGCCAAGCACTGCTTCTGTCTTATAATTGTTACTGTGATCGGAATTTCAAATAGTCCCAGAGCAGCAGTTAGTCATAAAATCTATTTCTAGGAGATAGTCGATCTTTCCCCATCCCTCAAAGCCCACGGCCAGGACAGCTGGTTAATAGACTGAAGGAATTCATCCTAACCACTGGGGACCCAATTAGCAGAACGGACTTGGGAGAGGAGAAAGGGAAGAGGAAATGCCAGTCATTTCCTACTTACCATATTGAACTGCTGCTGCAGTTTTTCGTTGGCATAGTTGATACAGAACTGTTCAAAGCTGTTGATTTCGAATGTTTCAAATCTAAAATATGCATATACCCAAAATTACTAGTGTAGTGAAAAAAAAAAAAAAAAGATTAAATGACCCAGAAATTTTAAATTCCCTCCCTCCAGTAAAACTCATTGAATTATTTCAGGCATAAATAACACAATCAAGCAACAAAACACACAGGGAAATGGCAAATTGCACTCTATGGGCAATACAGTGATGTTCCCTCTCTAGGCAGGGATGAGGAACTCAGGGAAAGGACTGATGTTCTTGGAGAGCACATAAGTTATCTTTGTCCTCTCTGTAAGTGCCACCTTGGAGGAATCATGAGATGACAATTCCCTTGCAACTTTCCACAATGCAATGCATAAGTGAACTACCAACAGTAAAAATGTGAAATCCCACTATAAATGTCAAAGTCATGACAAAGATCTTAGACAGCATGTCAAAACTAAACACCTACTTCCTTCAGCTGGAATAAGCTGCTGCTAAGGGTTTGGGGGTTTTTGTGTAATCCATGCAGCACTACATGATAAAGACAAAGACGCTTTGCAGTCAAGTAATTACGTAAGAGTGTTATATCGCTGACAAAAACTCACCCATAGATGTCCAACACCCCGATGAAAGAATGCTGTTTTACAGTAGCATGAAGGGCTTTGTTCACATGATCTACAATCCAGTTAAAGAGATTAGCATAGATATGTTTGGCAAGTGCATCTCTGGCATTGATGGCATGAAGTTTAGAAATTGGCTTGATGTAGGTTTCAGTGGCAGTGGCGAGCTTCCTATGGCAAAGCCAGTGGGCCATCTCCTCATACTCCACACCCATGAGGTCACAGAAGATGGTGAGGGGTTCGTGCTTGGGCTAATAAAAACAGTCTCATTAGGTCTTGAAACAATATTACCAATAGTAAGCATACAATCATGCAACTAGAGGAACTGCCTGCCAGCAGTGATCCTACAGTTAGTAGCAGCAGCAGCTTCCTCAGCTCTTCTTCCTTCAAAACATAACAAGTTCCCTATCCACTTAGCACATTCACATGGCTGAAGTAAATTAGTGAATAAGCTTCCCCAAAGGCTTTTAATTTGACTTTACTTGCGTTCACCAAAATGCTTCACACAGGGAACCCGCAACCTTCAGAAAAATGAACCACCTGCCTTCACAGGAATAGACTTGGCATTTTGAATTCTTACAGCTAACTATCTCAGACCAAATGGACAATAGCTCCTGAGTGCTGCTTTCATATGCCCACAGACATCCACGGCAGGGAGTGACGGCAATGGAGCATCACAGCACGAGCCAAGAAAGAGGAAGTGTGGAAGGGCTTTAGTGCTCTGGTCTCAGCACTTACAGTATTTTTCTCAGTGAATTCCTAGGACAAACACTAAGAGATTGCAGCACACAGATGTTGTTCTCTAACTCTTAAACTGCACTCTACAAGCAAAAAAATTGGCCTTTGTTTAACTGGGTAAAATCAGCCAGCAAGGCTTGCATGCTAGATGGGTACATAAGATTTCTGCATAAAAACCCCTGCAGTGCATGTACCGCTCGATAAGCTAAGGTACTACACCTTGTGACTAACATGCAAAGTGATCACCAGCAATCAAGGAGGATAGACAGCTGTTTTCTCCTAAGGAACTCCCTTAGCATTGCTTCCTTATCACACTCCCTTGCACCCAGCGGCTCAACAGCACGCTGACAAACAGGGTCTTGACAAGGACACGCTGCAGAGAGGACTGTTACTACATGTCCAGTAGCTTCAGGGTACATCAGCTTTATCTGTCTATTTCCACATCCTTCTGACTTCTCTGGGGCTTCTTCCACTCCTTACAGCATGCAGGTCCCATGGCAGTGCTGTCACACCTCCAAAATCCAGTTAGCTGAGCATGTCTTACTGGCTCAGGAGGCAGTGATAAAGTAATAATAATAATAATGATGAACACTGCACAAAAGAGTGTCACGTTAGGGTTGCTCAAGCTGACATTAAACTGATTCATTCACATTGCAGCACACAGAGCCCTTTGCTGAGCTCCCTGAGGCATCACTATTTCATCACCGCACCAGAGCATCCCCAGCAGAGCACAGAGCTCTGGGATGACACAGCTCAGGTAGCAATGCCATTGAGCAGACATTCATCACTGCCTGCTGGGTGTTGTCACATCAGGATAGGGTTGCACAGGAACTTGCAGCTTTGTACGTGCTCAGTCAGGGGGATTCCTGCATGGGAGATACTCATCACAACACAGGCAAGCTCATCATGTCCTGAGACTCATCAGCTTTCCACCCGTAATCATTAAATGAGCTTTCTTTGTCGTTTTTAAGACACACCAAAGAGCCAGACCATTGCTGTGGTTTCCATTAGATCCCATGGACAGGCGATGTCAGACCTGGCACACCTGTGGCCCCATTAAGGCCCCTTCTCAGCTCCAAAAACTGTCACTGCAGATTCTTGAGAAAAAGACTGAGAGTGACACGAGAAAAAAGCCCTACAAGTGTTGCTATTATCTGAAACAAGAGAAAGTCCAACAGGAGACATTCAAAGAAATGCAAAGGGAGAGGCTGGTCATTGTGAATCCAAAGAAAAGAAGGCTGTTTTGCTTCTTATCTCCAGAATATGGACTTTGGTAGGAAGCCTTGGCCCTCACTGAAAGAGGAGGGTTTTACAAATCAGACTATGTAGCTCTTGTCGCTGATCTCCACAAAGGCCAAAAAGAACCATGACACTTACATGAGTCACACAAATCATATCTGTATATCCTGTGCTCATGTTTAGACATCCCAGAGGACTTTGTGAAGCATCTGCCTTGCAATTATTTAAGACATTTTGGCATTTAATGTCAAAAAAAACCCATCCATCAAAGCATTTACTGTGCACAGGGAGGATATCTACGTAGGAATATAAAGATCTAGACACCTGCTCAGGACTTCAGAGCTGGTCTGTCTGGTAGACTTTTCTAGGACAGATCAATTACAGTTATAACTGTATAACCACTGTTACAATACAGAGAGTACTGTCTAAAGCCTCTAAACTGAGAAGAGCTGAATCCATCTGCAAAAAGAACTGTGAAAATGTTAACAAATTGGAAATAAACACAGTCCTTTCATTTTCATATTATTACTCGTATTCAGAAGAGGTTCCTGCAAACAAGCAGAAGGCAGAACTGTCAGAGTGGAAAGCATGCCCTTCAGCTCATCAACTACTCACAGGAACAGTGCAGCTGTCAGAATCCCGCGATGCAAACTCCACGTTGCCCAAGTGAAGGATGCCAGCAAGGATTCGAAAAATTCCCATCTGGTAGGAATCACTAATCCCTGAAAAGGGACGAATAAAATGTTTTGAATGGAGAGAGCTGCACTTGATGAAAAAATTTATTAAGGAGAGAAGAGCAGTGACCACTGTGTGTGACTTTGATGTTTGACAGAACTGATTGGCTCCACTTCTATTAAAAACATTTTACAACCAGATGAAAAAAATCCTTTAAAATGAACCATTTAATTTGCTGTATCAAAGTACTTTGTCAGTGACCTCCAACACTGTATATGCTACACCAAGGGAATTCACCATTTATATTCACATAATGTGTGCTCCTCCTACACTAGATTCATGATTCCACTGCAATTTAAATACCTCCTTAATGCAATACAAGTATCTCAGTCACAAAGTTTATCAAACTCTCCTGTTTTTAAACACAACAGAATATGAAGAAAGTATACATAAACAATGTAGAAAACACATGCAAGTATATCAGAATTGGGATATGACTGTGTTTTACAAATTACCTAGCAAAGTGCAGGCCTGCCTCGTGTTTACCATTTCCTTAGCATCATCAACACCATCAATCACAGGGCTTCCACCTTGCTTCGTATAGTGAAAGTAATTTGCATTCCCTGTAAAAGAAAAAAGCATACATTGTACACACATTGATGCAGAAATTCAGAGCACATCTGTAAAGCTGTGTCATGATCAAGCTGCTCTTGGCAGAATCTGTGATTTGACATGTGTCAGTATGTTTTTGCCTTCTGGCTCATAAGACATGTTTATTCTAAAGATTTTTTTTCAAGATTTAACAGTGCAAGTAGGTATTGCTAAGCTACTTGATTCCTACAGTAGGCCCTCAAGCATATTCTCTACCTAACCTTGGTTCAGACTTCCACACCTGCGGAATAATCACTTGGGAAGCAGTTATTCTCCAAGTCTGAGCCAAGTGGCAGGTGCAGAGCTGACAGCAGCAGCACTTTGGAGCTATGTGGCAGGCATTATGCTATTAATACATCAGGATATTGCATAATATATTTTGCCCATTTTCTTCTCTAATTTATGGTCTGGCTCACTCTTACGAGTGTCTGTGATCCCTTCTGGCTGAGAAGCCGTGGTGGAGAATGGAGAGCTTCTTACCACTCCGGACAGCACTGGGCTCCACTGGGAGAGCAGTAGCTCTCCTGGGTACTGTGTTAAATTCCTGCGGTTTCAGTGGCCATGCTTCCAGCTGCACTAAAAGACTCCTTTTCTTCTGATCTGCTAAGGCTCCAAGAACACTCAAAGAGAAGTCTGCTAAATGGTTTCCTTAGTTATAATGACATCAGTTCCTTTCTTTCCTGTGTCAGCAGATGTGAATCCTAAATGTGCCAGGATGGTGCAGAAGAGCAGAGAAACACTTTAGAACTATATTTCAGAAACCAGCACTGACAGGCTGTGCAGTTTTCCCCCTATGAAACTGACTTTTAAAAATATACAAGAAGCACTGAAATTTATACTGAATTTTTAAAATGATAAGGTGATTGCCAGTCTTAAGGTCATCATCATGCCTTTCTTTTACAAAGTACCAATTCCTGTCAAATGAGCATCCTTTCCTTTATTAACATTTTGGTTTGAAAAATGAAAAATTTCACTTATCGGTTTTGTGATCTCCAGGTTAGCAGAGAGGGTAAAGTAATTGTTGGTAACAGCCTAAATGAAAGTATGTAGATGCAAAATAAGATTTTTTCAGGTGCTTATATGAGAAAGGGTAAAATTCTCTAGTGGCTGGAGCAATGGAAAAATGGTTTTAAAGGACCAAGAGAAGAGGATTTCACCCTCTCCACTGGAAAACTACTCTGAAATCCAGGACACAGTAAGTCCTAGTGATTACAGCTGCAGTGTATTAGAGTCTGCTGAATAACCAAACCTGTTACTTTTATTTTAACAGAAAACCCCAAAGTTTGAGTTCTGCCATTTTAGATATTTTCAATATATTTTAGTATTTGAAGGTTTAAGAGTTTGAAATTTAAAAGGTAGCAATTCTTTTTTTGGCTTTTTAGCTCAAAAAGGTCAGAGATGCTGCTTTGTTCCAACAATCTCACAACACAATGAACATGAATTTCGTACCTAATCGTAGAGTTTTAAACTCAGGTAATGCTGCAGAGGCACAAAGCTGGTAAAAGATGTGGTAATTTCTCTCCTCTTCTGCCTTTAAAAAGAAAGAGATTCATTATTTTTCACCACTTAACAAGTGGCAGAAACAACCACGAGCAGGATGAATTACTATGTATAATGCTTTCTCTAGCAGTACATTAAGAGCACAGTAGCCACATGGAAAAAAGAAAGATAAATCAGCATCTATCATTTCCTTCTTGGTTAATTTATTCCATTTTCAAGAGCAGGAAGCATGCAGACATTTTCACTTGAAAAAAAAAGTATGATTTCACTTTTCAGAACTGTGGATTACTATTAAATATAGATCAGGATTCTATGGGTGGGTGAAATGATCATACTTAAAAGCTTTTCATTTTCCAAAAATAACTAATACCATTCACCTCAGCATTTAGAGTAAGCTGGTAAAGGGAGTATCTTCCTTGCCAAGGCAAAGCTTGAATTTTAAAATGAAGGGCAAACACAGCTCAGAAGGTTATGACTCATGACCAACACCATAATTCTAAGCTTAAGATTCTAAAGTTCATAACTTCAAAGGAAAAAAAAAAAAAAAAAAGAGAAGCACTCTCTCCCAGCTAAACCATGCGCAATAAGTCTCTCTTATTTTTAAAATATACGACAGCACTTCATGTACCATCCCTACACAGTACAAACTGTAATTATTATTTTTATACCTTTAGGCAGCCAGTCAAGGATCAGTCCATTTTTACTGAGCTCTAGACTGTAAGGTAGGCAAAGATGGAGAGGAAACCTGGGAGATGGTGGATTGGATCAAGTGTAAAATAACAAAATGAAGAGATTACATCAGCATTACCTGAAACACCACTCTTGATTTTTCCAAGAGGTAAGTTCTCATGTTAGCACCAATGATTCGATATCTCTTATCAAAACCAATTTCAATGTATTTCCCAAAGCGACTGCTGTTGTCATTCCTTGTAGTTTTGGCATTTCCAATAGACTGAAAAAAGGGAATAATGTGAAGGTTAGATAGCTTTAAGAAATTATCACATCTATTTAATCATCTACATGGCTCATAAACACTCAAAAACATTAATCCAGTCCTCATTTAAAAATATAATAATCAAGAATTTAATAAAGAACAATCTCTTCCTGGTAAACAAGTTACACCAAAACATGGTTTATTTCATTAATGCAAGACGGGGAGCTGATCTTCCTAGCAATTATTTCACTTCCACATCGTCTCATTTTCCAGCTAAATATCCTTCATTGCTCTCAAAAGTCTTTTGAAGGAAATAAAGAGTCTAACAGAAAGCTCACATACATACAGATTTTTTCCAAGGACCTAAAAAACCTATAACAATTATTCCACCTGTATATATTCATATATGTAGGTGTATAGATATATGTATAGCACTTACAACCTCTGTAGATTTACCTATCATAAACCCATAGTCAGCAAACACCCCTCTGTTCTGCTGGGCAAACAGTTTGTTATCATTATTACTCTCTAATCACCACATTCCCAAGCTACTTCTACAAACATATAATTTAAAATCATCAATATTTACTGTGTGTCTATGCATAATCTAAACATTAATATGCACAATCTGATGTAATTTGCCTGAAATTGAACCCCTTCCATTGCAGTTTGGTCACTGACCCAGAAATATCCTTCAGTGCTGCCCTTTGTGACTTACTTTCTCAGATTAATTCAATGCAGCTTCATACACAACAAACAGTATTTCATGCATTTCCTCTATAGTTCATGTCTTGGGATGCCCAGGGCAAATAGTGACTGTGGTTCCTACGTGGTCTTGGTGCATCTCTGCCTTACCTCATCAGCGTCAGGGTTCACCCCACAACAGGTGGATGTATCAGAACTCAAGGCATGCAAATCACAACATGCTAAACTTCTAAGAAAAGCATTTTCTATTCTCAATTAGACCATGGTTTAGACATGACATAGTAATTCACCTTCCAAAAAATTCCTAAAGATATCTCTGTATCAAAAGGAATGGCATTTGGAGTAATTCGGGTGGAGCACAATGCCTTTTATCCCATGCCACTGTGTGTATGTTATCAAGCACCTAACTCTGAGGTGCACCATAATTGTATCTATGTCGTAGTTTCCCAGTTCACATAAGCCATCCACAGGAACTCTGCACCGAAATAAACTTGAGAAAAACAAATGAGAGCAAGCAGCACTGCTGAGTATCCCAAATCTGCAAGGAAAAGGCCAGTGAATGGGTCAGTGCCAGCTGGTACAGGCTGGAAAGTGGGGATTAGGCTGTGAGAACCCCATGACAGCAGCAGCAAACACACCCAGCCAAGCAGATGTCAAAGTGGGCATCGGATGGACAGTGGCTGTAAAAGATCTGGGAACAAAGTGCATCTCTGCAGTTCGAAGAAATACTGAATTAATTCAAACTGAATGTACTCTAACTGCATTCTTGTGTTTTAAAATTATTGCTCCTGTGATATATTTTGTTGTTGGTGGGAGCAGTATAATATTACAATATTTTCAGAAACCAATTATTGCTTTGAAAGGTATTACAGATAAAAATAGTTAAGAAAGCCTTTGGGATTATAAGATTGCTTACTAGACTACATACGAAGCTGTACCATTAGCACAGCTATAGAGGGTGACGAGGAATGAGAGGCAGAAAACTACATATAAACGTGTTTTAAGACTTGTCAATTTTTATATTTGCAATAGGAAAAATGTATTTGTAGCTATTGACTACAAAAGTAATCACTTAAATAGTTGCTAGAAATGTACAGTGGTCTCGACATTACAGAGTATTTAGGAGGCAAAAATTATGTGAAATTCTGAGACTAATTAATCTAGCTCATAAAATACTGATGTTTAGGTTGTTCAAATAGAAATTAAGAAATAAAATTACCTTCTGCTCCTAAGTTTTTAGAGTCAGCTTAGCAAATGAGGACTTTCCTGTTTCTAAAATCAGTTACTCATTTTCTTCCTAAAATATATATGTTAATTTGTGTTTCTACTTATTTATCAACTGAAGAATTCAAAACATTAATTATGCTATCAGAGTCTGTCTCAACACTAGATTTTACAACACTCACTTTAAAGCTTTTTTAAAGTTTAAGTGTTGGAAGTTAAAAGGATAACTTTCATCCAATTACAATAATCTTTGAAGTAATTGCAATATATATTTAGATATATCCATGTTCATTAAATTGTTGTTATTCCAAGAAAGTAAAAATAAATCATCATCACTGATTTTTACTGAATGAAAAAGGTATGAATGGAAAGCTCACTTTTACTCCTCAACTTCCTTGCTTTTGGAAATTACCTCAATTAGTGTTTGAGCTGATGGCCACCGACTGAGAGGTGGGGTCTAAGGAGTGAGAGAGGAGAGAGCAGGATGTTTACTCTAGGTTTTGAGACCAAACAAAAGAAGTGGCAAAGGAAAAACTGTAGGAAGTTTGTATTTCACCCAGCAAACAGCCAACCACAGACCCATCCTGCCAGAGCTGGCCCTTGGCAGGCTGAAGGTGAGGATGTGGTCACCTGCCTGGCCCCAGGGACCACCACCACGGGGGGCAGGTGAGGCAGAAAGGGCCCTCAGCACCCCTGTTATTCACACACAAATCTCAGTGTGGCCCTGGATGCTGTGTTGCACTTACTGCAAACACTGGAGCAGTGCAAGGTGTGCTCTGGGCTCAGCTCACACCTCCAACACTGCCACTGCTCCCCACGGAACAGGCTGCTCCTCAGCCACGGGGGCAGGTCCAGCTCCAGGCAAGGTTCAGCTTCCCTGGCTTCTTCCCATAGCTGGACATTTGGATGAGTCACTGCACATCATAGCTTGTTTTATCATACAGAAGTTTCAAAACATCTCACAGCACCACAAACCAGGCATGATTTATTACCTTGAGACAGACACACACAGCTGTGATGGGGCAGCTATAGTCTGAGTATCATGAACTCCTTGTGTCAGGAGGAAAGAAGGAATAAAACACAGTTCATTTTTTAAAATACCTGAGAAAGAAAACAATGGCAGCCTTTTGCATTCCAATTTCACTGCATGCAGTCTATTTACTCGTAATACTTCACAACACTGCACAGAGATGCCCAACATCTACCAAGTGGTCCTAAGCATTTTCTTAGGCTGTCCATAGGCATGAGCACGTGTGTGCCTATGGGCAGTGATACTTCTCTTGAGAAATCCCCCCAAGACTTTCTGATGAATCATTTCTTAATGTAGTTCCTTGACTTTGGCCACAACTTGAATCTGCACACGTAGGCAAAACCACAAGAAACAATTCAGATAAGGCTAAGAAAACTTTTCTTCTTGGCCATGAGATCAGAATTACAACACCTCCTGAGTTTCCCAGAGAACAGGGATCCTGAAGCAGGAGGAACTGTACATGTCCTCTCACAGTCTATTTATTGCCAGCACCTGTGCTCCCAAGTCAATGGCTCTGGGTCTTGACTACTGTTATTTACACAAATTTCCAGAACTGAAACACTAATCTGAGGTAATTATAGTAAAATT
The DNA here is from genome assembly GCF_003031625.1 of Empidonax traillii. Lineage (NCBI taxonomy): Eukaryota > Metazoa > Chordata > Aves > Passeriformes > Tyrannidae > Empidonax > Empidonax traillii. The sequence goes on from NW_020955310.1 coordinate 602,138, forward strand.
ATGTCTTCTGATATGTTTTTCACCTCTGAAAAAACACTATACATCCCATGAAACTTTGTTTTCTCAGTCTCTCCTAATTTTATTTCCTAAAATTTAACATTTGCTTTACCTAACAACTCTCTTCACTCAAATGTATAATCTACCTGCCCCCAATGTGTGATGTACATATTCAGTGGGTAAGACCAAAACTTTTATCCTCTTTGGAATTTTACACACAAACCCAGTCTTCTGCAATTGTATTTGTCCAGCAGTCTGGGAACTACCAGTGTTGCAAAGCCAAAGAGATTTAAAGCAGTTTTCATATAAAAATTACTTTGTTATGTAAAATACATTAACAATACTGAAACATTGCCTCCCACCTTTTCTCAGTCTCTTTCATAAATGCTACACTAAATGATGCCTAAAGCATCTCCTCATAAATGGATGAAACACAAAATTTTAATATACGTTTATATACATTTTTAAAAAGTATGTATTGCTCTCTCGATTGAATGCTTATGTTAGACCCAGAATAAATGTAGCTGGGGGGGGGGGGGGTTAGTGCTGTAGGTCTCTTACCTCCATGATGGGGTTGGAGGCCAAGACTTTCTCCTCAACATTGGCTTCACTGGCAGATCCACTGACCGTGGCAAAGTACCTCATGGCATACTTAGCAGACACAGTCTTTCCAGCTCCAGATTCCCCACTGACAATGATTGACTGATTTCGCTCATCTCTGAAACACAAAGACATGTTAATTCCCAGCTGCTCTCTCAAGGACACTTACTTTCTGCATCCCCAGCTTGGAAACAACCCTTCCACCACAAATGTTAGGAAAACAGCGATAAGGTAAATGCACGTGGCAGAGACAAGGCAGTTAGTTACCAAGCTGCCTGAATGGCTGACTGGACTGCCTTCAACCAGGATGCTCCATCAGGATGGATGGATGGATGGATGGATGGATGCTGGACAGCCCAGCCAGCCAGCAGAGCTGCTTTAGAGAACCTGGCTACACAAAGGACCTGTTACCACTATTCACTAGGTGCTTCTGCAGCTACTTCTATCCAGAGGCTGTGGTACAGTGCTCCACTAAATTATCAGTGTTCATTAGTAAAGATCATGAATGCCATCTTACAGATAGAGAAATCAACAGCAGAGTCAGCCACAGAAACTTTTCATCCTTCTGATCTAATCACCAGCTTTTCCCAGAATTGTTCTGGATCTGAAAAATTCAAGCATGGCTGTTCAGGACACAAATAGCAGCTTTGGAGTGAAGACAGTCCCTTTGTTGTGAAACAATTTATTTTCATTTTAAAAAAATCTCCATTTCTTACTAAAACAATTTTCTCCAAACTCAAAGAGCATAAACCCCAACTGTATGACTAAACAACACTTTACAAAAAAAAAAAAAACCAAGGAGAGAAATTAGCATTTATAGAGCCTGATACTTTTAAAATAAAGACCATATTTGCTTTATACAGTATTTCACATTTTCAAAGCAAATGAAGTTGAGCTGGGTGAGTTTAACTCTATCCTACATACTGAAAAGCAGAGAAAGGAGGAATGATACTTTCCCCCAAAGCTTTACAGAGCTGGGACTGAGAGCACAGTCAGGCTGCAGACCAGGCTGCCCTTACAGCACAGAAACTGTGAGCAACATTTCAGGGACACACATATTCAGGCAGCACATACACAACAGGACCTGCCAATGCCTGCTGAGGCCATCAGTAAATGCTATTCAGGGGGAACAAAGACATTTGCATGGAGAAACTATCTGTGGTTTCTGTCCTCCAGAAGATCTGTGATTCTATTACTGGGATGGTAAAAAAAAAAAAAAAAAAGCTGCTGATGAAATGTTGAAGCTATTTATCAAACATGCATAAATTATACATGTTCCTTTTCCGAGTGATGTATAGGCAGCCTGTCCACCTTAGTCAGAGTGGGTAGTTTTATCTCAAACTGGTGTTCCAGGTGACATGCCATGCTTATAAACCTATTGGTATCCCTACATACTATGAGCCCCTAACAGAAACTGGATAATGCATCCATAGCATATGTCCCTTGGCAGGGGCCATGGCCACCAGAGGTGAGCCCCTCCTCCTCATTGCTTTCTTCCTCTCTCTCTCCTGGGTTCATGTTTATCAGTGCCTGTGGGCACAGGCTCTGGGTCACAACTATTTACAGACGGCATTGCTGTTCTCAAGCTGCTACCTATCTCCAAAAACAATGCCAAGCCCCCAGGTAAGAGCACAGCTCCATCATCCACTCTGTGCTGCGCAAAGCCACAGGCTCAAGGAGCCTCTGGCTCTGTCACCCACCCCTGGGAGAGCCAAGGTGGCATTTGTTTAACCGAATGAAGCTATCAGTTGAGGCAAATTTTCCACATTTTGGTGAAAGGAAATTACTGTAAATGGCTCAAGTGCTGCTTTAAATTTAATAGCAAAGTGTTAAGAAGATCCAAGCAACCTAATTTTACATTCTCAACTTCCATGTGACACATGCAATAGGTGTGAATGACTACAGCACAGTTCACACATTCATACACACCAAGCTGTCAGTCTCAGTGGGAAAGCAGAACTGTTCAGCTTGATACTGGGTTTGTGTAGTCCAGGCTACAAAGACCAAACCACCAGCGATGCCAGCCTTGGCCACAGGTCTGATGTGACAGGGGCCTTCACACCTCTGTGCAGGCTCCTGAGGGAGATCTGTGTATCTGGGATGATTTGAAGCAGCAGTGAAGGTTTCCAGCTGGAAAACGTATGAGAAAAATTCTTGTTTCTTCCCTATTCCCCCTCCCAGAGTCCATTAATGGTAGACAGAGATGTGCAGGAGAGAGTTTGTAGCTCTGCATGTCAGGAGACCTGCTGGTCAAATAGAGCAGCAGCAGGATGTGGGAGAAGTCCAACCAGATGCCCAACATCTAGGCTTAACTGGGACAACTGATGACAAACAATTTTCCTCTCCCACAGACAGTTCCTGAAGTGAGTCAAAACCAACCATTTCTTCATAGGACTGGCACTACTCTCTCTTTATTTCTCCTGTGCTCTTTCAAATAGAAAAACATTCCAGGCCATTCTAAAATACGAAACTTCTGGTCTGATTTCAGGAGTTGCCTAACACAGGAGACACCAATATTACAAGCTTTTAATTTGTAGATCACCAGCTTTGTTTCATGTATTAAATATCATTAAACATATGAAGACTCAGGAAGCTCAAGTCCTATGAAATAGATCCTCTGATGGTTAAGCTTATTTTTAGCCTAGTTCCCAAAGTACAAAAGGCTTTCAGGAAACCAAGGAATGCAAACTCAGTACTACAGAATTCTGACAAAACTGTTAACAAAAAACAAACTCTGTTGCCAAGAGAGGAACAAGTAAAGGTGTCTCATCCTAACTGTCACATCCCTCAAGGACATGTGTGGGAGCATGGAAAGTGCACACTGGTTTCGCAGTTCCTACTCCCTCCTCGGGATCTCCGTGTTTACAAAGACACTAATGAAAAAAGGAGTTTGAAATAATTTCCCCTTAGGGATGCTGTTGCTAATTAGCCTAGATTTTCCTTCCCCCATGTCATAAGACATGAAGATATACTCTCCTCCTTAAGCACTCATTCATGTGCTCAGGAAAAAGGGATCATTATATTACTGTGTAAGTACATATACACATTCCATAGATTTGCCTAGGGAAGATACAGCTCGCTCTGTGTGAGCTGAAAACATTGCTGCTGTCTCTTCTGCAATGACTCCCTGTGTCTGCAGCAGCTACAGCCACCACCAGAAACAAAGGGCTCCCTCAGCATCCTCTTGCCAGCGCTCCATCCACGCTCAGGGCTGCTCTTGTCTTCAACAGGACATTAGTCCATTGTTTTGCTTTAACACACTGGAGTGGCCATCCTCTAGCATATTATTCTTTCTGCTTCTTGGCAGAGAGAAAGGAAAACACAACAAAACACCCCAAGATCACACTCGACATTTAAAGGAGAAAGGACAATGCAACACAAATACCACAGCGGCAGGGGATGAGCCGTTACTGCCACAACCCCAGGGAAGACTTCTCTTGTGGATGTCCTGCCACAGGCAGCAAGATTCTTAAGTCTTTCAAGAAAGAGGGTGGAGTGGTCCTGCCAGGCAGCTGTGCCAGCTCAGCACAAGGATCTTTTATGTCATTAAACTTCAAAATTTAAAAGGAAAATAACAAGTAAACTAGAATCAAAGTACCTTGGATAATGTGCGAAACGTAAAGACAATTATTTTTAATGATTTGGTATAAGCAATGGTCCTTCCAAAATATAACCTCTGCTTATGTCAAATTAAATTTCCACAGTCAGGCTGCATTAAAAACAAAACAAAATTTTAAAAAAACACCAAACAAAAAAAGGAAAAAATCCCCACAAAACAAAAGTAGCATGCTCCCTGAGTTCTTTCTCAGGTATAAATAACACCTTTAGAATTATTTTTAGTTAAATCATTAGCCCCTGACCTTTGACTTGACATTTTAAGCACTTAACATGCCACCAGTCAGGAAAAAAAGCTATAATTAAAACTTTCAGCCAATGAAACAAGTAAGTAGGGCAGCAGCTTTATGTGACACCACTGTGCAGCCAGATGCCACAAGCCATTATCTGTGTAATACTTCATCTCCTTGCAGTTGCTTCTCTGCATAAAACACATAATTAGATGATTTTAAAATTAAGATGACTCCTGAATAGAGGGAACATTTTAATTATGCTTTTACAAACAGAAATGAGGAAAAGCAATTTGGGAGATGAGAGGTGGAGCAGTCCTCTTTCACCCCAAGGTGTTTAACAATCAGATCCTGGTATACAGAACTACATCACAGTGAAGCAATACTAAGCCAAATTATACTGAAAAGAGGTTTTTAACCCCAGCACACTGCAAGAGTTTGACTGGGAGCAGTTTACCACTCATGGAAACACCACATGTTATGCTCAGGCATCGGTCAGGATTACATCCAGCTTCTGCCATTTCTGAACAGTGCAGAAGAATAAAGGAATGACAAAACCACACTAAAACTTCCCTTTTAAGATGACAGGCCCAGATATTTCACAAGCTGAAATGTGAAATGATAGGCTGAGATTGCTTGCAGTAGCAGGGGACCTGGTTCAGTAATCTTCTATATAAATTCTTTCAGGTCTATAGTTTAAGAATCATGTGAGGGTAACAGATTTCTTGACAAATAAAAGAACGAGAACACACTACAGAATAAATAACTGATAATTTAAAGTCCTGTTATCTATGACAAAAATAATGCAGAAACAGATTTCTGCATAGGCTGGTAATTTTTAAAGAAAATTTTGCTTTATCTACAAAATTCTGTCGACAGGCAATATGTTTATGAGGAAATTCACTGTCAGAGTGCCAAAGCAGAATATATGTAGACTTACCTAACTCCTGAAAGCTTGAGATTACAGCCTACATACCAGCAGGGCTTTTTCATGCTTTGAAAAAATGCTGCAAAATTTAACACTGAAGATAGCTTCTGCTCAAAAGAGGTTCAGCTTTGAGGAAAACAGAGTGCTGCAAACTGACTTGAGATACCTTACACGCAGAAAAGGGTTTTGTAGATTATGAATGAAATGGCAATGCACAAGAAATCAGCAAGTGATTTAAAAAAAAATAACCTTGCTTTCAAGAGGTGAAAAACACCTTTTGTTGAGGATGTGCATATATCCTAATGCAATGTTTTTAACAGCACTGACTACTACTAACTTTGAATTCTGTATTTCATAGAAATTTACAGTAGATGCTTTCAGAAGAGCTCAGAATGAAGGAACTGCTACTCCCATGAGTTCACAGCTGTCAGATAAATTGGAAGCAAGAGCAAGACTGTCACTGGGCACCTTCAGTGTGTACAAAGTGCTGCAACAACACTGACTAATCATTGATAGCTGTCATCACCCAAGGCAGTTTTAATGATTTCAGTTGACCAATGGAAAAATTGAGGCAAAAAAGAAAAAACAGTGCAAGAAATGAAACATTAAAGTTACTAACATTAAAGGCAGAGTTGTCAATTTTTGAACAATTTTCATTCAAGATCACTGCACCCACTTAAGCTGGTTCCCACAAAAATCAAAACAGCTTACTGCATCAAAGCCATTACCTCCACAGCAAACTGTCCAAACAGATCAGGATAATCAAGACATATAGACTGAAAAATCCCTACAGATATCTTTGTTTACCTTCTTCCTCTATACCAACCAAAATTTCCTCTCTGAAGCAGGAACGGTAAAACAGTTAAAAACCTCTCCATCAATAAGCATTTCAGAAGGGATTAAAGAAGCCTGGAGCTATTCAATTTAATCATCAAAGCACAAGACTGTTTTTGTGCTTTTTTTGCTTCCTACGACTCATGCATCAGATGTACCACTTGATCTTGTCTTTCAGACTCATGACTCCACGGCAAATAATGTCAAATAAATGTATATAAGCAGACACACCACAAAAACATCAGCCTGGGAAAACAAACAAAAGGAATATGGATCTACTGACAACAAAAGGAATACAGGAATTATAGATATTAACTTCAATACTCCTATCAATCCATTCCTACCCAAGCTACCAGCATCTCTCCCTGGCAAAAGTGCATCATTAAGAGCTGATTTTAAAAGATTCTGATATGGACTTTGAAATGTTCGCCTGTGATGAACTACATCAAAGTTGAGTTGTCTCAATGTCATAGCACAGATGAGATTGGCAGAAAAGATCAGAGTGTAATATCCTTAATATATCATGAAGAGAGGAAATAACAGGGCAATTTGATGAGAAGAGATTAGTACTTTGCCTTTGATCCTAAATCATCCATGTTCGTTATCCTTGAGGACACTGCCAAGGTGCTGATGATTTTAAGGAAGCTTTTTGTTGGGGTGGTTTGAAGGCCACCACCTTCAGGACATCTTCCCCCCTCACTGCTTCAGCGCTCAAAGGTAAAAATAAATCTACTGCCCCTTTTGTGTGTGTGTGTGTGTGTGTGTGTGTGTGTGTAGTTGCTATTGATCTATTCTTTTCCATTGGAATAAACAGGTTTAGGTTATGGCACCAACCCCATTGCACATGGCAGTTTCATTTTTTATTTAACTCAGATCAGCACAAACTGCTGCTAAGGGCCTGATCCTGTGATCTTCAAACATTAAAATCTCCTACTGCTTCAATGCAAGAGCACAATAAATAGCTTTTATTTAATCCAGCAGTGACAGTCTCGTCTTCTTTATCTCACTGCTGTTCTACTGCAGTTGTGTGGTGATAAGATAGACTTGTAAGCCTGAAATTGCTTTACATTTTCAAAACAGTGAACTTTGAATGATCAAAGTACCTGACATAAACACCCAGGGAAGGAACCTGTGACTCAGGGAACATTTGGGATAGATCCTGTTCTCAGCATACACACATAATTACCACTAACATTAATGTGTGTCATACCCATCAAAGACAGAAAAGGAACTTAGTGCTTTGCCATCCTACAGCTAAATTATGGCAGCAGGAAAAACAACCCAAGAAAATAACTTAAAAACTAACGACACTGCTGAAAGGTCAGAAGGTCAGATAGGATTCATTCTGAAATGCTGTCAGGTTTGAAATCCTGCTGTACTTCCATCAGCTGCAGCTGCTTGGAGAGCCATAGGATTAACCAGGGACCAACAAAAACCTAGTTTAAGCTATGTTCCATGTTATACACCCTACACCATAAAGCAGATTTCCAAAGCCCTTAAGAATACACATACATACATACATCTGACATGATTTAATGTCTCCAGCAATACAAACAGAACTCTGACCTAAGTAAACATTCTATTTTTTGCAATCTCTCAGCATCCCCATCGCATGTTTGTGGCAGCTTATGACTAAAATAACCTGCAGTATCCACAGCCAGAACATTCACACGTCTTTGTATCTGAGAGCATGACTAAAAAAACCTGTATAATAATGATTGTTTTCCCTCCATGAGGCACTCATAACAAAGCCAAAATAAATGAAGTTTACACAATGCCACTTAAAATAAAAGCAGTGTGGAAGTGCTAAATATCACTGTAACTGCTTTACTGATGTTCCCAAATAACTTGGAAGTATTGCTGTTGATCAAAGAATCACAGCATAGAAAAATACATCTAATACTCCACATGTTCCAAACAGCTCATTCAGTCTTGGAATAATTACCCACAGAACAGATTTTGAACTCCTTTTTGTGAAACCCATCAGATTTCATAAGGTATCAATACACAGACAAGAGTTCTCTGTAGTATTGAATGTTTTGTGATCTTGACAGAAAGCAGCTTGATTAACTTCATTGCTTTAGGAAGGACTTCCCAGCTGCAGGTGGCCAGGCCAAGCAGGCTGAAGGGAACACTGTCTCCAAGGAACTGGCATCTTCCAATGCAGGAAAGAGGATGCACAGCAGACAAATGCAGGGAGAATAAAGCACCAGAAGGTCAAATCCATGCTGTAAGATGAATAAGGTTTTGCACAACTTATCTGAAGGCTCACTAAATAGGTCTGATTTCAACAAATGTTGAAATAGAATGTTTTCTAAAAATACCAGTAATTCTAAACTTGAAACCAAAATATACTCTTTTGTTTGTTTGTTTGTTTTTGGGGTTTTTTTGTTTGTTTGGTTGGTTTTTGTTTTTTTTCTTGCTAGGACACTTTTCTTTTCTTGGACACTCTCCAAAATGCAGTTTGGGACAGATACAAGGGCTTTTTTTTTTTTGCAGCCTCACCAATCTGTGCTCTCCCCAAGACTTGTCCTACCAGTCCCCTGCCAAGGTAAGCCCCAGGTTCACTCTTTGGGTCATTTTGCTCCACTTTCAGTGATGCTCCCACTGTTACAGTTGCTTGTTTTTCTAAAAGACCAAAAGTGCTTCTACACTAATCCTAAAATAAAAGGCAGCTATAAAACCCACCAGTGCTGGGAGGTTTACCACGAGTCAATGCAATATATTTAGCTTCACCTTTGCCTAAGGGCGGTGTTGTGTGGCAGCAAACAAGGCTGTGCATGCTCAGCCACACTCCTTCAGCACAGAGGCCTTTGAAACTCAGCCCAGGGCACGCAGCATCTGTTAGGAGCCATTATAAAACCTGGCAACTCTACAAACCCAGGATTTGGTTTTCAAACAGAAGTAATTTAACTGTTCAATAAATAAATAAATAAGCAAGAATTCATTCAGCAGTTTTCTAATGCTCTTGGGACTGATGCAGAGCAGTAGCAGCCAGCTCCGGGCTGCCTTCCCGGCACCTCTCACATCGAGAGCAGAAGGCAACATCTTGCCCTTCAACAACCTTCTGAACAAACTACTTTAATAACACAGCTCTTTGCAGCCCTAAATAAATTCTCTTACTCCCTGTTTCTGGATTAGGATGGTGGTCTCCTTAACATGGAAAAGCACCGTGCTTTGTCCTCTTACTTTCCAACTGCTTCTTCGAGCCCATATTGCACAGGTACACCCTGCCATTCTCTCCACTGCTGCTGAGCCCCTCTCCCTGACAAGTGCCACCCCAGTGCTCTACCTTTGCCCCTACTGCAGGAAACCCTTTCCCTTAATTTTTGAAGTTTCCTTCTTGCAGTGCTGCTTTGAACAGCAGGCACAGCCCCTCTTTCCCAGCAGAGCCACGTCATCGCAGCATTCCCAGCGCCAAAGCCTCCAAATCCACTTGTATTGGCATATCCCAAAAGGTGCAGCCTGACACAGATAATTTTTATTCCACTCTCAAAGGGCTGGTGTGTGGATTGACAAAGTAACTTCTGTGAAACGCCCAGAATGTGCAAAGTGCTATGTAAGTGCTCAGGATTATTATCAGAGACTAAAGCACTTTGATCCGTCCTGTGGCGATGTGATGGGGGGAAAACAAAAGCAATGAAAAAGTGAGTTACCAGTGTTTCTGCCCCAGGAGCAAGTGCACTTCTTGCACAGAACAGCAGCCACATTTCTGGGTCTGTTGCACCTGCACATCCTGAACCCATAGGCTTATTTTGACTATCTGGATCTAACACACTCTGGCCTGACACATCCCGCTCTTCACAGGTGCCCTGCCTTAACGATTCAGAGGATTCTCCAGCTGCAGCCTTAAGTCACAACAATTGCTCCCAACTAAGCAGTAAATTAATTCTTTGTAAAATCATTCATTTAATAGGCATTCATTTAATAGGCATGAAACATCAGTGCAATAAACCATGTTCTTTAATCACATTTCCAAATATATTTCCAGTTTAGCTTGTTTTTTTTAAGCCTAGCAGCATTTCACACTGACATCTCTAGCTGCTGGAGAAAAGAGGATGTTCTGAGCACAGGACAGGGACTGGAAGCTCAGTGCCTGGGACCAACTGTGGGCTGATCCAGGCACAGCCAGAGCACACTACCTCTGTCTTACTTGTCTTCCATACAAGCAGAAATTGATACACCAGTATTAGAAGAGAAAGACTATGGTGAATACTTGTAAAGTGCCTGGAACACATGAAGTCTTCTGTGAAAGCAAATGTTATTATGCAATAGTTGTTACCTGGTACAGAGACCCCTTAATGCTGCAGGGAAACACAGAATGCTCATTTTTGTACATTGAAAACACTGAACTGAACTGCTGCAGTACCAGTTATATACTTTATTCTCACATATTTTATTGTCAAGCTGGTGGGATGGGGCATCAAACACAGGACCAGGACTTTCAGTTCAGGGCCTCTGTGCCCTCCTTTTGCCACCTTGCTGAACTCAAAGCTGCCTTCCCACTCCCCATGCCTGTTTCAATTTACAAAATGGAAATAATGATACTGATCTCTTCTGTAGAGGACTTTGAAATCTGCTCATGGAACGTGGCAAACAAAAGTGAAATATTATTATTATGCATAACCTGACTTCTTGCAAGTCTGTTCCAGCCACTCCAAAACACCTCAATTTGTTAAGCATCTTTGCTCCTCTTCAACAAGAGTCTGATGAAAGCATTCTGCAATATTCTCACAACCAGAAGATGTACCTTTTTGTTTAATTAAAAACAAATCACGTCTTGTCACTGTAATTGTGCCCAGGAAACAGCTCTTGACTGTAACAACATCAAATGATGAAAAGACCATGAATTGTCAGTAACATCTCCCAACACATACAAATGAAGAAAACTGAGGTCAGCACACGCTACAAACCCATGACAGATTGCACTCCAGAGGAGCACAAAGATGAGCCAGCACTATGCAACTGATTTATCTAGGGATTAGTCAGAGGTCGCTCCTGCAACAGTTTAGGAAAGCTCATTGCTTAGCTACCAGCAGAACACCTCACATGAACTCCAGCTTCCAGCTAGGACTGTACTTAACCCTTTTGTTGCCTAAAAGCAACCACTGCTTAGACAAGTAGGTCCCTTATGTTATATCAAGTTGATTCCCCCATCTGCTGTCTTGTACCTGTAACATCCTGAAATGTCAGACCCAAAGTATGAGACTATTCCAAAATCATCTCATCAGAAAGGACCATTTTCTTCCCCTTTTCATTCTAATTTTAACATCAGAGGCCCAAAAATACCACCTCTTTTCAAGGTAGATATTTAATTTAAGAAGTCCTATGTCAAGGCCAAAAGTGGAAGAAGGCTGTTGTATGTTTGTCCAGCACTCACTGCAGCAGGCTCTCATTCCATAACTGGATGCAGATCTGTGTCAGGTTGTTCATCATCTCCTAACTGACTTCTGCCAGGGGAGAATAGAGTATCCATTTATCACTGGGAAGTAAAGCAGCAGCTGATCAGATGCGCATTTTTATAAGAGGACATAATATTGGGATGCCTAAGATAACTGGAGACTGTCAGTCAAGTCACCCGCTTTTAAAACACCTACTCAACAGCTCACCAGGCTTTCTTTTCAGCAAAAAGTAGCAGAATAAAATCTTCCTGTAGGTGAAAGCCATCAGACACACACTGAAAATCTGACAAAACAGAGAGGCAGCCTGGTGATTACAGGTAATTTAATGACAGATACACACTAACATTGAATAAATCATTTTACTTTGTCCAAATAGAAAAAAGCAAAACTTTGGAAATTGACACTATAAACACTGTTGCTTTTCATACTGGCATTCATTAAGTTTTATATGGATCTCATCAGTATGTAATTCTGTTTGCAAACGTTACTTTCAACCAGCACGATGCTAGACAACTTTACTAATTAATCAGAAGGAAATCTCACAGTTAATTTATTAAATTGAATCTGCTCTATCTGTCATCAACCACAAGAAGGATAGAACAAATCAGACCAACAAAGTGCTGATAAAAAAATACATTATCTTAATTACTGCAATATCCCCTTACTAGGCAGGGGAAAGAATCCTCTGCAAGAGTGATTTTGAACTTCTTTCCCTAATAGTGTTAGGACACCGGTAATCATAAATCTCATACATTAATGCAGGTCTCATGCAATTCTTGACAGCTTCAAGAGTATAATCATCAACATCTTACTGCAAACCATACAGTTAAAAACTGAGGCTTCTACTGAATTACAAAGGAAATGAGCCACTCCTGCTGATGCTTATGATTCCTACTGAAGTTGTAATGCTTTCCAAAAAAAACCAAAACAAAACAAAACAGAGAAAGAGACCTGCTCCAAGCTCTCACACCTGAGGTCTGGAGGCTCATACAACCCAAACCAACACTGTTACTGGTAAATATGAAGCACACATAAACCTAAGTCTAACACGACTGAAGTGCAGTTATGAAACTAGTTCATTGCTTATTTTGGGCACAGCAGAGGAAAGGTGTTGGAAACAAAGCTGTCAGTCTGTGCAGAGGAGCAGCAGCAGATGGTGAGAGAAAAGGAAAAAGGTACAAAGACACAGATAAGAAGGGAGGAAGAGAAAGGAACCGCAGGGAAGAAAAGAAATAATAATCCCAAGTGAGATTAGTCTTAAAACAGCTGTACACATCTTCCTGCACCGAAAAAGACAAGAAGCTAACAAGCAAACAGTAACCACTTATTTCACTGTCAGCTATGCCACACTGTCACAGATGAGCCTTGTTCCTTTCCACTAACCCTCCACTGGAAACTGGTGATGGAACTGCTGTTGGAAGAGGCAGTTTTGGCTGCTAAAATGTGCTCACCACCCCACAGCCACAAATACCACGTCATTTGGCTCCTGCTGCACAAGAAATGTCACATGCAAAGGTATCTTTATGTGCTGCTTTACGCTGCAATTAACCCCAAGCAGTTGCTGAATATCATTTTTTGTGCCAGATGTGAGTTCCAACCATGACATTCCACTGGTCAACATTTTTGCACTGTATTTTTCTGAACATGCAATGCAAATATTTATGGTGCAATCACTAGCTTTCCTGATTGCTGCCATGGGGCACTTTCTCTAGATGAAGACTACACAGATCATTTAGTTATAACCATGCACATGGAAGGACTTTCTCAGCACAGCAGATAAATTAATGGAGTTGGAAAGAACAAATTCTAAATCACTAAATTATAAATTAACAAGAAGACCTAAGGAGTAAATATTTAGAAGAGCTCGCTGAAGCCTTAAGGATAGGAGCATCATGACTAATTATTCCAGTGATCACTTAAACATGGAGTTAGGAAATATTATAAGCAAGAGAAAAATAAATCTCACCAATTATATGCATAAATGCAGATTAATGCCATATGAGTAGCTACCACATGAATATTCAATGCACTTATTAAAGCATTAATAAAACAGTCACAGACAATCTGATTTCATTTTTAAATAACCAGTTGCAGAAATGTAAAACTGCACATTTTTTTTCTTTAAAGTACCAGGTGATTTGTTCAGAGGGTAGAAAGTATCAGTGAAGTGCAGGACAACTGATTAAGAAATTTGAAACAGCAACAGAAATGTTCAAGTGACAGAAGATGTTCTTAAAAACAAAGCTAAAAAAACCAATTAGTAAAGGAAATAAACACTGGAAAACTAAAACAATTAAACTGTTACTTCAGTGTAGAGGAATTTTTTTCATTTGCATTGTGTGCCCGGATTGCAATTTGCACCTATGAAAGTACTCTCAGTCATAAGAGTAACAAATTGTTTCTAAGATGTAGACATATAAAGGAATTAATTAAATAATGCAGAAGGATTATTTAAGATAATTCTCATGGTTATATAATTTCTCATCATTTGTTTCAAAAAAGAACTTCTACTGCGTCTTATTTGTTGTTATTCAGGACAGAATTGCCAAAGGGTGCAGCGAGAGCTGGAGAGCAGGCAATTAACACAAAAAGGAAAAAACATAGTGGAAACTCCAGCCAAAATCTCAGTCCCTTGAGTCTTTCCCTGAGAGCAGAGAATGCTGGTGATGGCAGATAGACATTTCCATGGCACAGGCTCCAGCTAACAGGCCACAGAATACAGGCATGGCAGCGACTTGAAATTTCAGCACCAGTGAGAGGTAAGCCCACTTCAGACAGTGGTTACTGTCAGCCAGTGGAGAGAGATCCCTCTTCAACCTCTTACTTCCACTGGTTAATATTAAGAATGAAAATTCAGTGAATTTGGGTGACATCCCTCACTGACATATAACTGCAGGTCCCTGTACCATGCCTCAGACACAAAATAAGGCTAATAAATTCTTACTTTGTAGAGCTTTTAGAGGAACTTGAGCAGCAAGTCTGTTTAAAAGAGCAGCGATGAAAGAGCCATGATGCAGATGAGACTGTCATAACACACAGTTCTGCCTTTGTATTTCCGTACCAGATTGAATGTCTATTTTCTCAGCAAAAAGGAAGTAAAGCAAACATCTCTGCCACTCGACAGTGCAGATGTAGGATTGTCCTGGTTTCAGCTGGAAGAGAGGTAATTTTCTTCCTGGTGCTGGTTTTGGATTCAGTATAAGAATACTGTTGATAACACAGAGACATCTTGGTTGGTGCTGGGCAGTGCTTACCTGAAGCCCAGGACTTGTCAGAGTCTCATGCTCTGCCAGTGAGCAGGTGCACAAGAAGCTGAGAGGGAGCACAGCCGGGACAGCTGACCTGAACTGGCCAGAGGGATTTTCCATGCTGGGGAACGTCATGCCCAGTATATAAACTGTGGGGAGTCAGCTGTGAGCAGCTGAGGGCTGATGGCTGCTGGGGGACAGGCTGGGCATCAGTCAGCAGGTGGTGAGCAATTTTATTCTGCATCACTTCTTTTTGTTGGTTTTTATGCCTTTTTCTCTCTCTCCTTTTCATTATTATTGTTGTCGCTGTTGTTATTATTTTATATTATTTACCTTTATTTCAACTAATTAACCTGCTCTTATCTCAACCCATGAGTTCCTCCTCCCCATCCTAGAGGGGGAGGGAGGGAGTGAGCGAGCGGCTGTTTGGTACTTAGTTGCTGGCTGGAGCTAAACCACAAGAAGAGTATTTTTGAAACACTGGCTCTTTTGCATAGTCATAAAATGCTGTACTGTATCGTACTGTTTTCTTCTGAAATTATCAATTATGTGGGTGTTGTGAATCACTGTATTCACATATATACCTGATTAACTTCACAGCCTAGGGGGCATTTTATTCATTCTAGTTCTTATACAGATTCTTAAATTAATAGATAGCTAATTTCAAAGATGAAGATTTTATCGTTTTCAATCTATTCTCCCCTTGCCTCCCCCACCTGCATTACAGTTTAAGGGCCATCACAATTAATCCGGAGATCTTCCACTGTTTTACTTGATTAATTTATTCACAGGCTATATTGTCAACAAGGAAAACTGTATCAATAGCTTGCAGCTAACCAGCGAGGATACCAGGGACTATCTTGTTAACCAAAGTCCACACAATAGCCCAAAAGATCCCTTTTTCCTAGAAATTAAATATTTCAAAAGCTCCCCAAACAGCAGGCTCTTCGGGTGAAGGGGAAGAAGTTTCTGATAACCACTGCCCTTGGGTGACAAGTTCATTTTCATGCAACATCTAAAGAAATGAGGATTTCCTGCACAGCTGTTACAGTGTCCTTAGAGACTCAGTTTTCAGGCGCTCTGTGCCGTCGTCCCTCTGCTCCCTCTTAATTCTAGTCAACAACAGCCACAGGCAGATTATGTAGCTGGGACATTACCAACACGACCAGGAGCCTATAATAGCACTCATAAGCCGAGTGATTTCTTTTCTCTTGTCAGTATCACATTTAAATACAAAACAGCTAAGAATCTGGCACTTTTCTCTTTAATAATCCACTGTTGATTAAAAAGCACCTCCTCATTTCGCTAATCAAAGTAAAACAACATAACCATATAAAGCACATGGCTAATTTTAGCCCTAAATACTGACGAGATCTGTGGTAAGTCCTGTTAACTGTCAGTGGCCATGATCTCCACAGCACTTATAATGCTTTACTGTTCACTAACTTAGGCAACTCATCCTCTTGTGAAATGTACTAAAGCACCGGATAAAACACAGATCTTGCAAAATATTTCACGAGCTATAAATTAAAGAGAAGGCCTTTGGCCAGCAACTTTGTTTTATTCCTTTCAGAAAAACAGTGACTTAAAAGACTTGTGGTGTACAAACCTGGCCATCTGCTTGTATGCTTCTTCAGCCACCGCAAAGATATGTGGATCCATATCCCCCATATTTTGGCCACTGTATGCATTGATGATATCTTCGCCATAGATAGGCAGCTGTTCATAAGGATTTATGGCCACTAAAACGATACCTACAAAGGAAATGAAACAAAAGGAATTATTAATAGTTGTTTCAAAACAAACCCAACCAAAAATGGCTTTAACATCAACTATTGTTCCAACCTTTCTGAAAAGACTAACTAAAGAATAAGGATCTGATATTACTGACTTTAATAGATATTTATTGACTACAGTTTTGTGTATAAAAAAGTGTCACAAGAGTTTACTTCCACCCTCCTTTGGTAAACACATCAGGGACAACTTTTTATTTTTTCATTTTATCTGTCTTTTCGAAAGCTAGCATGCACAAAACAAACACATTAAGAATGTGTCAGCTTGAAATACTGCCTGTTTGGTGCAGTAAACCAATGAATGTGCATTCTACTTCCCTGTGTTTTACTGTGAATTACAACTGATACTGTGATTTATGAATTATAACTACTGCATGACCTTTCTGACTGCCAGTTTGGGTATGTGAAGTGTGTTAACCCTTCAGCTGTTGTACTGTGCCCAGGGATAACTCCTTCAGTTTTTGTGACAAGCAACAAAGTAGAGACATGGTAGACAACAGTAGACATACTTCTTAGGGCTAACACAGTGTGAGAAAATCATGTCAGGAAATTAGGTAATTACAGCTCTAGAAGGTATCATAAAACATTTATCTTACACATCTGCGTGTGTAACTACTTACACCTTCCATTTTCTTCCATTTTCCATACCAATTAACACATATCTGGCTTTGTTAATACAATTCATCACTACAGCACTTCTGAACTCGTGCCTTTCTTTTACTCTCCCCACACAAGAAAACTTGTCTTACTCTGAACAAACTTCCTAGAAACAAAGTGAGACCTCAAACGCTTTTGGGAACATTTTGTTTTTCAT
Organism: Empidonax traillii; assembly: GCF_003031625.1. Classification (NCBI taxonomy): domain Eukaryota; kingdom Metazoa; phylum Chordata; class Aves; order Passeriformes; family Tyrannidae; genus Empidonax; species Empidonax traillii. Next base: position 619,599 of record NW_020955310.1, read on the forward strand.
GAGAAATGAGAACTGCTCTCCCACAGGGATAATCTGACAAAGATTCCTTACACAACTCTCTCCTGTAGCATTGACAATGGGTAGGGAACACTTATTTGCCCCGAGCAGGGGTGAAAACACTGATCATTGCCATGTGAGACCCAGCTGTGCCAGGCGTGCTGTGCTCTCCTTACATGGCAACTCCTCCTCACCTTGACAGTGTGACAAGGGGGGTGGGGGGAAACAGAAACTCTGATTTTAATTGTGGGCATTTTAAAAATAGAATTTCTTCTTACATATATGTGCTTTGGTGCCTAAAAGTCACAATGCAGGTGCAGATGGCTGCACAGTGACTACAGCAAGCCTGCTGCATTTGTGCCTTGGACAAACCATCCCTGAAGAACCTGCACCACAAGCGTTTCCATAGCACTCAACTCGCTTCTAAATTTGCTCACAAATTCAGCCTTACACACACAAACTTCCTCAGTGCAGATCCCAGCTCTCTGCTCTGTGCAGATTACAGTGTTGTGATGTCTATCTAAGAAATTTTCCATCAAAAAACTGGGAGAAGGGAAATGAAAGCATCTTGTCTGGCACTGCTGCTGGGAGCATTATCCCATTTTTAAATCCTTTCATGCATTTATATATCAAGCACATTTATACATCAAGCACAAACCACAGCAAAAACATTATAAACAACAGAATATATTTCAGGAACAGATCTGAGAGATCTCAATCTATTTCCTCTTATGTATGGCAAGTTTAATGTCTCGACACGCCCATGCAGGGAGAGGCTGTGTTTTTCCATCAGCCGTGACTTCACTGAAGTGACTCAGGAGCTCCAGAGAAAAGTCTCTATAAACGTTTATGCCAAGTTCTAGAGCTGTAACGATGACCCAGAGAATAAGAAGGGGGTCAGGGAGGAGAAGCAACCTCAGTTCTAGAAGACTCGAGGAATATTTTCCATGTCAATGTTAAACATTGCCCATTGTAACTGTGAAAAAGCAGTAAAAGATGAAGTACGGCTGCACCACCAAGCTGAGCCTCCCAGGCTTGCAAGTCTCATCAAAGAGACTTAAAAAAAAAAATCTGTGTGAGACTTCTGATGATTCCCTCCTGCTTTTGGCTACACTGGCAAAAATAAACCCTTGAATTCGAAAAAAGCAGCCCCATGACAAGTCTCCATCATATTAAAACATTTAAATACAGTAGCGATCTGTAAAATCAATGAGCAACTACCACCTGGAAATAACCAAAACAAGTGAGTTAGGAATTATTTGCTTTCTGTAGAACTTTGAAATCAGTCTGTCTCACAGGGCTATAATCCAGATTAATTTACATATAACTTCTCTTTATCTCCACTAAATCATATTGCTATTTTAAGAAATATGGCCTTTCCTAAACCAGATTTATGTGTGTTTTTCTTCCTACAGTTACAATAAACTGAACTCTGGCTACTCTTTGTGCCATTCCTATTACATATAACCAAAGTAAGTGCATCTAGTTCTTTTATTTTGAACATACTCACCTATCTGAGGCCACATTGGACATAAACATAAACAATCTATTAATTTTAATTAATAATTAATTTAAATTAACTGCATAGCAGGCAGTACTTTTTACTAATCTGAACTAGCCAGCAGAATTCACTGAGTTCTCACCACAGCCATAGCAGTTTTTCCACATAAGCATTCAGATTTTCCTTTTATAACTTTTCAACCTCCTTCATTAATTCCTCAGTTCATATTCCCAACAGTAAAGCAAAGTTATAAATAACCTCTGAATTGCTGGTGAAAAGCTGACTTGAAATTAAGAAATCAGGTTTTTCTGTCTAAAAGTTCGCATTACTTCAAGACGAAATTTTGAAGAATTTAATATCCATTTGACATATTACACTAAGACAGCATGGTTGAATTAATTTCTAGGGCCCTGGACATCCATCCATCCATCCATGCTTTCCAGTTCTAGTTCTGCTGGTTGAGAAAAACGTTACTCTAATTCTCTTGGTGGATTGAAGTGGTTTTAATATCCTTTGGGCTACATCAGCTGTGTTAGCTGAAACCACCTTCACAGGGTATTTAAACTAACCTGGATAATGTGTGAGTGAGATTAAGGAGGCAAATGCAGTCCCTCCTGCTGGCAGAGCTCTAAGGCAGTAATCTTTGCAGAGGGAAAGTAACCTCTACTCAGGCTAGAGAAGTTTGCAAGGTGGATGTCCGTGGCCAAAGGATCAGGTTTTTAAAGGCTGGCATGCCAACACTGTTTTCCTTGGTTTATAACATCACATAATATACACTGCCTACATCCCAAGTGAATAAATCCACAGCACACTGTTCCTCAGTAGGGCTGAACCTCCATCACAGCCTTCTCCTTGACCACCAGGAACTCCACCCCACTGGATCTACACGTTTCTAACAAACCCACACGCAGCTCCCAGAATCACTTGAGTCTTGCTTGGAAGCAAACCAGCTGACCAAGCTCCACCATCCCAGGCCTTCTGGCACACCCATCCTTGAAGAGTCAAGGCCTTCCAGCCCCACGAGAAATGATAAAACCAGCCAAAAACACCACTACAGCTGCACTGGGGAAAACATGAAACGTGCTGTTTTCACGTTTTCCCAAACACAGCGAAACACAACCAGCAGACAGCACATTCCTTTCGAAAGCCTTTTAAATGCTGCCAAACACGGCACATGTTGCAAGCAGCCAGAACACAGTCCAGGCAGGCTGTCCCATGGGAGGGGTATGGTGGTGTTTAGCGGGCACGAGACCACCAAACTGAGACTGAAAACCCCTTACAAGCTCAGGCCATGAGACTCCAGTTGCACAAAAGCCCTTTCACAGAAGAGCTTTGCCGTGGGGGCACTGGGGAGAGAAACACAGAAAATGTCTCCACTGGGGGAACTGAGGCAGTTTCCCGGTGCTGGGACCACAACATGCACCCTCGGCAGGGGCTGCCCAGAGAGGCTGTGGTCTATCTCCAGGCATCGCTGATGACACTCAAATACTCTGATACTTTGACTGGTCCAAGCCTTGAGCAACCTGATCTGGTCAGACCTGTTTTAAGTAGGAAGCTTCACTGAAGACTTCCAGAGGTCTCCTCCAACTTAAATAATTCTGTGCTCTGACTGCATGACGGGATGAGATGCGGTATGAGTCATCTCCCACTCCTACAGGAGTGAAGTCTGGCTGCAAGCAGGGGGTGGCAAAGTCTGATCCACTCCCCTGTGATCTGGCCACTGCTGAGAGCAGGACTGGGAACAGACGCACTCTGCCGAGAATCAGCAGATTAGGAACAGCCGGAGTGAGCAAAATGTGGCAGGATGTTAATGCCTGCAGTCTGTCCGCCACAACATGTTTAAAGTGCTGCTTGTCGTAGCTCTCTATACCTATCACCATGGGTGGAGCTGTACACACGTCAGAAGTACAGATAAACTAGAGAAATATTTTTAAAAATTACAAAGTTTAGGTATATTGTAAGGTTATATTAAAAGCTAGCAATGTATTTTGACTAAACACTGAGATTTAAAAGAAACATATGCACACAGAGAAAAAAATCCCAGAAGCTTCAAGGCTAAATTTTGAGGCTAAACTACCTGACAGAGCTTTAAAATAGACCACTCAGTTATAATTTTGCTCTTATGATAAAAGTGATCATTAAAGTAACTTTTCCCCATTCTGGCCATCTGAAAGTACCACAGGCAATTACAAGTTTGGGTAACTGTGAGTTAAATGGTACTTTTAAAACCAAGATAGATCATAACTGTGATAGGACAAGCACAGGCTCAGGAACTGTTACAAATTCACTCCTATAGTTTGCCCTGATTTGAAAACATGAAAATAAACTAGTATCTTCCAACAGAGATGGAGGAGCTCAGTGTAGAGGTTATAGCTGGGCAACAAATCCACCAACCACCAAGGCATCCTCTATCTGCGCCCTGTCAGGCCCCTCCTCCAGCCCATGCTGACCTAAGCAAGCCTAAGGGGAACACCAACCAGACAGGAATCCCATTGGCAAGATAAAATTACTGAACACACATTTTATAAACAGAGTCCCCTGGGAAGTTAGAGGAACACACAGCGAAGTCAGTTTTCTCTGAACCTTAATACTCTCAAGCCTACTTGATGAACCCAGTGACCACAAACATGGGAGTTTTCCTAAGAACAGCCCGACATGCCCTATCATTAAATGATTTTAAGTTAAAGGCAGACATATCAACAAACCACTTTCCTTTTCCTGTCTAGGGCATTCTCTGTAAAGATGACGGTATGAAAAGACAGTACTTGCCACAATAGGTATAGATGAGTTTGGAGTCTATAAATCGGACTTTGAGGTTGTGTAGAACGGCAGGTTCATGGAGATAACTGAGCGCTGTGAGGTCATTTTCACCAACAAGAATGTCAGGGTTTCGCAAGGGAGGGAGTTCCTTTGTCTTCGTGTCTAGGCAATATTCTAGGTCCTGAAAACCAATTGGAGACACTTGCTGAAAGAGCTGGTATTTCTGTTTCTGGTTCAGTCCCTCCAGCCGTTTTTTCCCAGCAAAACATGCTCAAGTTACAAAAACACAATGCAAGATTTAAATTATCTGGTGATTTGGTTTAGCTGTTCTTTCTCAAAAAATGTCATTTAAAATTTCCTCAAAGGGTTTTCTATATGTACAATGTGCAACTGTATAGAGATGCCATCTTTCTAGACTACTACTTAAGCAAACCCCATGCTTTTGCTGCCATACCTTTTTATTAAATAAAACAAAATACACTGTATCTTAAATCTGACCAGTTTTTCCCTATTATTTTCCTCTTGAGCAAAACAGGGAGGGGAAGCAGACTCCCACCCATCTATAGCCAGCTTCATACACACTAATACAACACAGGAACATTGGCAGAATGCTGCGAAAAATGCAAAACGAGAAAAAAATGCTACTTACAGTTTTTGCAGATATAAATTAATCTCTAATATAGATGTTTTAACTGCATCTGTCTCTAGATCTAAAATCACTTTATTTACCTGCTACTTCCATGAAAAAACCCAACAAGAAGGATGTGAGCTCCTTGTAGACATGTCACTATTTCCTCAACACAGTACACAGCATCATTTTTGTAATGCTCTTAATCCTTGCCCTTTTATCTTTATTAATTTTCTGATGGTTATGCTCCACCTAAAAGTCACTTTTCCTTCTCTGCACCATTGTTCTCCTAGCAACACCATTCTCCCTGGAATATCAAACCAGGATTATAGCTTTGATGGCATAAGTAGAAAAACGTGATGCCACTGAACATAAGAGACAGTGGAAAGAAGCAACCATTTTTAAATTTACTTTAAAAATAAGGCAAAATTTATTTTTGTAACTAAACAGTAAAATTTAGCACACCAAAAAAAAAAAAGGCTACAGGAAGTGAGTGGACAAGACTAATTGCACACAACTAAAACCAGATATATTTTGACAGTAGAGCTTCCTGCATTAGGTGCATCGGTCTCTGGTTGAGAACAAGAACAATCAGCTTACGAACAATGCACAGACCTACCTTGCCTTCTTCAAGTCGAAGCTGGAGGACTTTATCTCCAGGTTTATAATCTTTGAGAAGTTCTGCTGACTTCCAGACCTCCTCTGGATCAGGGATCCAAACCCTGGCATACTGCAATATAACAGTAACAGCAAAAGAGCAGTGAGTTTTTGTTGCACTATAGTTAAATCATCAATATACAGGACACCAAACTAATTTTTTTTCTTTTTTAAATTGATGTTTAACAGTCAGACCCTTAAGCAAGAGAAGTTAATTAGTACATCTGAGGAGAATAAGTTGTTCTGTTGATAAAAGGCTACACAAGCTTAATTTTATTGCCTACACAGAGATAAAAATGCATTTTCCATGCAGAAAGTATTCCAAGATACACATTTAATGCTGAAAATCTACAAAGAAAAAAAAAATCAGTGTTTTCAGAGAGATTAAAAGCTCTTTCCTTTGCAGTTACAAATCAAGCAAGCTTAAAATGGTTTATATCCAGGATGCCAAAAGAAAAATGGAAAATATTTGGTTGAAAAAGCCTCCAAACTGTAGAAAAAACACCTCAACAAACAAGATTCCCATTAATGATCATTTTCACCAAAACCTTATTCACAAAAGTAACCCAATACAAATATATGACTTGTTTTCAAACACAGAAAAAATATTCATATTTTTAAATGACTGAAGATATAATGGTTATCTCATATTCAAGAATGAATTAAAGGTGTATGGAAACCATCTAGTTACTTATACAGTTGCATGTACATGCAAAACCACACAAATTAAAACGGCTCTTGAGTAACACAAGGAAAAGGCTGTGACATTTTTAATATATTAAAGCTTCTGAACCCATGCTCTTGCAATGCCTAGAGAGAGCACTGAGATCACCCCACACCCACCACCTTTGCAAACAAAACAGGTTCTTGGCTTTAGAGGTGCAGTCATTCTCACCTCATTGCAAAACATTCTCAATCCACTAAATTATTTCCAAATAACTACAGTGCATTTGCCAAAGCACGGTATTTAATGGCAGAGAAACTGCATTTGATCATACAGCTTCACCACCTAATCTTACACAACTTACTTTTGTATGGCATCCTCTGACTCAAAGAATGTTGAAGCTTCCCCCCCTCCCCCTTATTAACCCAGTTTCCCACTACTGAAAATTACAAACTGCTTTTTTTCTGCTAGGGATTTTCTGCAAGACTTCACAGCAAACTTCATATTGCCTTCTTATTGCAAGACAGGACACAACAAAATGTGTTGCTTCTACCCTTAACACAAGGCAGGCTTTAAAGCAGTGCTGCTGCCTTCATTCTGAAAGCTCCCAAACTCCTGAGAATCTTATGCCACACATAAACCAATTTTCTCTCCTGAGTGAGACAGATAATGAACTAAGTAAATAAAAATTCACTTTCATTGTTCCCATTACACAACATGTCATGTTCCCACACCTGCTCTTTCTTCATCATCTTCACTGGATGTTAATGACAGCCCTAAGAATCTACTTTATGCAAACACAAGAAAACTTTTCTCCTTGTAGTAAATTTGTGGTTGTGTGGCTTATTTTTTTTCTTTGAGCTTCATTAGTTTCATGCCTATTTGTTAGTGTTTTCAGTACAAAAGTGCCGCACTACTTCAGTATTTACATACACTTTTCCCCACTCCCCAAAATATTGAGAAATTATTTGAAAAATGAAAGATCCCCCAAAACAATTCTTCAATACGTGCCCCTGCCATTCACAGGGAATCGTATATAACAGCAATGGAGGCAAGTGGCAGCAGAAACCATGGTCTGGGCACTTGGATTAGTTGTTTTCAGCCCTGTATCCACAATTCACAAGGTAAGAAATCTTGTTTGAGCTGAAACGAAGGTGTGTGCTAACAAGGGTATGCGCAATGCAACTACAGACCCACAGAAACTACAGAACAGTTCCAAAACAATTAACCAGCACTTGGTGACAGAGATGCAGTATTCAAGTCGAGTGCTCAGGAGGAATGTTTTCTTTCCTTTCTGCTTTTAAACAAAGGATTCCCTGTAAAATTTAAGAATCATAAACATATCATTTTATACAATGATAATTTCAAATCCCAATTTCATATCATAAAATCAATACTTCATTAACCCCATACATCCAAGCACACCACAATGTATCCGTTCACAGAACTCTCTGTTACTAAAAAAAAAAACCAAAACACAACAAAGCAAAATCCTAAAAATCAGAACCCTGCCAGATATCAGGGAAGTTTATTTAGTTCAACACAAAGATGCTACAGCATCAGACACATCTGAAGACTGAATGCATACCACACTTTGACCAGGTTCCACCCCCAAGCTGTTAGCTTCTGTAGCAGAAGTTCCCCATCCCCAATATTTCTGGTGGGACATTCCTTCCAAGGAATTAACAGAAAGCAAAGCAAATGTGACACAAAAGAGGAAAGCATTTAACTGCTGTCTAGCAAAACAGATCAGCAGGCTGCTTTCCTCTAGGCTACACAAAGAAACGTTTCCTGATGAGAGAAAGGAGCAGCCTGTAAGACACAAATGCTGTTAACTTGAGGCAGCAAATGCTGCCTAGCAGTTTTTAACTCTGTGATCTATGGCACCATGAAATAGGCATCTTTAATTTTTTCAGCTGAAACTGTGCATTTTCTACTGTCTAAAGAAGGGAAAGAGAAAGCAGAAAACAGATCACCATAGAAACTGGGTTACTACCGACAGCTGAACCTTCCACATGACATAACCCTACAGATATTAAAGTCATCCTGTGAGCACTTAGGCTGTAGCTTTTCATCTCTAGCATCAGTGCCTAGCCTTAAATGCCTGCCAAAGAAAACACCTGGTAAAAAGAATGGGTGGGAGGAAAGAGGGAGATGTTCCTAATTACAAGCACTGAATCATTTCACAACATTTTCACCTCGTTACTTTAGCAGAATGATTAGCAAAATCAGATTTTCATGCTATCTTTTATATAATCAGTTGACATTAAAATCCCATTGCTGCCTAGCCTGCATTGGGGTTCAACCTATTGAGGAAAACAAAGCACCACCACTGGTGGAAACAGGACCATTTCCCATTTTCTTGGGAAATAATCTTACTCTGGTATCTGCTATTCATCCCTCTTTATTTAATAGTATATAAAATCATGTTTATGACAACATTAAAATAAGGCTAAAATAAGATAAACTTTTAGAGACACTGATACAAATCAGCCTTCCAAAAAGGAAGTTCTAGTCTAAAAATTACAATAATGTCTAAAATTCTAGCACTGAAATGACAATAATAGTTATAGCAAGAATCAAATGAATTTTAGTGTAATCATGCCTGATTATGATCCAAGAATACATTACTCTTTGTGCTATTTCAAAACAAATTTTGAATAAAACTTCTGATAAGGGAGATACAAGTATGATTTACTCAAGGAAAGGCAGTGAAATTAAACTTTAGATAAATATTGCTACCTTTCATGTCAGCCCAAGCTTACCAATAGTGTCACTTGCACTCTATATTTCAGTATTGATTTGGCTCAAATAAATTTAGCTTTGCTATCCAGATAATAACATTGTCCTTTCTCTGTGGGTATGATTCTGGCTCACCACTGATGACTTCTCCCTCTCCTCACTGGAAATGTAGGCCTGAAAGAGGCACAGGGAGGACATGCAGCACATCCTTCCACCTGACAAAGGCATATCTCCAGCCCAGCATTCACAGGAGCATTCCTTAACCCAAACTAGTTTAAAAGTCAGAATGAAAATACAAGGGATACAGATGAGATGCCCTTGAATTCAGAAGGAAAACAAATAATTAAATGCATAATAACAGGACTATTTCAAATCTCATTTTCCTGTCTAGACTCTCTTCCAGCCTCATCAGATTAATGTAAAAAAACCCCCGTATTTCCAAAATCCCATGGAAGTGTGGAGCACCACACTTTGTTCAAGGAAGGACAAATCGGCTACTGAAAGGCAATGGTTTATTGATATCTACAGAGAGACTCTAAAAGAGTTCACAGCAGAAAAGAAAAAACAGAAGTTTTCATATTTTACTGGTGGGTCAGAAGATTGGCCGGATTACTACAATTTTATATAATAAAGAAAAAATAATAGGCAAACACAGCATTCTGTCATACCTCCTGATTTCTTCTCAGATCACATGATGAAATCAGCAGACTAAAATAATTATCTATCAAATGAGACCATATGACTCACAAAGCCTCTCTTTTGAGATATTAACCTCTTGAAGTACTAATTGACATTGCTGACAGACAGAATTAGCAATGCAAGCGGCTCAGCAGTCACTTCAGCAGTCAAATAGTTTTCTATTTCCATTGCAGAATCACAGACATGGAGGAAGGAGATACAACTATGTTTCCAGCTTAACAGCTCTTTAGGTAAGAGCTGAAAGAGTAAGACCTGAAAGAGTTCATGAAATGATCAACATTCTAGAATGAAAAAGGAAATTCCAACTCACAGAAAACTGTCCCTGGTTTCTCAGCGAGACCTACCCATACAAGTGAAATGGTACCATTTTCACTCCATCAGAGATCATCTCTTTTTTTATTTACAGACAGTCTCAATAACCACAGTCTTTCACCATGAAAAAAAATGCAAGGGACATTGCCTCCTTTGCTTTCAAGAATGACCTTGGTTTTGGGTAGGAATAAAGCAGTTCATTTATGTCTGGATCAAAGAGATACCGTCAATCCTGGCAGCAGGAGCTGAAGGAGCCAATGGAACAGCAATAGCTTGTGAAAGTCAAGGCCAAATTTCACCGAAACCATTCAATGTGAACCTGTTGCTGACTGAACATGGCCACCTGGAGAGAGCCAGCTGCATCATTAGGCTGGGAAAAGAAGAGTCTCTCCTAGTAAGCCATAACAACAAAACAGAGCACAAAGTCATCAAAGTTCACACAGCAAAAGTGTTGAACTTCTCTATGCAAAATGCAAAGTTATTTGAAAAGCATTTCTGAGTTGTGGGATTTCCCTGGCTGGGCTTGCTCTGACAACACAATCTGATGCTATTAGAATAATTTCCTTTCAGCTTTATATTTTCCCCTATGCCTGGTTCACAGTGCCATCGCCAAGGGTGACAATACTGAGCCTGGAAACACCTGAAACAGCAAAGTTTAGCTTTTATAGTATCAACATAAGCAGATGGATGGCCAGGTGAGTAACAGTCAAACACAAGTCTTAACTCGACCAACCTGGATCTCCTACAAAGGGATCACGATCACTCACAGGGGAGGTGGGAGGAGGTCCTGTTTCTTCCACAGCTGAAACCACTAAAATTTGTGCTGTTCTGTGATATGTAGGCAGTCCCAAGGACACACTGCACCCCTGTTAACAAAGTGCTGCTGCTGACTGCACTCTGCAAAGACACACAGGACTTTACTCTCCTTCCACAAAAATGCCAGGTAACCAAGGAGGACAGGAAAGTAGAGCATCTCCATGACAAGTGGGCTGCTGCAAAACCTCTGACCAACCCATCTCAATTCTTCTTATGGCCTGAGGGAAACACAAGCATTAACTTTGGAAAAAAAATCCAAGCAGAAATTATCAATTTTCTTAAAGGCGATAGCACTCTTTGGGCATGGAGTGTATTTTCTGTCTTGTTGCTCAGCAACAGCCATTTATAGACTTCTTGTACAGTTTAAGGCCTGATATTTGGAAAGCAATAATTTAAAAAGACATTCAATCGTGATATATAGGGGGAGAAATGTAAGTGACAATTTGTATTAATGTTTTAACTGAAAAACAATCTCACACAGTTAGTCTACCTAACAGGAAGATCAAAAGACAGTTTCTGTCTCAGGGGAATTCCCTGACCAGCCAATCAGCATCCAGGGGACAGCAGTGACCCAGACTCTGAGCTACCCTCTAAGACGCCACCACTAGCAGTTTGTATACCACTGACACTGGGTTTGCAAATTTGGGTCACAGAGCCCGCAGTGCCCACGGGTAGGCAGGAAGGCTCTGCATCCTCCACCACGCACGAGGAAACTCCTTGAATCACAGTTCAATGAAAAAAAAAATCTTGAGCACTTCATCTACCCTATAAATATCCACTACAGTTGAATCATAAAGACATAAAAGCTTCCCCCCAACCCTTTCTTTCCTGCTTTTACGCATTTTTAAAAGGCCTTCTTTGTATTTAGGGCCTGGGGACTTGCAGCAACAAAAGCAACTTGTATGTCATTTGCCAAACATGCCTCGACTGTAGGAGGTACAATCAAAAACTACCAGCATCCCACACGGAATCACTGCAGCAAGATCTGCATCTTCAGCCACTAGAAAAATGCCCACTGACTTACATCTACCTGAAACTTCACCTTACTTCAAAGTGATGCAAAAAACCCTAAATCCCAAACACAGAATATCTATACACACGCTACTGCAGGCAAATTGGATCTGCAAACAGAAATGTATATTTTTATATTTCTTTAAACATTACAGTTACTAGCAACCTTTCCACTGAAATTCAGAGAAAATTGTCACCCTGCAAATCTACACATTGGGCCTGACATCCAGGCCAGAAAACTCAGTCTTCTGCTTTAAACTATCAAACCTATCAAAGAGCAGTTATATCCCAAGGTTGTAATTGATACGATTTTCATAAGAAACATTTTTAAGGGGCGAAAACACATGAAATGTTTAACAGTTGTGAATTTACTTAATCTTTAAAAACATTGCTTTCTACATTTTACGTTGATTGTACTTGACCTTCTCTTCAAAATATCACACAGAGGGAGACAGATGTGGTTTATAATCAGCTGTTATTAACCCAGACAATACTTTAGCTATCAAAATACTGCCCATTCACCCCCCTAAGCTGCTGCATCCAAGAACAGCACTTGTTAGCTCCTGTTGTATTTCACAGATCCCCTTTCACAGGCTCTTCTCCACCCTCCCCAGGCAGCCACGGTTACATCTTGCGCTCTGTGACTCCGCACGTGATGTCAGTAGCACCCAATGCTGAAAACCACTGGGCAGTGGTGGGAAGCCACATGCAACACTGCCTGGGCACACCACGAATTTGCCTGTGTGATGCTTCTGACAGGGCTCAGTCAAGGCTGTGTATGATCAATGACAGAAAAATGAAACGTTTCACCAAGTGGCCTGGCCAGTCTGTTATGAGGGAAGCGCAGCCGCATCTTTCCCTACATCCCTGCCACCACCACGAGGACAAGAAGCGATACTCCTGCACCGCTGACCTGTGGCTCCCCACCTGCCCCATCTGCCCACAGGATTCCTCATACTCCACCAGTCATCAGCAAACCTGCAGTGTAAGAACCCACTATAAACCCTCAGTGAAACGGCAGCATTTCTGTCTTCCTTCCTGCAGTATGCTATCCTCATTTAATTCAGTACACTCTACAAAAAAAAGTTCTTTTAAAGTAAACAGGCTTTAAAAAAACATACAGAAATATCAATGATGAAGAAAATTTTGTGTAAACAGTTTTGATTTCTAGAGCTATCAAAGGATTGAACATAGCCCTGCAAGATCTTTGAAAAATAAGGCAATTACAGCTACATCAAAACCACCAATGTCTTGGTCACTGCTTGAGACACAAAACAGCTCAACAACCTCAATAAGATCTGCAAAAACATCGAGCAGCAGTGTGGCGCCTACCCCAGACAGAGTGACAGGAAAATATTCTGACTCATGTCAAAATTCACTTGGGGTCACATCCACAGAGGGTGGCATATGCTGAACTGCATTTCGATCCATACCACCAAAAGGAAGGCCATGATTTCAAAAAAGAAGTTAATTATAAATCTTCTTTAAAACTCACAATTCATCCAACCTGAAAAACATGTTACAAGAGTTGCAGGAGTTGTAGAAGAGTGGCCACAAAAATTTAAGGGCAAATGAAATAACTGCAGTTCCCCTGAATATTAAACTAATGAGACACGTTGCACCAAAGACAGATTATTAGGAAAAGGATACATGATTTCATGTCTGTGTGCTTACAGGGAATGTTGACAGTATATTACAAAGATTCTCCAATTTAAAAATTTTTTAAAAGTCTACACTTAAGGAATACACACATACCCACACACAAATACTCAATGTCATGATTTAATTCATGGGTGCCCGAATTTAAGACTCAAGAACACAAACACTTGTAAGGGCAAATGAAACAAGAGGAAACACTGAGATGATGCAAGTCATAACATAGACTTCACAGCATAATTACCTAAATGCAAAAATAAGTATTATTTCCAGACCCTTGGTACAAATTCTGTCCAGACTCTCCTGTTCCTTACACGATTTTCAGGGCACAGCCCCAGTTTTGCTCGTGGGTGGAGCAGGCCCATAGCTCTGGTTGCAGCTGGGAGTCCATCCTGGGTTCACACACACACAAGGAGGAAGCGCTGTCTTTAGTCTCAGTGTCTCTGCCTCAGCACTGAGCCATCTGCATCGCTGCCATGAGATTATCAGGTGTGTCTACAACTTGTTTAGGCAGGAAGGGAAAATTAAGTGCTGTATTGATCAGACAGATGCACTGCACCATGCTGTCCTACAGCAAGGGAGTTTGAAACAAGTTACTGAGAAAGAAGTGGAGCCATAACTGATTACCTAGCTCACAGAAGTGAAATAAGGCTACATTTTCTTGTATCTGTAAAACATCTGGAGCATGGACAATTGCTGACTTAACTGTGAAAGTTTAATTTAAAAGTTAAAGGTGAAAGGAAATATATTCAACACAAACTTTGATAGTAGATAAGGCTGTACTTTTCTGAGTCTTTTTCTGTACAGTTGAGCTCATGCCCAATCGCACTCCCTTGCATTTACTTAATCCTAGCTCCCCCCAAAAAGTCACATTTAAAATAAAATACCAATTTGAGGTTTTAAATATCAAAGATTAACTGAGTATTTTTCATTAGACCAACATAGAATCCCCAGGCTGGTTTTACTGACTTAGCTTGAGTTATTCAGGGAAAACTAGTTTTACTTTGCAAGCCCAGACTGTAGCAGTCTCTATGGTCCAGTCCACACCACAGACATCTTTATATATTAAAACAGCAACCTGACCCCAGTGAAGCACATCTAATGAAGATGTATTTAGTTTCACCATTTTTTTCATGGGAAATTACCAGTAATTAACAGTAAGTCCCCACACCAGGAAACCAAAATGACCTGGTATGAATGACCTGGGCAAGCTCAAGCTCAGAACCAGTGAGCAGAGATAAACTTCCCTAAGAGACTCTCTCCACAAGAACTGGGGGAAGCTGTGAAAGCAGAACTGGGTTAACAGCCATGGTGTTACTGGACACTCTCCAGCAAGAGCAGCTGCGCTTCTTCCCCAGGATCTCCAGCCCTGCCCTCACCAGTCCCCCCAGTGAAATGGGGCAGAGGAGCAGTGGGGCTGCAACTCCTGCCCGTACCAGCCCATTTCATCAGGGCAATGCTAACCTCAATTAGCATGAGAAATTATGGGAAACACCTCTGTGCTGGAGAGGGAAGTGAAATTAAAACCCTTCACACAAGCTGAAGCATACTTTAAATCATACCATATTTAGCCACTCCTTTTCTCTACAAGTGTTACCTATTTGACTGTTTACAAAACGTTTATTTCACCTTTACATTTCCGATACGTAAGACTGTCACACGGAAGAAGTGCACTCTGACATCAAATTCTAACAACTCCTGCAAATATTTCTCCTCTTGTCATTTTTTTTTTCCCTAAGGGAGATAATCTCCTGAACAATTAAATGAATGTCTGACATGTTTGAAAAATTCTTCTTTATGTATCTCCAAGATCGTAAGTCAAAACTCTATTTACTTTAAACCTTTATTAATAAACTATTATACTACAATACTATTATACTACAATACTATGATACTAACAGGCAATTATATGCTTGGCTATACAGACCTGTATGCTTAGTTTAAAATCAAGAAGACAATCAAACATATTCTACTTACTTTAACATACATATAATCTAAAACATCTATTTCCGTCCCATATCTCCTGTAACACCGATTTTCAGCACTTTCAGAGGCAGTTGGTGTTTCCTTTCCAGGTAAAATAGGCTCAATCTCCATGGAATATATTTCCATATATCTTGTTTTGGTGTATACTAACTCATAAGGCAACTTGGGAACGTCTCTCTCTGGTTTCCTCCGCAAAACAACTGAGGTCATCTGCTTTAAAGACACTTGTGAATAACCCATGGAGTCTGCAGACAGTAACGTGTGACAAGCCATGTTGGGGCAATGAATTCTCTCATTGTTAGACTGACTCATAGTATTTTTAGGTTATTTCTCTGTCTCTACAAAGAGGAAGAGTGTCCTCCCATAAATCACAAACTAATCACAACATTCTCTTGTCTTGTGATAATCAAATGGAAGAACTCAAAGACACCATTGGTAATTGAGCAAGACTTCCTGATTTTCATATCCATTTACAAAAAAGAGACCACATGGGTATGAGAGTCACTCCGTTGAGAAGTCTCTGTTCTTCTACATTTAGGACTGTCAAGCTAAAAATGTGCAGTTTGCATCTACCCATACAACAATCATGGAAAACAACACAACAAATCACACGTCAAATCTCCCCCTGTGTTAACACAGAATGAGAGCTCTTCAAAACAATGATGCTTTAGCCTTTACATTTAATCTTCAAGAGAGGGAGGGCTCTCATCAGACCACAGTGTAAGTAAGCAGCCTGGAAGAGTCTGCTCTCAATCATCCTCACTGTCTCCAGAGAGTTAAATAAACTCATCAAGCCACTTTCACTAAGTGACAGTGGCAGCTTTTATTCTATGTGAATTACCCTGGCAGCCTTACCTACAGCCACACCTGAAGCAGGGTTAAATGGCAAAAATGGAGACCTGATGAGCAAGGAGGGACGTGCAACAGCTTTCAAGACGTTCAGAAAAAAGCCACAACTTTCACCAAACAGCCTGGAGGTGACACAGACAAAAACACAGCTGCATTCTGCATTCCTGACTGATTCTCCTCCAGTTTAATCTTCATACTGCTCCCTCAAACCATTCATCAGCATGGTGACTTCTCATTCATACTTGCTTTTTAAGGTTTGATTTGTACCTTCTTCTCCTTTAACATTTTAAGAGGCTTTACCCCAGCCTTGAGTACTTCCATAGCTATTGAAAGAGCTGTGACAGTTCTTGCTGTTGTCCCTGACTAACAGGCCAAAGACATTAAATCCATGCCACTAAGGAGAATAGAAGGTGTAAAGCACAAGATCTCTGTTTCCAGAAGTAGTCCATCTGGACCTTCTTCAAAATTAAAATTTGCAGATGCATTAAAAGCTGGGTCAGTATCTGCAGTCCACAGACATTTGGGAGGAGAGAAGTTTTAAAATTTCATTATCAGTGCCTAATGTTTCCTTTGTTTACATTCCAGCTGCTTAATGCCCAGAATTCAGCAGGAAAGGCAGTCCTCTAATGTAACCACACTAACTACTGAGCCTCTTTTTAAAAACAAACGAAAAACGGAACCAAAAGACACAAAACCCCCCACACAAACTGTTTAGCCAGCACTGATCTCTTCTTCACGTTTTATTTGAATATAAACAGACCGATACATAGAAACAAAACTATTAAATACTGTAACTAACTGCAAGCAGCTGTACTGCTCCTATTGTGACCTGGACGGCCAGGAACAGGAAGACTCCAAAGCCATCAAGCTCATCAGCTCGGTAACTGTGATTAACTGTGCTCTTCACGTTTGTGCAGTGCTGGGCAGCCCAGGTGACCCATCTCACACAGGGTTTCACGTTGGGCTCCTGCCTGGAGCAAACTGAAAAAATGGATCGTGCTAAAAGCTGAGATGGCAACCATGAGATAGCAGAGGTCCTCAGAGGGGAAGCTTCTCCTGAACATACACCACAGCTATTAAACATTAAAATTGAGGTTTAAGTAGACAGGTCCTAACTTACTGCAATGCTGTGAACACAGAGCTATCCACAGAGAACTTGGCAAGAGACATGCTTAGGATGTTTTGTTTTCCTGCACAAATTGTTCCAAACATATATATGTATATGAGAGCAAAATTATTTCCCTGCAGTAAGAAGAAATAGAGAACAAAAGGTTTGATCTCTCAGATTTATGTGCTTCATTTCAAAGCACAAAATTAAGCAGTGTGTGATTACTCACACGGGATAACGATAAATCTTTGCAGAATCAGGCTTAAGCAAACCCAGTTAAGCAAAGCCAAGCAACACTGAGAATGAGGAGGAAATGATGCAGTCCTAAGCAAAGGGTGGCACTGTTCTCAGCCAGGAAAGCCACTAAAAGCCTTGCCATTAGTGTTGGTAAACAAGGCCTTAGCAACCCAATCACACAACTCACTGCCCTGGAAACGGCTCAAAAGTAAAGCCAACAAAAGGAAAAAGCTACTGTATGAAGAGCCTTTGAATTCAAAATAGTTTGAATTTTCTGTCTCTCACACGAATTTTAGATAACAGGTTTAATTTCATGCCTAATGCTTTTCCACGTACTTAAAAGTTTTGATATCAATTTAAACCAGTCGAAGTCCTAGAAGCTTCACCCTGAAAACAAAACCATACATCTGCTGTGGCATATAATAAGTGGGGTTATGGTCTACAAAAACAAGCAGAATGACTTAGTTTGATGAAAAAGTGAATGTCACAGACATGATGAAAATTTCCAAGAACCATGGGACTATTTCTGACCCTAGCTCCTTATTTTCTGCAACAAGAACCTCCTATTATTGACGGCAAGTAGGAAGTTCTTCCTTGCTGTTTCAGCAGCAGAGAAGACAAGCAGAAGGTACATTCTGCTGCTTCAACTCGTTCGAGTAGTTTGCTAATGAAGCATCAGGAACAAAAGCCCTGCCCAAATGCCGTTTCTTGGCCCTGGGCCCAACTGTACAAATACTCACTATCGGAGTCAAGCTCAATACACGCAGGAGTAAACACTGCTCCACTACAGTGAGCACAAAATTAGATCAGAGATAACCTCTGCACCTTCAAGCACGTGAAAGAAAACACAGCTAAGCAAAGGACTCTGCTCGTCTCTAACTTCATACATGCACGCCAAGGTAAGCTGACTTGAATCAAGAGGCATAAAACAAATCAATGACTCTTATCAGAGGAGCTCTTGCTGCGTGACAGCACAAAGCAAACCTGCATCCATCACCTTCCCTCCAGCCAAGATGCCTTTCAAACCAGCAGCATCTGTAAGTATGCTCATAAATACATGCAGGTGCCAAAGTCTCCAGTAACACAAGCAAAACTTCAAATAATTAAATACTTGTTTTGTGTGTGCTCTGTGCTGTCAAGGAATGAAACCTGAATTCAATGAATGTATATAAATTAATGTACGAACATAATACATTATTATGCATTAATGTGTATAAATATCTAAAGGGGAGTGCCAAGAAGATGGAGCCAAGCTGTTCTCAGTGTGCCAACTTCTAGGACACAAGGCAACGGGCAGAAACTGATGCATAGGAAGTTCCACCTGAACATGAGGAAGAACTTCCCTATTGTGCGAGTGGAACAGTTTGCCCAGAGTGGGTGTGGAGTTTCCCTCACTGGAGATATTCCAGAACTGTCTGGACACAATCCTGTGCCATGTGCTCTAGGATGACTCTGCTTGAGCAGGGAGGTTGGACTGGATGACCCACTGTGGTCCCTTCCAACCTGACCCATTCTGAGATTCCGTGAATGTCCCTGTAGGCCACCCCAAGCTCCTCCAGAGTCTGCTGCAGAGCCTAATCCAGGCACAGGCCCCACAGTTGCACACTGCTTTTCCCTCACAGCAGAAACACCACCTGTGGTTAACCTCACTGTCGCTTCTTGCTTTTTTGAAATCCTATTAAAAATAGACCATCCAGAAACAGTGCAACCATGTGATCCTGGACATTTGTGTGACTTCCTCCAATTCAGCTGCCTCAATGAGCCCATTTCAATAACAAAAATGCTTTTCTTTCTACAGATTAAGCAATAAGCAATGAGTCTCATAAAGAGAGAGACAAATTGCTTTGTTATTAGAACACATGGAGAGGATTAAACTCCCAAAGGCCCTAGGAGACCCCAGCAGATAGGTAAATCTGCCCAACAGGCAGCCTATCCCTTACAACTCCACCTGGACCTCAGTGGCTCAACAAAAGATAATGGTGGTCATAATACACATTTTCTGACATAGCAGGAGCTTGACAGCACTTTCTTTCATTATTTATTTATCTAAAAAATAATAGTAATCCATTACTCAAGCCATCTGGCACATGCAATAAAATCCCTACAGTAGAAACAGACTGCAAATAACCAGTGGCAGTTCCATGTACTATTCTGCAAGGATTGATGATGACAGTTTGAGGGGGATCCCATGTAATCCACTAATATTATTAGGTAAATGTTTCAACATGTTAATCAAAGAACTAAACAGATAAGACAAATTATTATAAATGGGACCTTCACAGTTCTTTACATGTAACAGAGAATTCCTACAACTTTCTAGATCAGATCTACAGGAAAAAAAATAAGAACATTTTAAAATATATAGCTATGATCTCCCCTCACCAAAAATAGCTCCCAGCAATGCTACACTCTCAGTGTTTCGTTAGGACTACAGGATACACCCTCCCAAAAACTATTTGTGGGCTGCGAGAAGCTTTCACAAACAGCTTGGTATGTCTCTGCCCGCACCAGAGTGGCATCATTTCCTGCTCCAGACACACTCAGCACCCAGGGGAGCAGCTCTGGTGCAGACTAGGCTCCAACTTAAACCATCACTCATCTTGCTTCCCAAGGCCCAAGTGTATTTTAACAAGATGATAGACTGCTGACATGTCAAAAAACTGCTGTTAGAAAGCTAAGAGCTTTTTAATTTCTTAAGCTGCTGTGGCTGACATTTGACTACAGGAAATTTCTTTTACACAAACAAAGAAAAATATCAAGGTTAGGTTAAACCAAGTTTTGTTAGACTGTTGGGTAATTATATCCTCAGCACCTTCAGTTTTAAGGCAATAGGAATAAAGTAGGTGCACACTGTTGTGAGCTGTCACTGGCAGGGTTGCCATTCCAGTGATACAGCAGGTCCCTGAAGCAGAGAAGCAACTGAAATATTCCCTCTTCCACTGCTGCACTAGATTTTAAGAAGAGGCAGAGGTACAGTTATGAAGTATCCTGTGAAGGCTCACTCTCATGTGCAGATGCAATTGCTTGACAGTGCACATTTGATTTCTGCAACAGCTTGTCTGGTCTGAACTGTTCCCCTCGGACCCAGAGCAGGACACCCAAGCTGTGCATGAAGATAAACAACCCCCATCTCTGCACTGATGGGCAGCAGGGTTCTGGAAGGACAAAGTAGTGACCTACTGAGACAAATGGTTACTGTTTAATGCTTAGAAAACACTTAGGTCACATGCAATAGTTTTGTTGCAAAATGTGGAATATGTAAACGTTTTCTTAAGAAAGGAGGTTCTTTGATGTTTGATCTTCGTGTACTTTCAAGCCTAGTCAACAAGAAAGGAGATTTAATCCATGAAACAGCAGCAGAACTTACAGGTCACAAAGACATTTGACAGAACCCCCAGGATAAGGAAGAAATTAATAAAGCCAACTCATCAACTGTGCTGAATCAGATCTCACTGGGTAAGAGGTAATTTCGGCAGGGGGAGATCATAACCAATGGCCACTGGCCCAAAAAACCCAACAACCCAAAAGAAGAGAAAGACTGAGCATGTGGACTAATTAGCACAAGAAATGAGAGTCTCATTAAACAATACAACACAGAATACTAACTATTAAGAGAACTAGGTAACTTGTAGCCAAGGAACATTAATGACTTTGTTTGCTAAAATGTATACATAATGAAAAGTTTTGGTTGTCATCGTGTTGGCTTGGTGGATTTTCCCCCGGCCCCACTTTCTGTAAATAAGTCAAATACCTCGATTCTGTGTGTGGATTGGCCTCTTGCACACTGGGTGAAAGAACCTATTTTGGGACAACAATTTGAACAGCAATATACAGGACTACATAATTAAGGCAGCTTTTTTTTTTTTTTTTAACATCTCAAGAAGAGCCCAATAATAGGCACAGCGATTTTGAAACAGTTATCTTTTCTCTCTTATGCTGAGGAGTTTTTTTGCTGTATTTCCCTACCACAAACACACCCAAGAAGAGCCATAACCTGGTCAGAATCTGCCATTTGCCATTTTTGCTTGCAAGGACCCAGCACAACTGAAGAAGAGCAAGACTTGTAACACCCCTGGCTTCACACTCAGAGCAGCTGCTGGAAACAGCCCCGGGAAAGCAAGAAAGGGCCACTTGCGATGCTGAGGACCGCACAAGCAGCTTTTTGTTTTGTGCAGTTTCCTCTGACACTTCCCTAACTCAATTTACTGTTCATAAATCCCCAAACGGAGCCATTTCAAGGTCAGCTACTGAGTTCAGCTTGCCCAGATCGTGTTGTCCAGCGAAAACTGTTTACTGATTCCTCTATGTTCAAAAGAACATTTCCACTCACTTCAACTGAAATTGGATCAGGCTCTAAGTCAGGACCCAGCTAGCTGGAGCTAGCTAGCCCTCATCTCCAAGATAATGGAAAGGGAGGAGCATATTGGTAGCAGCAAGAATGAAAATAAATGAATGGATAAGTAAATAAATCAGCACACTGCACACAGTCATACAAAAGGGAAACAGAAATTCTGAGGGGGCAAAGCAGCACGCTCTAGGAAAGCACAGCATGAAACAGAAACAACTCAAACCCAGGGAAAAATAGATGGAAATGGAGAACAAAAATGACTGAATTATGTCAACTCTTCACTATGACTTTGAAAGAGGTGGCACAAACATAGTGTCTGATCTGTTTTGTTGATTTTTGTGTACAGGCAACAAAAGCACGTTCTGGGGCTTGGTTTCACACCCCTGAAACTCACAAAGGCTATGTCTAACATAAATGTGGTGCTCTCAGCAGTGTGGAAGTCAGATGAGTTCCAGTTCTAGGCAAAGCATTCTCACTTGTTCCTGATTTCCAAGGAAAGCAAATTACAGTTAACAAAAGCTGACACATGGCCTAGTTTGTCCCTGTCAATTTTTATGGGTCAGCAGAAGTAGGTAATATCTGCTGTTGGTCAATAGTTACTGAAATGCTTGTCAACTACACACCAGCATCACTCAGCAGGGCAACAATGATCCAGAAAACACATCAAGATTCTTCTCAGTTTGTTTCCAAAGTCAAAAAACCAAAGCTTTCAGAAATGAACTTATAGCAGGACCACACACCTGCCACTGACATACATCCAATAGGACAAGGCTCAAAGGCATAATATTTTGAATAAAAATACCTGGGATATAACCCATGGATCAAATTTAAGCTTCTGCACCCAAAAATTGAAGCTACAGCCCTCAAGCAGAGTCTGTGTTTGCAGTATCACTGGGCACAGGAATACAAAGCCCATTGCTCACAACCAGCTTGGGAGGGCATTAGAGCCAGTCCTTAAACTTAAATCCAGATTTCCATATTAACTACAACCACGTGCAGCTACCAGGCTGGCCATACACTCACTAAGTTTAGATACACACCTGGAATGAATCAAAGCAATTGGGCTTTTTCAGGTGTGGCACAACTTCTTCAAAAACCTCTACTGCTGGTTTCTAACAAAAAATAACTTGCCTTGGAAAAATGAAGAGTTCCTTTCAGCTATTTCAAAATGTGGTTGGGACAGTGAGTGCTATTTTTGTGCTGGCAACAAAGAAACCAAATTTGAAGGCATAACATATTAGCAAAGCTGGACACACTGAAGCACACAGCAGAGAGCCCCAGTCCCACCATGAGCAGCTGGAAATAAGAAGTCTGTTTCTCCTGTTCTCAGACAAGGTTTGAAGTGA
This sequence comes from Empidonax traillii, assembly GCF_003031625.1. Taxonomy (NCBI): domain Eukaryota; kingdom Metazoa; phylum Chordata; class Aves; order Passeriformes; family Tyrannidae; genus Empidonax; species Empidonax traillii. The sequence continues at coordinate 642,916 of NW_020955310.1, forward strand.
AGCTGACAGCTCCTTTGCAACACTGGTCACCCAGTCATTAACATAATTTTACCAACCGTTGTTCCAGTTACTGACATGAACACGGCTACCTGAACAACACAGGCAAGCTGGGATGTGAGTCTCCAATGGGAGAGGGTGAGACAGCTGCCAGGTACTTCATTTCAGGACACACATGTGCATGCACACAGCAAGCAACAATGTGCTGAACATCCATACCTCACCCTGTTTGCCAGCAAAATATCTGTGCCAATACCACACAGTAAGAGTTGATGCTATACTGGAAGCTCTGGTACTTTAAGCAGCTGCCCTGAATGAATATCTTGACTCTGCCTACCAGTATAAAAAAGATGTAAAATTCGCTCTTTCTGTGCCTACGTATGTCTCTAAAGAGGACAAGAACAGCCTGTGGTGTGAGAGTAAAGCCCAGAAGCAAACTCACTGGCCTTCATCACCCAGCAACTCCCTACTGCAGGATCATCCCGGCGCTTGTTTGACTTTGTGTTTGCTCTCTTTAACTCTGTGTGCTTTGACCTTAAATCCATTATTTATGTTACCTAATCAAGGATGAGATACTGAATGGGATTTAAACAGCATGCCTCCCTTACTTGGGGAAAAAGCCAGCAGAGAGGGAAGACAGCAGAGCACCTCTCTTGAACACCCAGCAGGTTTCCTACCCTGGCCTGCCTGATTCTGAGCCAGGCCTTCCTCAGAAACTACAAGGGGCCTTGAGCTTTCCACTGTAATGCAGTTCCAACACAACAGCACGCCCACAGTTTTGGAGCAGCTTCTGACCAAAGAATTCAACCACTCAGGGAAGGGAATTCAAGGTCAGATAGAGTTGGAAATTAAAAAAAAAAAAAAAAAGAGAGAGAAAGTATTCTGACCAACACTTTATGAGACACTTCAATTCCATAAGAAAAGCATCTACAAAGAGAGAGAAATCAAGAACACCTTTCCAAAATAAGTCCTTACACAGAGAAGGTCTATTGGGCACTTGGGAACAACTCTGCAGTACCACGGCTCTCTTCACCAGAATGGTAATTTTCATCCCTTTGGGCAATGATAGTTCAAAGAGATATTCTTCTGTGAGACACAAGACACCAAGATGTCATATACCACTAATATAACAGCATTCTTTAGAGGGTGCTGCATGAACCTCACCTCCTCCCATTCAATGTCTCTTACACAGATATACTACTCAGATACAGTCAAGCCTGTTGAAGGGACTACTCAGTTTGATTAGTCCTGATGCACAGTCAGTGTGCTGTCCCGCCACTTCTGAGTGGGAGGACTCTACCACTAAAGTGACCTATTCATGCCAAAACAAAAAGTCTGTCCTTCCTCACCCACCATGCTAGACTGGGGATAATTTGGGAGTATTTCATGAAGTGGCTCAAGGATCTAGATGGCATGGTTTTCCTAATGACACACTTTGACTGTGCAAGCTTTTTGAAAGAAGTATTTGCAGTTTGCCATGTTATGCTGTACATTCTGGTGACCCCAGTCCCTCCTGCCCTTAAAAACCTGTTGACTGTCATTTCTTCCAGATTTCTGCCCTAGCTCAAGGCAGAATAATAAGAACAAAACCATTTCCACATCTCAATTTGCAGGCTTTGCCCATCATCAAGATGCATAGGTCAGGAACTGTTTTCAGGTAGGAGCTGATGAGATACTAACACTCAGGGCTAAAACGATTAGAAAAATGTCTGATTAAAGAGCATATGAGAGTCACGCTGCGCATCACTGCTGACTGCAGGGCTTCTGAACGGCTGCCAAAAGAATAAATATAATCCGAAGGTGCAGTGTCACCAGAAAAGGGTAGTTGAATATCAAAGCGCTCATGTCGTAGAAGTCGTTTTTCCTCAGGGGTCGGGAAGGTGTTTCCGAAGGCGATAACCGAGCGGCCGTGCAGACCCGCCGCGCTTCCCCCCGGGCGCGTCCCCGCCGCGCTGCCGGCGCCGCCCCGGCCGCTACCCCCGAGCCGGCCCCGCCGCCCCCCGCCCGGCCCTGGGCACTGAGCCCCTCCAGTACAGCGGGGACCGGCCCCGCGCCCGCCGGGATGCGGCCCCACCGCGGGGAGCGCCGCCGGCTCCCGCCGGGGCCGCGGGAAGCAGTGCCGGTCCCTGCCCGCGGTACCCCATCGCTCGGCCGGGATGCTCGCCCGGGGTGCCCGCCCGGGATGCTCGCCCAGCCCGCGCCGCACCCGCCTCGCCCGCCCCGCGGCCAGGCCGCCCCCGCGCAGCCCCGGCCCCGCCGCCGCCCTACCTTCGTGTAGAGCTCGGAGGCTGCCATGGCGCAGGGCGCGGGCGGGCGGCCCCTCTGCGGCAACCCGGCGGCGGGAGGCGGAGGCGGGCGGGAGGAGGAGGAGGAGGAGGAGGAGGAAGAGGAGGAGGAGGAGGATGCTCAGGCGGCGGCCCGCGCCATGTTGCTGCTACCTGGCGGGCTCTGTGCATTGTGGGAGCGGCGGCGGGGACGGGCAGGGACGGGCAGGACGGAGGGCGGCGGAGCGCGATGCCTCCCCCCGGCGGGCGGGACGCGGCCCCGGCACCGCGCCCAGGGCGCTCCGACGGGGGGACCCGGCGCTGCCGCTCCCAGACCCCGAGGGGGCTGCGCGCCCCCGGCTTTGTGCCAGGACCGGTATTCCTCCTCTCCCTCTGTATGCGGCTTTCTTTTTTATTTTATTTTATTTATTTTATTTTATTTTATTTTATTTTATTTTATTTATTTTATTTTATTTTTTCTCCTAGACGGAGCAAATCACTCGTTTCGTCATCAGGGATGTTTATAATCTTCGCTGCTCCCCAGCCCGTGCCTTGCTCGAGGCTCCGCACTCCGGGCACCACCAGGCGCAGAGAACGGCCCCTTCCTTCCCCAGGACCTCTCCTCTCAAGGCAGGCGGGAGGCGAATCTTCTGTGTAGCTGCCTCATCTTTCTGGATTTACATCTGTGTCACAGCCTGCTATAGCCTCTGTGTGCCTGGTTGCCATCTTACCACCCATCCAGTTATTCCCATTGTGTATTTTGGCTTGAATCTCTCAAGTGCCAAGTTTTCCATTATTTTTCTCTCCGATTCTGATCCCATCATTCAAATTGTTTGCAGCCTCTTTCAGCTTGACTGCATCTGTCATTCAAACCACCACTGAAAACACTGAAGAGAACTGGGCCCAAACGAGCTCCTTCAGTAAGTCCAGTTCTCACCAAGACATGGAGGTACACACCTTTGAAAAGTTTAACATCCATGTCAAAAAGGAACGAAAAGCATAATCCATATTCCAGCTAGGTCTCAAGATGACACCTCATTGCTTTATGATTCATTAAAGAGTGCTTTTTACAGCAAGAGTTCTTTGACAGCACAAGTGAATCTGTTACTATCTTTTTTTTCCCTTTTCACCTTGGAAATGCATCCTTCTAGTTCAAGTGGTCCAAAATACAAAGCAAGTTGAAAGAGGTATGTTTGCCACGCTTTCCACCAAAATGCTTTTGACTATTTATCCTCTCTCAAAATTCAACTGTTTAGAAAACAGCTGTGTATTGAGTGGGCAGTATCTGTACTTCCCCTGAAACTTGCTGTGACTATTAAACAAACAGACAAACCTGTTTATAGAGAAAATGAGCCACGAAAGAGATGGGTCAAAACTCACTGTCAATTTAGTAAACAGCCAGAGATACAACACTATTTTGACTCCCAAAACAAACAAATACATGCTGTAATCCAGCTATACATTACTGTTGCTATCTAAAAGATGATGAAGAAAGCAACAAGCACAAATGAAAAATAGCCAAGATGAAAATATGGAGCCTTACCCAGTTGTCTGCATTAGGTGCAGATATATATGGCCTTCACAGCTAGGAAACTAAGGTTAGTAAATTCAGAATATAGATTTAAAAAATTCTTGATTATACTGGGAGAGTTCAAAATAATGTGAGCTGAATTTAAGAAATACCTCTCTTTCCCCGTTCTACCAGTATGTCCCGGATTATCAACCACAAGTGCTGCTACTGTCTCATGCCAGGATGGTCAGTCCCATCAGCAGAACTGGACATTCACTCTCAGTGCTACAAGAAGCCCAGACTGGGATCCTGGGAACTGCTGTCCAGGTCAGGGGTGAGGTTTTGGCTAAGCAGCTTGTATAGTTGCTCTTCATCTGTATGCCAGGGCAAAACATCTGTACTAAAGCTACTGGTCATCTTTCTTTCATGTGGAATGAAGAAGTGACTTGTGGTTCATTTAAGAGTGTGATCATCCCCCCTGAACACCCTTAATCTCAGAATCTGCTTATACACACAACTGAAATGTCAAGTTTTGTTCTCAGAAGGGACCCAAACTTCCCCTCTGATTGTGCTGCCTCGTTTTCAGTATTTCATACCCTTTCTTTAGGGTATTCTAAATTCAAAGACACTCATTTCAGGAGTTCGTTTAGTGGTGGATTACTGATCTCAGCCATTCACAGATGGAGCTCAGGAGCCAAATGTAATTATAAGCCACAGCAAAAAATAGATATCCGAGTCCAAAATATGCTATGATTTGACACAATTTGCATAAACCAGGATTTCAAGTCTGTCATTAAGGACAGAAATCGGGGGCACTGGAAGTTGCCAAGAGACAACCTGTTTGTAATATATCCAGACTGGCTACTTCATTATTAAGATGCAGCTCCTGCATCAAATATTTGTTGGCAAGATTTTAAATGACATAATCTCTTATGCTGCACATCTTTTCAAAAAGATGGCATTAATTTCAGAGAATGTATCTCAGGGTATGTCAGATGGCAATGTACAGTTGATGCATTTGACACAGTCCACATGAAGAATTTTATACTGAATTTTTCTGTAATTTTTTTCAGAAAAAAAAATTACAAAGCATCTGTCCTATCTCGTTTCTTATATCTATGATCTGTTCACATCCATGACCTGTTAAACTGTGGCAGAAAAATTCCCTTTTCACACAGGACCTCCTATTCTGTTGTCACTGTTCTGCAAGTGAGCAGCGAGTTCTCTTTGTCAAACAAAAAGGGAAATCATTAAAGGCACAGCAATAATATTTAGTGCATGGCAAGTGCACGGGCCTACCCACTCCTTCAGAAAAGCACTGTATATGCAACAGTGACCATCAGTTTAACTCCACATGGCTTTCACTGGCTTGACAGACAAAGCTGAGGGATTTACAGGCTAAAATCAGTTCCTACCCTTTCTCATATTCTCACACTACAAGGACTACACCTGGGGCTTTTAGCTGTAGAAAACTGGCTGGACAGTTCAGAACTCTGAAATGTAATGCAAGAGATATGTAGGAAGAGAGCAAATCATGTGCCATGCATGTATGCAGAATATAGAGGGTGTTACCATAACCTTGGCGACTGAGCTCACTGTGCAAATACAGCACACGGCTCTTGGAGCTACACAAACATCAGCACCTAAGTCACAGGATAACTATGAAATTAGTTGGACTTTTTCCAACATTTTGATTTCTGGAAATGTTGCCATATTTAGGCTAATTGTCTATAGCAACAATGCAAACTTCCATATGCCAAGCTAGTTCCCAGACATCCCCTTTACTCACTGCAAGGGACCAAAACAATCATCTGTTACGGAGTTTTCAAACAATAAGCTTTAATTGCCTTAATAGAAAAATAAGCACTGAAATATATATAAATGTGATTACATTAAAGTAATTCTGTAGTCTAACATACTAGAAACCAAAGCCCAGTCATATTTTTAATGATACAGAGTAGCAAGGTTTAGGATTTAGGAGTTTTCCATAGAGAATACCGAAGTATCCAGTATTGTTTAGGAAACCACAGTAAAGATGAGACAAACCTCCATGTTGCAATAAAAACTAAGTAAATCAATTTATTCTGTATACTATACAATGTGTAAGTTTGTAAAGAACAATTAACATTTTTATCACCTTAACATCTTGACTGGGTGTAAATATGTCCAACAAAATGTACTCCTGTGGCCTTTACACAAACACTGTCCTACTACACCAAGAACAATGAGAGGGAAGCCTTTGGTGTTACAGATTTGGGGACATATCCGTGAAGTTGTAATTAATTCACTTAACTATCTCAAATAAAATGTTGGTGCTATCTGCTATTATTAGCCTACATGAGTACTACTCTAACAACTAAACACTGTCTATCTTTAAAGGCAAGATATGAAAGGGACTGCCAGTCTACAGTGTGGACAGGTTTTCTTTGAAAAAGGCAATTATCAAATGGTAAAACTCATATAATACATTATGTACATCAGTTTGGATAGCTGAGTTAATCTTGCTGGAGTAAGCTGAAAGTAAGCATCGATTTGCAGTCATGTTTGATTTACTGTTAAGTGATTATTGGACTTTAATTTTTATACAGTTTATAGAATCAAAATAGCTGTGCCTGCTGCTGAGGTCTGTCAGATGTGAAGGCTCATAATCAGTCACTGACCTAGTTAGTATTACAGTACTTCAAATATACACATGGATAATATGTTCATAGCTGAATTTGTAGTAATCCTAAGAACTCCAGCTCACCGAGTGAGCATCGGAAGAGCTTGTGTTGTCCAACCAGCAGGACGAGCTGAGTCATAGCTGAGTGAGTGGAATGTTTAAATTTAAATGGCTATCTTTTTAAACCTTCCCAAACATCAAGAAAACTCACCTTATGGGAGCAACAGAGTAGTGGCACCAGACAACACACAGCAAGTCATCTTAAGTTGTTCAACATTTGTTTCAGGCCCAGTCCTATCATTAAGTTTCAATTTCATTTATGCATAGAAAAATAAAGAGGGATTTTGACATTAGAACAAACATCTATAAAAAGCAGCTTGCTTCAGTATTTCCAGTTTCCCTGTCATTCTTTCAGCCTAATTTCTTGAAGAAGTAGGTCCATTACTTCAACCTGTTCTTTAAAAATCACCAATTTTTTATAGTACTAGTGGAGGATAAGGAATAAGGACAGGCCTGACAGAGCCCATGTAATTACTAGAAAAGGGCTATACAGAAAAGTATCAATTTAGCAATTCTGAAATTCTCTGGAATTACTTCTCTGAATCAAAGACATTACACAGGCACTGATATTTTTCTGATCAAAATCAGACCAAATAAAGACTATTCATTTTCTCTTGACCATTTTATGTTTGCCATGAGAGACCATTGCAGAAGATATGGGCCAGCATTGGTTTTGACTAGCAGTCCTTTTATACTGTAAGACCTCTCTGAATATGTCAACACAACATACAAGATTCTAAAAACATGCATCTTTAAGAGTGTTCTCTCTTATCATACCTACACTGGTGCTTTATTTTTAATAGGCTGTTTCAGAACTATTTATTTAAAGAAAAACGAATTCAATAAACTGATCTTTTTAAAGAGTTTCTGGTTCTCCCAAAGAACATGAAGGCTGTGACTACCTATATGAAAATCAATTACAATATGGATCATACTGCACTTTTAATATTTTGATTTCATTGAACTAACATGTTTTTAAGTGCATCAAGTCACCTGTCTAATATCAACTATGTATTTTGTCTATCTAGTACTTACAGTCTGCATCATAAACCTGAACAGGAGTTCCTCCCTATTTTCTGATATGAAAAGTTACCTATTTCTCAATAGGTCATTATAGAAATACTATTTCCAGGTATTTGTTTCCCCAAAGCCAATGAGGGGCTGCTGTATAACAAAGAGAAAAGGAGATAATAAACTATCTCCTCAGGAGCCCAAGAACAAAAGAAATTATACCCTTCTGCTTCATAAAGTCTAAAATAGCCCAAACATAACTGCATATCAAACGTCAGTGAGCCCAGATGTGGTGTTCGTCACACAGGGAGCTCTCTAGAACAGTACATATAGCCATATTCCATGTCATCAGACAGAGCATTTCAGCTTTTAAAGCTTAAACAGCTGCTGAACAAAAAGGGCACTTGCCTGCAAATATAGGTAAAAATTCCAGATTTATATTTGAATGCTGGATATTGTAGCAAAATAAAATTTAGAACTGCAAAAGCATAAGGTTGAGTCAAGTGTGTGTTTCACAAATTTCAGGTACACCATTTTTACTTTCAGTAGCAAGATTCTGGGCTCTTAGTTTCAGGACAAGACTTTGAAAGATACAGAATCACTTGTGCTTTGATTGGCACATTATCTGCTTTTTAAAATGTAAAACTAATAGACGTTTGCAAAAGGTTGTGCAAAACTACTGTATTTACAAAAAATGGCACAAGAGTGAATTCAACAGTCTATGCACATGCACACTTCATTCACATCTTCAACAAAAGTGTGTCCTAAGCTACGGAACTGAAAAGAATACCAGCTTCAACAGGCAGTTGTCAATAAGCACTAGGTTCACAAGAGTTACACCAGAATGGGCAAATATTGCCCAAGTAAAAACTCTATTGTTAAAGCTGAAACAGGTTTAAGGCCGTTCAAGTTCAAAAGCAGAAACAAAATTCAATCAGAGCCCTGTCTTTGTTTTTGTACATGCTTTACCACCTAGCAACTTGTGGTCTAAACCTCTATTTTAGACAACAAACCCAAACACGGAAGAAAAACCCAACACAACTGGAGGTTATATTAAATACAAATATGCTGTAATTAAGATGAAATAACAAAAGCAGAAACATTAGAAGTTGTAAAACTTGCGATGTCACTTGCTGGAACCAGTCCTACACTAGGAAATGGGCAATATGTACATTTTCAAGTAGATTACATTGCTCTAACCAAACTTGTCCTTTTTAATCAGTGCATTGTTCTCAACTAGTCCAAATACTACATTTTACTCTTAACAGTATTCCCTTACAATAGCAGCACATGCTACCGCTACCTGCAAAGCTGTCAGTCTCATGACTTAGTGTAAGAAAGAAAAAGGGGGATGTGAGGGTGAGAAATAACTATTAAGGAGAAATAACAGGAATGAGAATAATCATGCAGTTCAGCTGTTCTCGTCAGCCAGCCAGCTTGCTAGCAACAAGAGATGGTTTCCGCTGTGGAAGATCCTGTGGAGTTGGAATATGGTCACCAGTGACTTCTGTCTTGTCAGGAGCTGCAGTAGGCAGTTGCTTATTCTTCATCTTTGCTTTAGCCATGTTGTAATCACCAGAATCAAAGTATTTTTGCTGGAAGACAAAAGCATACGTGTATTTAAAATCCTGAAATCTTATCACATGTATACACTGAATTACATCATTCAACAGGTATTTTTAATTTTGAAAACAATTATAAAATCTCACCGATTCATCAAGTAGCTCTACGTCAATTAAAAAAAGATATTATCAAGCACAGATATTATCAAGATATTATTAAGCACAGACAGCTAAACTCTTAACATCAAGTAAATATACAGTTAAGGTTCTACATTTGCCATTAAACTCACCCCATACATGAACATTATTGTTGCCCTGGTTTTCCCAAAAGTTCGTCTCCGACAATTGGAACCTTGGGGTTTATCAGTTTTGTTACAGTGAACAAGTTCTGCTACACAGAATAACCAAACAATGCATGAACTAAAGCTGGAGAACAGAGCCTGGTCTATCACATCACAAGATCAAAGTAGCAGGTAACTGCATGACACCAAGAAAACCAGTTCTCTGCATACACTAAAACAGTGAAACTATAATCCCTAAAATTCCCAAACCAATTATTTAGCAAAGTCAAATCTACAATAGAGTCCTTCTGAAAAGCACTGTATGACGGAAATTCTTACCCCACATTCCAGGGCTTTTCTTAATACATAAGTAAATTAAGTTTGAATTTTTAAAATAGTGTTTATCTATGGATGTTAAAGACAAATGACTTATTTCTCCACATGATGGTAAGATGAGGCATGGAATTTCATCCAAGCTCTGCATCAAGTCTTCAACTGTTCATTGACACACCTTGCAGTAGAAGCTGTATTTTTACATCTTACCATGAAGTCTCCCATTTAGGCACTTGTAACCCATGAATTTGAACAGATTTCATATGAGGCCAAAAAAAATTAGCTTTAGTATTAAGATTCATACCACTTACTGCTGGTTACAATCACAATGAACTCTGAAGAGAAGGCTCCCTAGTCAGCTTTGTATAGGCTTAGTCCTCAGTCAGATGAAGAAGAGCCATCACTCTGTGCTATGTTTAAGTGCTTCCAGGCAGCTTCTTAAATACCACATTCTTTATTCTGCAGTAGTATTAACCAGCTGCAAAATGTTCAGTAGCAGCAGTTGTTAGACACAAGTAATTTGAACACCTGATGTAACAGGCCTTTACCAAACGGAGAGGAGGTTCCTCAGGCAAGGCCTCCCAAAAGTGGCTTTAAATATTCCCTGTCAGAGCCTTAAAGTCACCAAATCTTTCTCCCATGCAGTCAGTAGCACATCTGAATCACACATTTTTATTCAAGAATCCAATTTTATTCCCAATTCAATCCTTCTGATCATGTAATCCGCATTTACACAACAATGTTCTAGCACTACACCTGCAGCCTACACCCCAAGTCCGAACATAATCTGATTTGGAAAAAGGCATTCACATTTTGCCCTTCAAGACTGAAGCAACCAAATGAAACTTTTAAACAGCAATTAGGTAATAAGAGAATCACTCAATCTTTAGATGTGTTGCAGCTGTTAAAAGATCTATTTCCATCCATGTAAGAGTTCCAAATAGAATCCCTCCACAGGAGCACTCGTCTTCCATTATTCTGGAGAAAGTGTGCTAATAATGGTGTGTGCACACAAGGCAGAACATTTCTGGACAGCAAATATGAACTGGCAGAGCGTGTCCTAGTTGCCAAATTGAAGATGATTTGGGCTACAGCTGCCCACACACATTTACAAGAATATCTGAGAAAACCTACCATCTTTCATGCATTAGCATATCAGTCCGTTTCTTCCTTCAACTCATTCCTGTATTTTCCTGATTTATTCTAGCTTCTCACAGATGGCCTGTATTTGATCATCCTTTTCAAACTGACAGTTTCTGTCCAGGTGTCTTCGTGTCACAAACATTATCTGAAAGCACACTCACTACCCTCACCCTATTTTAAACTTCATCAGTGCAGGCAGCCCGAAGTACACCAGGACCTCTATCAAGTACAGATGCCTCCTCATTTAAGACACTGAGCACACTAAACAGAAATAATAAAAAATTACATGGAAGAAAGTTATTATCACCACATGAGGAATTGAAGGAGGCATATTAAGAATTGGAATCCACAATTTCATGCCATCTTTCATCAAAGTAGCAAAAGCCAATTAAGATGGCCATTGATCTGCCTCTGCTTAAATTTGAAAGTACATGTTGCAACAGCCTTTACATTCCACAGTGTATAATCAAGATGAAGATCTGTACAGGTTGTTATTGCTGGTGGAGAGTTTTCCTCACATTTGCACCATGTGCAAGAGGTCATAATTCTTTTATGGCTATCAATCCTTGGTGAGTGAATGCTCGTCTGTTTTCCAGAATTATCACTGCAATCCATACTTACCTGTCCCTCCTGTATCTGTACAGACACCGAACACAGCGGAATGTCATTTAGGTTGCCTTTGACCCACGTAAATCAGAGGGAGTAACCTCTTCTCCCACCTCCCCATGCCCAGCAGCCATTAACTATGCTGCATAAGCTCCAACGTATGAGAGAAAGATTATCCAGAAAACCTGCCAACAGTAAACATTCCCAGGAGATGTTACCAAACAGCACTGAACTCCAGCAGCTGGTTTGCAAAGGATTTATACTTGGAAACATCGCGTGTACTCAAAGGGCCTAGACAATAGTAAAAAAAACAAGTGTGACAGCAATGAAAGCACCATCAGAAGTAGTGACATATCAGGATTATTCCAAGAAGAGAGTTCTAACATGCCTGAAAGGCATTACATAATCACTTTATGAATAATTAAACTAAAAAAATAAACAGCTGAATAACTAAAAAAATAAAGAGACACTGGTTAGATGTGGAACGATACTGAAATATTAACTCACTCTTCATTCTTCTTCGTTATTTTTTGGTCAGGGTGTATATCCAGAATTACACCACAATTTTCAAAACACTAATGTCAGATGATGCCTGGTCCAAGAGCAGATGTTAAACTTTCGTATGCTAAAAACATGGATAAAAGGAGTGAACACACATTTTGGGGGCACAAGAATAGGCAAGATAAAATCAGAAGATGAAATCCCTACAAAATATGGATGAGGTTCTAAACCTTGGTGTTTGCTGTAATGGTTTTATTAGGTCTATCACTGCAGCTTCTAAGTTTAATTTTTTATAACAAGTGTGTTTGAGCCACTGATGCTGTAAACATCTATCCTGCCCACTCGGCATTCCTTTTGTGGAAACAAACTTCTCTTCCTTGTGCTTTCTCAAAATTTAATGTTCTTAGGACTCTCTTACCACACAAAAGCCCATGGAGAGGAAAAAAACCAACCAGATATAAATTTTGGCATTTTTTGTCCACATCTTATAGACAATAAAGAACTCACTCCTTTTTGAAGCCTCTTCCTCAAGAAGTCTGAGCCTCCTGGCTTCTGGCCCAGATGAGGGTATCTTGCTTTCAATTTTGCTTCTTCAGCTTTTTCTGGACTGATCACCTTATCCTCCATTTCCTGAAAGACAAGAGATACTGTAAATTAAATATACAACAATGTATATTTATGCAGAATACCTCTGCAGGTAATACACCCACATGCCCACTGCTGCTACCACGTGAGCCATCTCTAAAACCCTGACAGCAACTGTAGGAGTTCAGCCTCCCATCTTAGATACTCCTCCTGGAGATGTGCGCATTTCCCTCTCAAAGAAAACCAGTCTATTCTAAATTTGTATTGTTCAGTTTTGAAAAAGAAAAATCTTCTAACAGAACTATTTTTTTTTTGCCAAAACAAGGATTCCACTAAGGACAAACAAATGTTGAACACCTTTTCTTTTTCCAAATGTCCCTGTTTCATTGCCGTGCTGATCTGTGTGGTTGCTCTAACTGTAATGTGTTGATATCCACTGTAAAAGCCCCCAAACCATGCCTGCTGTCACATTAATAGCAATTCTGTATTTCTCTACATGTCTACAATTATTCTAAAATTATGAGGATGAAGACAGTTGGACAGAGCATTTGTGTAAAATAAAATGCCTGTTTTGTGAGTACACTGTAAACTATGGATGCTTAAAATAATAATTTGGAGATACTTATTTGGCAAAACTGCAATTTGTTCACTGACCTCTACTTTACACACCTCTGTTCCCGTCCACATAGCAATTTGATGTATGAACTATGATTTATTCTACTCAATCATTTCTAAAACATCTTTTAATCAAAACTCTTGTTTTGCTCTTTCCAGTATTTGGCCATAGCCATTTTTTTTAATGCAAACCATTGCTGGTTTAGGGAAAATATATAATGATTTGCACTGACTGCTCTAGTGTTGGAATTGTTATTATCATCTGAACTCACAAAAAAAACTTTTAGGCAGGAAATAAGAATTGTCACTGAAATCAGATGAGCCTCATTCATATGTGACTAAGGTTTCATGTCCACTTAGAGCTGCTTAGGCAGCCCCTTCACACTCTTTCCCATGCCTGTCATCATCCTTTGCATTGTGTCAATCAGCATGACTGCCTGTACTCCCCAGTAATGGGTTAAAGAAACTCATTCAACAGAAAAATAACCTTTCATCTTTTTTTTTCCTTCTCCCCTTGTTGGACTGTTTTATTTGGATCCACTTCCACAGTCTAGATCACCAAGCAGCTACACAAACTGGTATGTTAGCTAGCACAGCAGCAGTGAGGACAGAGGAACACAAGCAGCTGGGAGCTACTTAAGCCATAAGTGCCAAAGAACTGGAGCCACCACGCTCGCCTATCCTAAGTGCTCTCCTGCCTTTATTACAAAAGCTCCAAGTTGCATAATATTCAATATCTTTCTGGTAAGAAGCCTCAGAAATAAGGATTATAACAACAGATTTAAAATATAACATTGTCTAGTTCCTCCTTTAGGCCAAGACATCTCAAGGACAGCTTTGCACAATACAGTAGGAACGTGAATTAGCAGCTCTCCCAAGGAAAGATAAAAATTCCCATAACAGGTTAAGAGAAACTTCTATGACGACAGGCAGCAGTGCTTTTTATTAGATGAAAATGCAGCTGGGTAATACAGTGCAAAATACAAATAAAGGGCAAAGTTTCTCCAATTCTACTGACCATAAAACTACACCATTTCTCACTATATTGTGTCATACTAGCCAAGACCACAGTTTTCATGCGTTATAGATCATTCAGCTGCTGTTATTGCTATTGTGGTCCATTAACATGCCGACAGAGACTGGATTTTCTCAAAAGTAATCCTTTCAGCTCAACACTCTCAACATCTAATGCTGAATCACCGGGTCCTCGATGCTGAGCCAACAGAGCATTTGAGGGGACATATTTTGCCATTAAAATCCAAACAGAGACATTTTTAAAGAACACCGGACCAACAATAACTAGCTTATATAAATATGTATTCATAGTTCATCAAAAGAGACATTTATGCAAACTCACAGGGCTGACAAATTATCGCACAGCAGGCAATCCAAACACAAAACACTGTGTTACGCATCAATGCAGCTCAAAAGGATACAGACCACAGTCTATTACTCTTGATGACCAAAAACAACCAAGGCTCAAAAAACTATGAAAGATGAATTACAGAATTTCAATACCGTGACTTAAGGTGTCAAAAAAAAACCAGCTGAGGACAGGTTCAAAAAATACTTAAACACAGATCTCCACGTAAAATATAGTTAAGCTGCAGAACTCCTTGCTGAAAGGATACGGGGGGTGCCAAGAATTTAGATGGATTCAGAAAGCAATTCTGTATGTTCATTCGCTGCTCAGAAGGCTTCTAAACCCCAGACTGCTGAGACCTCGGAGTGTTTTCTTGGGAAGATCACTGCCTGCACGTCCTGGTCTTATATTCTTCTGTGGTATTGAGCACTCTTGGAGATGTGCTGCTGAGCCACAAAGACTTTAACCCAAGCCACTCCTACATTTAGAACATTCTCCCTTGAGTTACAGAAGCAACAACCAAGTGACTAACAAATGATTGAGGAGTGGGCGGAAATCAAGATATACCATGCTCTTCTTCCTAGTGACAACCACACAAAAGTTATAATTTTAGTTCTCTACAGGAATCTGACACAGCTCATGAAGTCATTAAAATGCTCTACCAGGAAGGCTGTAGTTACCTAACTCATTTAAAGATAGATTTTGCTTTTAATCTTTAGAGAGGTACTAACAGCATAAAGTTACATATCTGGTGGACTACTGAACTGCATGGCTAAAAAAGGAGCCATCAGCCTTTTATAATGCTATGAACAGCTCATCCTCTTTTACAGGGGACATTAGACAAAATGCAAAGCAGAAAATGGGAAAACAGCAAACTGATGTGGCAAAAGCCAGTTCAGCAACAAAATGCACCACCTTTAACAGCTTCCTGAAAAATATGGGCTGTTAAGGCAAAAAGAGCCAGTCACCCAAGCATATACTCTCCTATGCCTGAAGTTTCTTTGTTTCTGAACTTCCCCTGCCACTGTCCTGAGTTTTCAACACAAGAACAGGAAACACTGGTCCTTGGCCAATTTTCAATTTTCATCATAGTTCAAAACCTTTCTCACTCAGCACATGCACAAGCTTCTTACAGCACATTAGAAAAGTTTAGAAAAGAGCCTTTGATCGTGAAAGTACTGCCTCGAAGTTCATTTAGGGGCATCATCTTTTTTAAGCATACATATAAATAAGTACTGTGAAATGGGCTGTTTATGTAAGTATTTCAGAGCTAAGCATTAAACGTTCAATTCTGCCTACCCAGATCAACACTTTTAGTGAAAGTTAATATTGTAATGTCACAATGGCACTGATGCCACAGTCTCACACCAGGACATAATCTTACAGAACACAGTTTTATTTTATTCATAATTTTTCTTGAACACCTCACCAAAATAAAACTAAATCAGCAGATCAGTAAACAACTCCTCTCTCTCATTTAATTTTTCCAAACACAGCATTTCAAGACTTCAGCCCTAAACTTCCTTAGCAGAATTGGCCCCAATCACCTGACTTCATCAGAACACACTAGAAGGCTTCACAATAAACTTGCTACCACATGTTTAACCATGCTCTTATTACAGAGCTATTCTAGGAGTGCTGCATAGGCCAGGGACTTATTTTTATAGGCTTTGAACAGGAACAGTATCCCCCAGCAGCCTACCTGGCATGAGCGTAAGTCACGCTGCAGAACACACCTATTTAAGAGCAGATTACAGCCCTGCCAAAGCAGCTGGTTCTGATTACTGCACCTATTGAGAAGGTATCCTTCCGGATTAACCCCCAAAGCTCCACCTGCACGACTAACTCATATTACAAACTATAAATTATTAAACAAAAACCTGACATCTGAGGTAGATTAAGTTTTGTTTTGTTTCAGGGTTTTTTTTGTTGTTGTTTTTTATTTTTTTAAGCGCCCTTCAAAGCAGTACTTGTGTTTCGTAACTTCTCCCGATCGGAAATAGCCGTGGGGATTGCGACTGGGCTCACAGAGCAATGACAAGACTGAAAAACAAACGGCTTCTTAAAGTCACAGCACAGTCATCCCTGAGGCCGAATCCCACTTAGGAAACGATACAATTATTACCGATAGAGATGACATAAAAGGAATATCCTAAGAGAGCCCAGCTAGCTATTCTTTATAAAAGGTGTAACTAGCACAGGTCACGCTCGTTGTGTTTTTGCGTATTTCTCCTCTTAAACGGCTCATATTAAAAGCTGAACGTTTTCTAAAAGTGAAACAAACGTTTAGCCCCCGGATCCCCGCTGCTCTCCCTCCCGCCTCTGCGACCGAGCCCAAACCCACCGCGCCGGGCGGCGCGGCCCGCGGGCCCTCCCGAGGGGAGCGGGGCCGGGGCGGGAACGAACGGGCGAGGCCATCGGGCCGAGCGGGAACACCACCACAGTGGAGCGGCCCCCTCGCCCCAGCGGGGCCCGCACTGCGCGGGGAGCCCGCCCGGCCCTGCTGCGCGGCGGGGCGGGCCCGGGGCGGCCGGTGCTGTGCGGGGCTCCCCGAGCCAGGGAGTGGGGGAGAGGCCCGGCCGCGCCGATGGAGGCAGGAAGAGCCCCGCGGGGCTCCCCTGCGCTCCTCGGCCCGGCCACCCACCTTCTGCTCCTCGGCCGAGGCGGGCTCGGGGCTCTCGGCAGACATGGCGCCGCGGCGGGGCCGGCGGGGCTGTGCGGGCGGGACGGGGCGGGCGCGGCCGCGGCTCCTCCGCTGCTGCTGCTGCCGCCTCCTCCTCCCGCACAAGATGGCGGCGCGCGCGCGGGACGGCGCGCCGGCGGGGTCACACTTCCTCCGCCTCGGCCCCCGCGCGGGCGCGCGGGAGGGGGACCCGCCTCCGCCCCCGCGCGTCACGTCCGGGACCGCGGGTTCGAGGCCGCGCCCGCCCGGGGCGTCCGGGGTGGGGATCGCCTCGCTGCTGCCGTGGGGGCTCCGGGACCGCCCGGGCTTCGGCGGGGATCGCCCTGCTGCTGCCCTGGGGGCTCCGGGACCGCCCGGGCTCCGCTGGGCAGTGTGAGGTGGCTGTCAGAGGTGGAACCTCTGCCGCAGGGCGCCGGCGCCCCACCCTGTTAGAATAATAAAGTCAGATTCATCGAGGTTGGAAGAGGCCTTTAGGATCATCCAGTCCCGCACTGCCTCTGTAAACGCTAAACCACATCGCCCGGCGCCACATCCAGACCTGCAGAGAGGTCTGCACCACTTCCGTTCCAATGCCTGACCACCCCAACAGTGGAAAAAAAGCCGTTACAATATTTGATTTGACTGCCCTCTGTCTTTATAATACCTAATTTGAATCTCCCCTGTCTCAGTTTAAGGCCATTTCCTCTGGTCCTCTCCCTGAAGGCAGCGGCCCCACCTCACCACCACCTCATTACCGACACCGCCCCCCATGTGGCCTCCCCGGCCCCAGAGTAAGGGGGAAAGTGCTGCTTGGCTAAAATAGCTACTTTTAGTGATCAAAATACGAGGAGCTGATTCCTCAGCAGCATTATTCGAGGATCTCCTGAGTTCCTGACACAGCTGGCAGGATAGGAGGTCTTGGTCCCTTGGAACTTCTTAACAGCACAGTATCATGTTATACAGGGTGTTTTCTTCCCTCCCCTATCTGCTTTTCACTGTCGTCTTGGCTGAACAATAACCTCCACTGGATTCTCTTTAAGAGCATAAAGGAGGGATTTAAACAGCCCACCGTTAATAAATCTTTGGGGATCAATAAATACAGGGATTATGGGAATGGCAGGTATGGCTTCTACTTAGTACTTAAATACATGTGTGCTCCCACTTCTGCCATACCAAAGGTATGTATACCATCTTTCACCACTTTCCCATAGCCTGTCCTTCCAGGAAGACCACAGGAGACAGGTCAGAAAAGTCTATCAAAACAGAAGCAGTCGAATTGTACTGAAAGCCCTGCAAACCAGTAGTTGGAAGCAGGGTTTTTGTGCAATAGAGATTTGTTCAAAGAGCTAGATTGTGTAGTTGCGAGGAAGCCAAGGAATGTGCATATCCCTCATTCAGAAAGGGATACTGCTGGACAGATTGCACAGCAAAAATCACAGAACACACTAGTGCTGTTTGCCTAATGATGGAAAAAGCCATGATAGTGGTGGGTGTGCCACAGTTGCTTCTAGCAAAAGCAGGGAGAATGGTCTGAAGGTGTAAAAAAAACAGAGCCACATAGAAAAATGATCATAGAAAGGATGAAGTTTGTAGATTTTGAAAGGAAGCAGAAGAACAAAGCAGTGAGAGCAGACAAGAATGCAGACTTCAGGAATTTCTTTCAATTCTCGTAGGAAATGAATTTGAGGGAAAACACAGTTTTGAAGATTCAGCAGTTCCTTAATTAAATTATTTCTTTAAGGAAACAAGTACAAACTCTACAACACAGAGGAAGGATGGGAAGTAAATTCAGACCCTCAGGTAAAGCCCAAGTTCTTCAGTGTCCTCAAATACAAGAAAGCCTACAGAAACCAGATGAGTTTTTTAAGGATGTGTAGCTAAAGCAGATCATGAAGACAAGGGGGCACAGAAACAATACTGAAAATTACTGAACAATGTTCAGAACATTGTTCAATCTGGCCTCATCAAGGTAGATAGTAACAAACTAATCTCTGACACTTCCCCATACAAATTAGGGAAACTTAATGATGAAACTTTAATGTGATGGATGCAAGCTTTGTTGGAAATGGCTATCAATTGTTCCAACAGCAATGCTCTGTTTACTATATATAATCTTAGGTAGTGAGAGAACAAAGTTCCATAAGGAAAGCTACCATAATGGAGAACAGCAGGTAGGACACCTCTTATACTGGGTAACAAGATGAATGCAAGTTGACACCTCCTGATACTGAAAAACCACACATTACAACGGGATGTATGAAGAGGACTTTAATCCGTAAGACTTACCAACCAATTCTTCCAGTCTGATCGGCACAGAGAGGCTCTGCTTTGGGTTCTCTGTCCAGTCTGAGACACTTCAAGACTGATTCAGACCAAAAGAAGAAAGCCAGAATGACGAGAGGTGCAGAAAATAAAATCTACAAGGCAAGGCTGACTGAACAATCTGGGGTTGTCTTAGATAAAGAAAAAAAAGGCTGAGAGGGAAGATACAAGAACTAAATGGCTTTCATTGCTTATAGTGGAAAGGTCAAGTAGTATTTGACTGAGTAAAGAGAAGAAACCAGTGACTTCTCAGAAATTAGTCTAGTCTCATTCCTTAGCCTGTGCATAGAAGATCATGTGGAATTTAGTTAATAGTTTATGAGCATTCACCCTTTCTCCAGTTGTGTCCTTAATGGAAAGCGTTTACTCAGATCAAGCTGTAAATGGAAAATGACTCAGTAAAATCAAAGTTGTGCTTGGATAATCTAAGGTAACTTTCATTCCAAATCCATACAGGGGCTAAGTGTAGTTTGACTATTTAAGACAAAACGAATTTATTTCCTAGACATGACTTGTAGTAACAACATGTTCAAAATCCACACTTCTTTGCTGTTCAAAGCAAATTTATATACCACTCTGAAGGGAGATGGCTTGAAGAAATCTATTTAAATAAGGTTATCAAGATACAAACATTACATAATGTCAGTGCAAAATAAAAGGTTAATCTACTAGAGGGAAATGGTGACTTTTAATGAAAAGTGTGTCCCTTTCTCATCCTTTTTTTTCATCAAGTATGCAAGCAGCTGTGCACCATGACACAAATAAGTACTTTGAGGATATGTTGTTTGCTTATGACTCAATAGTAGCTACACAGGAACTGGAACACATTCTTGATATACCAGTCCAGACTCCAGTTCTGTACACAGTACAACTGCAGTTGTATTTGAGTCTCCTGCTAGCAAGAGAAACCTTTTCTCAGTTTTAAAGGGCACACAAATTATTAGAAACGGGAAACAATGTCTTCCTGTACAGTTTTCCCCAAGTCTCTATGATATAAATGATAGGTAACCTTTGAAAACCTGGTGTAACTGAGGGGAAGATACTGTTTAAATGGGGAACAGACCCTTAATATCTGAGCTTTGCCCTTTTGTAGCAGCAGGTATTTGCATATACATGATAGTTGATAAGCATCATCTGGAAAGTCCAGTTTCCCTTACAATCCCTGGCAGCCTTCCTGGAGACTTCACGATACACTGACTTCTCTCATCTAAGGGCAGTGCTGAATATACAAGATGCACAATCATCCGTTCTCCAGAGTCTTTATCAGATAACCGTGTTACACTCTCAAAGATGAAGGTCACCTTTCATATTACTGACACTCTAAAAACCTACAGCGATGCAAAGAAAAACATATAAACCAAGGTGAGACAGTTGAGAAACTCAGGTCTTCATCAAACATCATAATGCTTCAATTTCGTTATTAAATATATACCTCAAATATAATCAAATGCTTCTAACTTTATTTCTCGCAGTTACACAGTTAAACACTTAGCATAAACTATTCATCTGACTGTGTTTTCTTTTAGGAATACACACACGTATCGGAAAATATTCATATGCCCAGTGTAGCATTGCTAGTAAAACTTCCTATGGCCACCTAGTGGCCTACATGGAATTGACCTATGAAAAATATTTAGGATTACATGAAGATCCTTCTCATCTAAAAATAAAACAAAAAGTACAAGTTTCATAGCTCTTGCATATATTTAAGATATAAATACTAATTTTTTTGCACAGTACATCCTTTAACACAATCTGAGAAATCAAATGGGGGAGGGCGTGAATTTTATGTGAGAAAAACTAGTAAAGAAAGCAAAATTAAAATGGCCCTTAAGGAAAATAAAAAAAATTAAGGGAGCAAAGTGTGAATTGAACTAATGATCCGAATGCATGAGTAAGTAAATAAACAATCTGCGCTATGGTCACAAGTGTTATTAAATCTGTATATGAGAAAAAATGGTAGAGGGTACCATTAAAGAAAAAAAAGCAGCTAAATGCTTGCATAGTATGAAATGTTATGGAAATTCACCTGTTGTCCCCATTTTCAATAACTTAAATGAATATCACTTAAAACAGCACACAGATTAAAGACATCTGTATATATTTCAGATTTCAATATTAATGCCAAAAATACATAGTATGATTTTACATAGGATTTATGCTACATTAGAACACTAAAGACAAACATCACTTGAGTATTAAATGAAACATTAAATATTAAATAACTGAAAAATAAAATAAAAAGTGTAAACACTAAACTAACTTGGGAATTTGCTATTGCAACACATCCAATGAAGTGGTTTTAAACAGTACAAAAAGATTAGATTTAAGCATGTTTCCAGTCTACTTGGAATACACAAAGCTCATTCCAGAAACCTTTTAAAAACTGGTCCAGGATCACACAGAACCTTCTTTCTCTTGAGCGCTATTTTCATTCCTTTACAGACTTAACTTTATACTGTTGTCTCTACCAATCTTCACTTGTAAGAAGTAATCAACAGTAAAGTGAACACTTGAGTTTGCCATTGTTTGCTAGCATCTTGGTGAAAACTGAGGATTTGTTGGAGATTCAGTGTAAGATTTGAGTTCATATGCAGCGCCGCTGTCAACTTCCATGGATTTCCGAGAGAATAGGAGCCTTACATCTCTGTGGAGGTAGATCTTTCCAGATTTAGAACTCTGGAACCTGAAAAGATACAAATACATGTATTATCTAAAACAAAAGCTTGATCTTTAACTATTATTGGATAAAATGCATTCCTTTAAGATGTTAAGGCCCAAACACATTTGAACAAACAAAATGAGTCAGGTAAAAATGGAAGAAGAAAGTATAACCTGACACTTTCATTCTGCTTTGTTTCTTTTGACATTTAAAGGTTCTCTTCCTAATCACCAATGCAGTGCACAGCTTTGAAAGTGCCATGGAATATTTGAAGTTCAGACTCCAATTATGTACATTGATGATTAAAGTTCTCAGCAATCTGAAACAGCAAAAAATGCTCTTCATTGAGCACTCCTGAAGATGTCCAAAGGGCATCCTAAGCACACACGAAAGGGAAGGTTCAAATATATACATATCAAATGTACCATTCAGTGCTAGCTAACATATAGACATATTTCATTGCTGTCTTTATGAATGGAACACTAAGAAGTTTACTACTGCTTTACACCACACACCAAATTTAAGTCCAGCTCGAGAAGGAGTAGGTACAGGATGTCTGCAGGCAGACAGAAGGTTTTTTGCACAGAATAGGGAGCTATTTCAAAGAGACTACAGTTCACTGGCCCAATCACCAAAGTAAACAGTGGTCAGTTCCTAGGCCCATTCTTCTTTTATGCTGCAGCTAAACAGCCTAATTCACATCCTCCAAACCTGCCAGGAATGTGTCAGTTCCACTTTTCCTGAGATTTAACAACTGTATATAGTGAGACGAGATCTGCATTTCAGAGAACTGTATTCTATAGTCTTCATCTGGCAGAACTCCTTAAGTTTCTTCCCTCGACCAGGAAAGGCAGGAGAGCCCAAGGAGCATTTCTTAGGGCAACTGAATTTTATGCCCCTACCACTATGCCACGGTGAGGGAGAAATGCATTCCTACTGTAATAGAAACAGCAAAGCTACTGCTGTTGTCATGACAAAATGATACCATTACAAATGCTGAGAGCAGTGCATGCTGTATTACCACAAGTATTACAATCTGCACAGTTTTTTAATAGGCATTTACTTATTGATCCCGTTGAAGCAAAAGTAGTATCTCTAGAATAAACCTCCCCATAATGCCACTGAAATTCTGAGAAGTAGGAGAAAGACAGACAACTGTGGAAGATCCGTCAAGGTTTCATCATCTGAGGAAGGCAGGTTGTTGAAGCAGGTTCTGTGCCAGTGTTCTGTTCAGAGGAGTGATGCAGAATAGCCTGTAGTCATCCCCACAGCCAGACAAAGGAAAACTCTGTTCTCCCAGATACAGCTGTCAAGGGCATTAAATGTGGCAGGGTCCAGCAGAACACTCCTACTGGCTCCAACAGAGCTCTCATCCGTCACTATTTCTTTGCTCAGTGCTGTCAGTGTGAAAGCCCTTTACCTGGTAGGCAAAGGGAAGAAGATGATATCTTAAGAGAGGACTCTGGAGGAGAGCACAGGAAGGAAGAGTGAAAGGGACAGGGTACAAAGTGAACACCACAAACAGTTAATTCAGCATGTAGCTCATAAGACATTTTAAAAGGAAAAAATTTACTGAAAAGTCTATTGCAGCAAAAGTATGACTGAAATTAATTCATATAGAATAGATCTAGTTATCAAAGCACCATCATAAAATAGATCTCCATTCCCATTTTACACATGAATCTTTCAAAAAAATTATCAGCAGGTCTATTTTTAAACTTCTGAAGCTGGCTGTTTCATATTGGTGATAATCCTGCAAGACTCGCTTTGCTCAGTGGATAACGGTTCCCTGTAATGTGGTGTTTCTGAGAGTGACATTTCACAAAGACTGAAGAAGTGGGAGACAGCATCAGAGTTCAGGGGATTCTTCTCATCTCTGCATCCATCACCTAATTTTTTGCTTTTAGGCATGTTTGCTGTAGTAATTGGGATTTAGAAGTGTTGCTTTTTATACATGCAAATACATTGGAATAATCAAGAGACAACCATTACCTACAGCCTTGGAAGTGCTGATGGAGTGGCCAGCATGAGACTGGCTCCAGAGCTGTGGCAGCTCCAGCAGTTTTGTGTAAAGAGATTAAAAAAAAAAAAACCAACACAACCTGACATCTCTGACAGATGATGTCCCATGAAGAGTAACAGCAGACAAGTATAGGAAGGCTTAAATGCAAAAATATCAGATAAGCCAGAAAGTCTGGCAGAGGAAAGAAAGTGATAAATATTACTGAAGAAATGATAAATCCAAGCACAAAGTCCCTATAAGTATTTTACAGGCTATCAAAATTCACAGAGAATAAAGTCACAGAAATAGGATATAGCAGGATGATCACAAAAAACATTTGTAGCAAGACACGTTTTGTAAGTGGAAAAGACTATACAGCACAACCTATAAAATCTGTAAGGAAAATCATTAGGATAAGGATACAAATTTCTATAAAAGAAAAAATGGCAAGAGACCAGAAAGATTGAAAGCAACTGGTAAATCATAAACAGGAGGTGTCTTCAGCTTCCACCAATAAAGGTAACATATGTCACATAAGGAAAATATTTTTTAAAAAGTTTCTCAACCCCTTGAGGAATCACTACTTTTAACCACCAGTTTCAAGCTTACCCTCCACTAAGCCTTCAGTAACCCCTGTTTAGCTGTTAAGCAACAACAATTGTGCTCCATGCAATTCCTGGCAATGTGTCAGTAACTAAGGCTGTTGACCAAGCTTTAAAACTTGGAAAACGCTGAGCTGTGGGCAGGTTGGCTGTTTAACTGCCTTTCACAGGGTGCCAGAACGTGACCTAGAAACCAAGGGATGGTCACCATCCTCACAACACCAGGCAGAAATGAGGCACAAGCAGAGCTGAACTCACAGCTCTTATGCTCAAGTAGGTTTAATTACAACACAAAAAAATCATTGCTTCACAGAAAAGTTATCCCCAAACATCTTCAAAAACCAACTTAAACTGCAGGTGCAACTCTTGATTTTTTTTTTTTTTTTAAATAGCGAATAAAGCTCTGCTGTCTGTGCAAGCTACATTTTGTATTTCAATAGTGTAGCTGTGTGTACAAGTACAGTCTAATGGTGTATTGAATAGGATCTCAAACGTACAGAACTGCATGCAGAAGCTGCATATACAATAAATCTGACACTTTAAAGACTGTTGTAGAAAATCTGGCCGCCAGTGTTAAGCTCCAGACCTATGCAAGCATTTTTGCTGAATTACCACTTGAAAAGGAGCTTTCATAATGTGAGTGCTGACAACTGTGATTAAGGCCTCGCAAGCAGATGCGACCACAATGCAGCTCACTGGTGGTGACTTCATTTGTTTTTTTGAGCAAAATTTCAACATGTAAGCTTAAGATGCTTGTGCTCAATAACTATTGCAGCTATAACTGAAACGCTGTTGTAAGTCAACTTGAGCAACAATCAAAAATAAATCTTATTTATTAAAAACCTTTAAGTTTGCGTAAGGGCTTCAGGAAACTGCTGCTTTTAAAAATGAAGTTTTAAAAAACAATGCATTAATATAAGGTTTACTAATAAAAATCCATTTTTAGGTTACTAAATGGACAACTGAAACTTTCGTAAAATCATAAGTGCTCAGTATAATAAACCACAAGACAGATCAACATCAGCTACGGTAATATTTCAAGGAGTTCTGGTGTTCTTACATTATGAGAAAGGACCCACTGCTAGGGTCATTGCAGAAGAAAAAACTTGTGGCATACTCTGCAGTTACTCACTTTCCAAAGTAAGCAGATAAGCATCATAATAGCGAGAGGATTTTTTCCAGTCAGAAGTGGATGCATTTCCCATTACACATTATAAATCCATGAGCTGATTCCTACCAGAGGGCTGAACGCTGAGCTAAATTGTACAAGTATTTCAAAATGAGAAGCATTAGAATGGCTACATTTCTGTCTCTCAGCAGGTATCAGAAATAGGAAGTTCTTAAAAAAGACCTCTAGCTGTAAAAGATGACAGAGCAGAAAGCACACCTGCATTCAAACCGCATTAAAGTACAAACTGAAAGGAACACAATGTATGCCTGAACACCACACCCACCAGGCCACAGACTTTTGCCCACTGCTGCAGCTGGTGCCTGTCCCCAGTTCCTCTGCACAGGTAGATCAACATTACAAGTGAATAGAGCCTTTTACTGGGGCTACACACTTTTTCAGAATTTACCCCCAAAGAAAATTTTTAGAAGGTGGTTAAGTTAGACATGACAAGTTAGTGTGGCCTCAAACGATGAATTTCAATCCAGGCTAAAATTCATGGGAGAGCTTGGCCTGGAATCACTGATCTAGACAAAGGGTTTGAAAAGTCTGCTGGGTAGAAATCAGTGCTTCCAAATACGAAAAGTAATTATGTAGCAGAAGTAATTCTGAATAAGAGAGAAGTGTAAGATATTTTATTTTGTTCTGCTTGCTCACTTCAAAATGTCAACCACTGCTGGGTTTCCTAGTGCTGCAGTGAAAGCACTGGGTCTGCACATACAGGCTTTGGTTCCTACAAAAATGCAGGCAAAAAATCTGCAAACTGCAGGAGGACAGAGTATATCCATCATTCCTCCTTTGTTTCCAGCTGCAGTCTCCAGAACATCCCGAGAGCAGCAGCACAGCGTCTGGTTTCAGGCAGTGCTTTGTAAATCATTTAAGGAAGATTGAGTGAATATTTTATAAAGTGAAAGCCATTATCAGCAGTGTTGTATCATGAAACAGGTATTTATGTTTTTGCTACTAAATACTGCATTTTTAGGAGTAACTCAGGCTGTTTTTCATGTTAAAAGCTATTCTGGTAAAGAGGTATGTGTGAAGCAGTCTGGGTACCTTCTCTACCTTGATCTTTATTTTGGCTTTTGCCCATATAACATCCACACTTGCTATTTCCTGTAGCCTCAGAAAAAGTGCATTGATTCAGCCAGAACAGTATCTCTCTTGCTAAGAAAAGATTTAAGCTTTACAAAGCTATACAAAACACTAAAATGCCAAGAGAGAGCTTTATATTCTATGTTAACTTTGTTTTTACCAAGTAAAATCCAAACTATTCATTAGCTCTTCTTCCTCTCCTGTCTAGCTTAAAGACCAAGTTAAAAGCATTCCTTTTTTCAAATAAGTCTATATGGAAAGGCCGGCTGGGAAAGGAATGATGAATTAAATTTTGGCAGGTACTTGTTTATTGTGGGTTTCTTTGTTTGGTTTGTTGGGGGTTTTTTTGTTTTGTTTTGTTTAACTCCAAGGAGCTTACCTCAAATGTATGAGGTAGCGTAGTAGCCTTTCTTCAGTCTGTTGACTATTTTCTTTATTGACAGTTCTCTTGATTTCTCGTCTCACAGGAACAGAAAAAGTTCTTTGCCGTAGGAATGTTTGATGATTAGCTGGCATTTCTCTCAAGTCATATATCACCACAAACATCTTCACCACAGTTTTGTTAGGGTTAAATAAGGTCTGAAAAGACAAACAGTTCAATAAAATACTTTTTAGAGATGACAAATTTTAAAAAAACCCCAACAAACCTAACCCAAACTCAATCTGCCAAAGTAGTTCTCCATGCACTTGGTTCCCCTGCCACACAGAATCTTCTATGGAAAAACATTGTGAAGTTTTCCTGTTAATCAACACTTCGGCTACTTGCAATTTCCATTTTTAAATATAATGCTAAACACAATCTATTCTGAATGAAACACTAGTATATGACTACTCTTACTTTTGCTAATCTGCATCCCCGTTTTTGTTTATTTTTTCCAGTCAGCTTTTTGTCTACACTGTTTTCCAGACACAACACACTTGCAGGAAGCACAGGGCTGGGTTCCGCTCTTAAACCTGAAATTATGAATGTGTTACCTTGGGTTGGGTTCTTAAAAGAAAGGGTCAGTTCATTGATTCTAAGCAATGACTTTGATTTACTTTCTGTTTTTATCCCCCTAAAAAAGGGTAGTATTACAAAATGTAGATAGAATTATTCAATCTTAATCGCTTCAGAAGAATTTCAGGATTTGGACTGTGGCCTAATTACTTCCCCATCACTTCTTCAAAGTGACAGTGTCCCCAAGTATTCTGAATCCCCTTTAACTGATTTTAAGTCTCTTCAGAGCACAGATGGGTTCAAAGGTTGGGAGTCTTTTTTATGCCACACACATATTTCTATTTTGAATAACTACACTACCTACAGAGATGCACATTTCCACTGCTAGTTTCATGCTCATCTCCAATAACCTCATCTCCTCTGCATGACTTTCTCGATATTAGTGGTTTCAAGGCACCCTTATCTGCTGAGTACATACCACTTGTATTGTTCCTGAAGGCGGTACCCGATAACCCCTTTTACCAAGGGACTCTAAAGTAATTACACCCTAGAAAAACAAAACAAAACACACATTTAGTTCACAGAGAGATAAACAAATCAAAATGTTCTACTCATATAATTATGTTTATTCGAAATGCAATCAGTAATGTATAAAAACTAAAAATAGAGAAGACAATGCATTTAAGATGCAGTTAAAAATCAACAGTCAGGGCCTTACAGATACTTTGGCAGACCATTAAAAGCTGTGCAACAAGGGTACATTCTCCTCTTGAAATCAGATCCAAGTTTCCACATCAGGGAGCTATGAGGAAACAGAGCTTTCTTCTCAATGCAGCTGGTAAGTTAAAACAAAAGATTTGTCTCCTCCTTTCCGTTTCTATATCATCTGCTATTGCACCAATAATATTCCAAAGCTCACAGAACTGATTTCTGCTTTTCAAAGGCAGCAGATGCTCTTAATCTTCCATTCTAATCCAAACTTGTGGAACAACAACAACTGTTTTTGTACCAACTGTGATCCTGAGTGCCTCACATGGCACTGAAATGCTGCTGAGGCCTCCCTCAGGTACTGCCCCAGAGCACGTCCGAGGGCACCACTGCTGTAACCCACTGCTCTGGACTTAAAAAACCCCCCACCAAACAACCAACCACAAAAAAAGACCCCAAAGCAGAGAAACTAGCTATACAAACAGGAACAATGTTTCTGATGATGGAGGCACTACACAAATGCTGTATTAATCCTGGGAGACTCAGCCATAATAGCATATTTAGAGCATGTGGGAAAGCCTGAAACAATGAAACCCAGCTAGGAAAATAAGCAATCCTACTTTAACTATTTGAGGAACATCAGAACATTATGAAATAATCTAGAAAGATGAAAGCAAAACAACAGATACTCCTTTGCAGTGGTTAAGACATACACAAGTTTATTCAAAGCCATTACTTAAACTCTAAGCAATTTCATTTTTTGAATACTTTTCAAAACTGAAGGTCAGAAATATGGTAACTGCTATGAATTTAAAATCTAAATATTGGGATAATCAGGTGTATGTTGCCGTAGTTAAAATGTTTAAACAGACCCTTTACCATATATTAGACAGACATACACATATGAAAACCTCTGAAAATTGGATCTGTCACCTAGGTAAAACTGAGATTCCTTGATGGGCATTC
This sequence comes from Empidonax traillii, assembly GCF_003031625.1. NCBI lineage: Eukaryota > Metazoa > Chordata > Aves > Passeriformes > Tyrannidae > Empidonax > Empidonax traillii. The sequence goes on from NW_020955310.1 coordinate 672,530, forward strand.
AGAACAAATCTAGCTTCTAATTCAATGTCAGCATACAAGACACTGTTTGCTTTTTACACATGCAAAACTTGTGCTGTCATTGTAGAAATGTGGAACAGAATTAGCACCCAGAGACAGAGAACACAAATATCATGTTGGTGCAAACATCAGCAAACCATGCAGCTTGTGAGAGTGCCGTGTTTCAGGACAGCTCAGACAGTATTTGCTTTAAAAGAAAGGGCTGAATAGCTTTCCAAAGTCTAAGGTCTCCCTCAGCAACCGTACCTTGGGCTGCACCTAGGCCACTAGGGCAGAGTGGTTAGTTGCCCAGGGCAGCTGCTTGTTGGGACAACAAGATGCATCCCATTAAGTCCACCTATTGCCTCATGGCCTATTTTAAGCTAGATGGATAAAAGGAAATGGTGGGGGTTGATCACTGCAGTGCAGAGGAAGACAAATACGTTCAATATCCCAAGATGGGAACAGTTGAATGGAGGGGCAGAGAAATAGAGGAAAAGTACTAGTTAGGGAAAGGGAAACAAGATAACTCCATCATAGGCAGTTGAAAATAACCCAGGTCCCTGCAAATCTTCACTTCTTGAACCTTCTACTCACCAAGCTTTTGTTCTTCACCTCCACATATCAGAATTTATTTCAAATAAATCCAACCACACACTTACCATGTAAGGAGAGGGCGCATTGTCATCTGAAACGCTGTAGAATGACACTTCAACTGGCAGAGTCATGTGCGTGGGACAAAAGACTCCACTTGCTCCCACTTCTGCTGTGAAACCCTCCACGACGCCAAGTGGGTCCAAGCGAAAATTCAGGACAGACTCCTGAAAAACAAAACACATACAGTTTAGCTTGGGAATGCCTCAAATAAAATATGGCAAAAATAAGCAGTAAACAAGGAAACAACTTAATACTAACTGAAAAACAAACAAACAAACAACAAACCTAGAATCTGTAACTTTCCTCAACAACTTGAACTCCATATTTCATAAAACAATACAATAAAACCTGTTAATGCACTAGCTGTTAGTTGCTGTTAATTTGATATGCTAAATGAAGTGAAGAGCTGGAGACTACACTTCAAAAACATTCTGTTCACTACACTCATTTAACACAGCTTTTGTGACATATTAAGTAGACTTAAGAGGAAAAACGTAAATCCTTTTTTCTAGGTAAGTACATTACAAACACGAACAATTACAGGTTATTAAATCTCATTTAAGGCAACAGAACATCTTCTAACTTGACCATAGTGGGAAATAAAAGCTTAAGCAACTCATTGTATCTGATTCTCTGAAACAGAAGATGTCTGGGGCATGAAATAAGTGCCTTTATAGCTGGAAATTAAAACAAATTTTATTCAATTTAGTTAGGAACTTTTACATTCTAATAAGGCTGAAATTATTCAAAGCAATGTACTTTTAAAAGCAGTACAGAAGAATACTAAAAATACCACAAGAATCCTAGAGAATATGCAATACCTCAAAGTTTCCCAGAAGGCTAAGACTTGTTACTGGTGGAGCACTAGAACTTAGAAATGGTTTCCCATGGCTGTCTGGATCACCGTCTCTCTTTATACATTGTTGTGGGCTATTAAAAAAAGACAGAATAAATATAAAGGATAAACACATTTGCTTTTGTCTTCTGGGTATACACAGCTCTAGAAAGAATAATTTACTTACTGTATTACACAACACTGTCCTAAAGAAGTAACAGTTGAACACTGCCTGTTAATACTTCAGCAAAAAATTTTCTAGTTAACTGAAAAAATATTTTCACCAGTTTTACATTACAAAGGATAAGGACAATAAAAATGTAGGTTGTTCATTAACTCCATTAGCTGGAACCAAAGTATCAGATTATTTTCTCTTGTATGCAGATACTTTTTTTCTCATATCCTGAAGTTTCCAACATCAAACTACCATACTAAAAACTGTTTATGTTACATGTAGTAGCATATAGAGTGTCACGGTTGGTTCCTTCTAAAAGTTTAGTTCTCTGAACAATTTAAGGCAAAATGCTTAACATGTTCAACATTAAGAACAAAATATAACACACAAATAACACTGATTTGAAGAATAATTAAAAATTATTTTATTTTCTGTTTGAAAATTCAAGTGTATCTGACAGCATATCTACTCCTGCACAGGACAAAATTCATTCTGGCAGCAGCATTCATATCATGGTCATGTCCCAGAGCTGTGCTAACCTGGAAACTCCCAGGACAACTCAGCTGCCAAACCTTGTGCCAAGGATTCTTTTGAACAGCATATTTTGTCTTTGCTAATGTGCTTTGTTGTTGCATGTAGGTATGAACATACATTATGCCTCCCTCAAAATTCTTAATGTTTCTGGTAAATAAAATGTACCTTCTTGCAGACAGACATTTCAAGTGCAGCAGTGATGAATCCAGATCAAAGCACCCAGACTGTGTTTTCCTTTGAGGAACCTCAAGAAGGAAAGAAGATGCTAATTTGAAAACTGAACTGCTAGTACAGGCTATTTTGCCAGGTAAGCAAATTTTGCCAGGAATTTTCATGACATTACAAAATTATAAAAGCAGAGCAGAAGAGAGTAATTCCTATACATTTTAAACTTAATGTAGAAAATTCTAGAATTATTAATGATGAGACTGTAAATTCTAATTAACAGGAAGTACCTAAATAAAGACATTCAGGAGGCTGATGTCTCTTGGAATAGTACAGAATGTTACTAATAAACAGGCTGTAACAATTTCCATCCAATTTCCCTGAAAATATGACAGCCTTTACAGGCATTAAAGAATAAAGCATATTCTGTGTTGATTACAGAACGTCACTACTTCAGTAGTTTTAACTGGGACTGCCTGTTTCTTTAAAACTCCCAACAACCCACCAAGAACTGTAACAGTTCCCCAATGTCTGTCCTGTCACAGCACCTTTGTATCACTAAGTCATTCAATGACATCTCTGGTTGCTGAAAAATGTACAGTACAAACTGTTCACAGAAACAAAAGCTTTGGAATAATAGGCAATCAGGTATTAAAAACTCACACAAAAACTCTTAAATGACAAAATGTTAACTTACACTTAAAATACATATCTTCAAAATGCTTTCCTTTGTGCTCTAAAATAGCATTAAAGCATTTTTCCATAGGTTTTTCTAATGCCACCTTTTGTTAATCTTGATTTGATCTCAACAACTATCTCTTTAATATCTTCTCTTCCAAAATTATTGTTTTGCTTCATTTAACTCCCACTTACGTGTTAATTTCCACTCAAAAGAATATTATTCACTGTGACACAAAGTAAGCACACACATTTCACCTAGGTATTTTAACCAAGTTTTATACCATATACAGACATTATAATAACAAAATACTCTCTTTGTCAGTTAAAAGATAATTTCAACAATAACTTACGGGACTTGAAAGCAGAGGCAGTCCAGTTCTGGGATGAAAAGCCTTGGTTGAAGTTCCATCCAGAGATCGAAAATTATGCTTCCGCCACGTATTTGTGTGTTTTAGAGATGGTGCCTTCTGTCAGCAAAACAAATTTACTCAGGTTATCAATGGGATATTTCAATGGCCCATCACGATAACGCTTGCTGTAGCAGAGAAGACTCCTGCCCCATGTGGATCTGCATCACATCAGCATGTTATGTTATGAAACATTCAGTATAAATTCCCCTTGACTCAATCTACAATTACACAGGCTGCTCACTGAAGATCACATACCATACTCGGATACTGGCGTGTTTACAAAAAACCAGGATGCCTCACAACCTATGGAAACTGTAGTTCATAACACTGTCAACCACGAGTGGAGTGAGACCGTGTTCTCAATGTTACACTTACAAAGGTGCAGGGGAGGCACTACCGGCCAGGCTACAGAATCACACAAAACCGTTTAGTTTGGAAAAGACCTCCAAGATCATCGGGTCCAACCTCTGACTGATCGCTTTGTCAACTAGACCATGGCACTGAGTGCAACATCCAGTCGTTTCCTGAGCACCTTCAGGGACAGTGACTCCGCTACCTCCCTGGGGAGTCTATTCCAATGCTTAACCCTTCCTGTGAAGAAATTCTTCCTGAGTTACTTCAGACCAAGAAGACAATAGTAACATGCTGCTTCCTACAAGATCAGGCCCTCTTCATATTGGTCCTTAGCAGACATAGGGTACAAGCTCTCTGACTAAGAGCAGCTACAGGAATTAGTCTGTTCCCCCCTGTATTTACCTGCACGTCCGGGTTCTTCTGCCGCTCGCACTTTACTACGTTGTCTTCTATAGGTTTCTTCTGAGAAGTGCTTTGAAAATCGAGGCCTGTTGGGTCTTCATTCTCATCGTGTGCAGTTTTTGTTTTATCTTGTTTGGTTTTGTTTTTGAAACTGTCCTGGTCTTTACTTAAATAATTTTCAATACTAATAAGCTGAGTATTTTGCTCATAAATATTTGGTTTTTTTGAGTCTTTATCTAAACACTTGAGATCATTTTTGTGCAAAGAGTCAGATACCGGCATCACATTTGCTTTTTTTGTACCTTCAAGTATTCTGCATTTATCTATCTGTAAATTGTTAAAACTGTCTGTGCCATTGTTCTCACAAACAACTGTTTTTTCTTTAAGTTTATTTGTGCAAATCTGTTCATCAATGCTGTTGGAATTTGAACCCTGTTTAACTCTATTGGTTATCTGGTCTTTCTGTGCATTACCAGAATGTATTGTTTCCAATTTATCTGGGAATTCAGATTTATTTTCTTTAATACATGATGATGATGTGTAAATGTTACTAAATGCATGAGAAGTTTTGTTTGGAGTCTGATGAAATGCATTTTGGACAGCTTCACTGGGTTTTGCTAAAACCAATTTTCTTCTTGCTTGGAGTTTCAGAGAAGTCTTTGATTCTCCATCAAACCTAGAAGGACTGATGGGAGTATCGGGTGTCTTTGTCCCTGATTTACTGCTGTCTTCTAACAAAGAAAAATTTGATTTAGCAAAAGAAACAGAAGATGGCTCCTTGCCTTTTTTCAGTAAATTTTCATCTTCATATGTACTTCGGAAAATTTTTGAAGTAACTGGACTCGCCTCATGCACCTTGAATGGATGTCCAGCAGTGTGAGAAGTAGCTGGATCACAATGAATCAAGTGTTGGGCAATCCTTGCTATCACCTCCTGTCGCTCCTGGAGCAGAGAATTGATCAGGGGATTACCCTCTCCTGCTGACTGACGGCCACAGTGGTTCATTGGAACACGGGCATCGAGCAGTGTGACCTCTGGTACTGCTCTAGTTTTGCCTTCACCACCATCTTCTTGTATTGCATTGTCTGAGTTGGCAGTAGGAACAGGGGAGGTCTCCTTGCCTTTCCTTGGCAAGTTCTCATCTTCATAAGTACTCCGAAAAGCTTTTGGGGTAGCCGAGATGTTCTCATGTGTGTTGAATGGACGTCCAGCAACAACTGGTGAAGTAGCTGGATCACAGTGAATCAAGTGCTGAGCAATCCTTGCAATGACTTCTTGTCGCTCTTGAAGTAAAGAGCCTATCAAAGGATTGGTTTCTCCTGTGGGCTGATGAGAGCGATGACTATTTGAAACATGGGAATCTACTAGAGAAAAGGATTTCAAAGTTCTGACCGGTGTTTCATGAGGTTGTGTCTTATTGTCTGCTGTACCATTATAGCACTGAACTTTGGAGTGCGATGCCCCGAAGTCAGACCTAAGTCTGGTAGATGGATAAAGTTTTAAATTTCTGATAGACGTAGTAAATTCAGGCATCTTTTTTCCATTAAGTAGGCCTTCAGATGTCCTTGTCCACGTCTGTTTCCCACGGAAACACTGCGGACTGGAAGTACTGCCTTGCTGTGCACCACTGGAGTCGCTGTGCTGATGTAACTTGCGCTCCTGCATTCGCTTTTCGTAAAAACTGAGGTTGGTGTGAATACTGCAGGTCAAAACTGGGTAGTTTGATTGTCTGGGCAAGGACTGGACGCTGACTCTCAAGGCCACGTTGTGAGAAACATTAGGAACAGGAAAGACATGCTCAGTGGGTGTCTGGGAGAACGTCCATTGCAAGTCCACATCTGCAGCGCTCACCCTAGAACCATACAGAAGGGCATTTACAGACCTTGCTAAATGGAGAGTCTTTAACTATCTACTTCATAACACAGATGTCTAAGAAAAAGCACTAGAGACATCAGCAGCTGCCGTACTTTGCAAAGTATATGAATCCTATAAAACTGCCAAAGTACCAGGCCAACAACGTGGCACCTTCTAAAAACAAACAGGAAAACAGGAGAGAAGAATGATTTTAAGACAAGCTGCAACAATCTGCAAAGAGCAAATGAGGTTTTTTCCCGTTCTGGGCATACCTGTACAGGATGTTTCGGGGAACAGCACCATGTGAAACACTCAGCCAAGCGCTCAGCTGAGAGAAGAAAACAAAGGAGCGAACTGCCAGCAAAAGGGTTTTCTCCTCAATAAATCGATCTCCACTCCTAAGACATTTAAAAAGAAATACATGGATGTTGGTCAGAATATTCAGAGAACTACTAGAACAAGAACACTGTCAGATCTTTGGTCAGAAAATGAGACATAGCTGAATCAAGCAATATAATGAAATTTTGAAGATTTCAGAGCCTGATTTGTTTTTATCCACATTAGAATTTACACCATTTAACATAACAAAAGTTAAATGTATGAAAAGGACAGTTTTCAGCTAGGAGCTTTTCATACTCTGCATTGCACAAAGTGCACTGCAGAAAGTTTGAGCACAGGAAAACTAAAACTGAAGTGCTTAGATTTCACTAGTAAATAGTGGTTTTCTCCTCATTGCAAAGGCCAGTTTAAAACCACTAACCCATTATTTAACATGACAAGATTCTTGCAACTATCAGCTAATCCTAATATCCAACTTACTGTCGAGGAACTGGCTCCAAAATCCACCTTTCTAAGAGCAATGCATCTTGTTTGATTGCAGGATCATTTAAATCATTCCCCTCAGTGGTGGGCCCTTCATCACTATAGCAACAGTCTGGAAGTAGCATCACTTCTACCATGATTGGAATATTGTTCTTCCACAGTAGCATAACTTCTGATCTGGTTCGCCTGGCCTGACGACACTGAGGGAAAGAAAAATGTCAACACACACAAGCCATAAAAATACTAGCCAGATTTAAATCCAATTTAAAAGCATATTCCAAAGTACTAGAAAAGACTAAGTGTTGAATTAAGTAAATCAGGCTCCATCAAATCAGATATAGGATGCTATAAAATGAAAATTAATTAACAAATCCTCCACAGTTGCCACTTGAGCAACTTCTGCAGAAAATTAAAAAAGCTCATAAAAATACATTTCCCCAACCACTACACTTTGCTACCTTGCAGCTTTCTCTCCACAGGGCATCTTCTTGGATAGACACACACAAGCAGTATCTTTATAAATTCTGTGTCTTGGAGCAGGCTAATTTCTGCATGAATATACCTCTTATTCCCACAGGACTTAAAAACTTCTACTCGGGAGATGGGATGCTCCAAACTTACTCCCAAACAAACTGGCTAGATTTCATGTGCTTGTGTTTTTTGGATCACTAACTTTTCAAGAACACCTGGAAAAGCAAAAAGTTAGGCAAGTCAGCCTACATTTTCTCTAAAGAAACCCCAGACCAAGGATGCTAAGTATAGCACTTGTCATTTGCATAATAAAGACTCAAATAGGTACTGCATTCAGGTAGTCGTGCAGAATTTCATGTTCAAGGATAAAAGGCTTAATGATATCTCATTTTAAGGACAGATCTATTATTAGTAAGATACTGAATTACATAGTCCTTTAAATGGGGGACTGACAGCAGTTGTTGCTCATGCTTAACTGTGAATGCACTCTGGGGTTCTGGCTGACTTTAATCAAGGATGCACACCAGGACACTTGAAATGGATCCCACCATACCTGGGCCAGTTTGTCGCTGCATTCATGCTTAGTTGTTGGTGGCTGACTCGACTGTGCTGGGGGGCAGTGAAAGCCCTCTGTCCTGCCCTTGATGGAATACTCTGGTGTCCGACCTTCCGTGATCAGCAGGGCCAAGGACACCAGGAACTCCTCAGCTTCATACTCAAAATATTCATCCAAAGTATCTGCCATTTCAAAAAGAAAAAAATTAATGACACCTGCTGTATAATAACCTTTCAGCTGTTGGCTGACCCTGCAGTTTGTTTCAATTTACAACTTAAAATGAGAGAGAGGGAAATGGATCTTTGTATCAGACTGGCTTCACTCCCCACTCTACCCCCACAAAACAACTTTCTTCATCTCATAACATTGTCACTACAAGCAGACAAAGTTCGAAATACTCTAAAGAAAGCTTCATGTAGTAACTGGTCAATGTACCACATTTCAGCAGGGCTGAGAAACAACCATTTGTGTTTCCACAGCTTCTCTACAAGACAAAAGATTTCCTGGGCTCTAGTGGGAGACATCTGATGAGAGCAATGAATTGGCATTGTTAGTATCATGTGACAGATGGAAAGAGAAGGCACAATATATAATAAAATAGATTAAAAATTTAAGGACAAAGAAAAGAAATATTTACTTCTATTAGAGAAAAAGTGGGACACAGTGTTCTTTAAGATTTTTATTGCAAGTCCCTCCTGCTGAGAGCAAGGCTTACTTCAGAGGTCCATTTATAGCTACCATTAACACACAGGAAATGTTCCCAAGAAACATACAGGGGTATTCATTGTTTTGTACCATGGTCAGTGTAAACTTGTGCAAAGAATTAAAACTCAACAAGTCTCTGTAGACAAAGCAGCAGCTGGCAATGCTCTTCATGAAGAACCCTGGCACACTCAGTTCCTGCAGTTAGGATGCACCATTTTGTGTGTGAAGAGTGTTTTGTAGAGCACCCTTCTCCTCCTCCTCTCTCATCACGAGGATGTCACACATCATTCAAACAGATTTAAGTACAACCAGATCATGTCGTTCCCCTCTCTGCTTTGAAACACTTCAAGCTTCAAAATTATTTAATTACTGAAGAGGTTACAGAAAGCTCTCTTTTCCAAGAAAGCTAAAATACATTAACTTCAAAGTCTATTTTCAGAGCAGCAAAGAAAAGCAGGTGGAGGCAAGGCTGCCAGCAATTCTTTACCTTTATTTTTCTGCTTTAGGGGAACAAAAGCACATGACATCTTCACAACTTCAGCTTAAATGTCCTATGTCATCCACCAAAACAAAACTGCCACAGGGACAGAGTTAATTTCTATTCATGTTTCAATTGCCATGCACAAAATACCTTTCAGAAGTGTTTTTTGTATTTGTTCCCTAATAGCAGAGCATTTGGCAAACATTGCAAGGCAGTCTTGAGAGATCCATACAAGAATGAATGCGTGAAACAAAAGCTCCAATTAAATGTGCAATTATCTGCATATGCAAATTGTAAAGTGTGTAAAACCAGATTTTGCATGTACATATTCGCCTAGCCCGAGCTTGTACAGCATGGACCCCAGGGCTTACAGCCTATTCTGAGGCATCTACTTAAGGTAAATCAGAGAAATCCGCCCACTGCCAAGGAACTCTGCTCACAGCACAGGAGCCCTCATTTCTACTGACTCTCTTTTCCCCTCCTTTCTACAGGAATGCACTTACAGAGCAGCTCTGGGTGGCAGGGACAGTCTGTAACTAGACACAGCTGGGGGTAGGGCACTCCTGACCCACACTGCACGTGCCACATCTGTACCCACACATCCATGAAAAGGTGCCAAGTGCTGAAGAACAGGGTGCTTCCAGGACATTTCATCTGGACACCACCTGCCCTCAGGCAGAAGAAAAGCCAAGGGACAGATGAATTATCCTGGAGGACCCCATAAGGCACGTGAACAACACCTTAATTCATCTGGCATAAGTTAAAATGGTCATTCCCCTGATGGATGGCAGAAAATGACTAATAAAGGGTGCATGAAAGATTAAAGGAATGGTAAATAACAGAGACAACAACACTTAGGCAGTGATATGAGTCACCTCCAAAATTAGGCACCTGCCTTTTTTGTTTTTTTTCAGCTGAAAGTCTAGTGAACAATAGGCAAGTCATACCTGGGAATAGGAAAAAGGCATTTGGGAAGACTGAAAAGAATTTGGATATACAATAGACAAAGAAATAGTAATTGAAGCATTATCTTGATGAGCTAAGCTCATCTTTTTATGCCCAAAGGCCATGGTAGTTTCAAGAAAGCCACAGCAGGAAGGATCACTACTGGAGTATTTTGCCTACTCTGACATAGAAGTTCTAAAAATCTAGAAAGTGTTCAACAGGAGTGAAATTCATTTAAACAAGAATTGTCTCATGCTTAGCAGACTAAACAAAGCTAATTCCTCCTTAAGAAAATGTGCAAGCAGAGTTCTTTCTAGTTAAAATATGTAAAAACATCTATAGTTTTTAAGAAAAAAGTACAGAGCGTGATCAAGATCAGCATGTGCACAGTAAGATGTAATACCTGAAATGAAGAATTTTAAATGGCAAATAACAGTAAAATAAACGTGCCCTTTAATTAACAGCAGCTTACCATGAGGAGCAGCAGACCTTCTATTATTTAGCTCTCTATTTAAAAAGATAATCCATAAGTTATCAAAATCTTCTGGACTTGGCACAAATTGATAGATAAATCCTATGGCCTGAGTTCTTGTGCTGAGCAGGTTAGATTTAGGTAAAAAAACCAACCCTTTTTTTGCACTAAAAATCATCTGATACCAAAGCTTATACTGCATACTTGAAGTGCTCAGAGCTTTCACAGATATATATCCCAAGTTGGTACCACAAGCCATAGGCAGTTTAAGTATGTCCAAATGCAAGTTCCAGTGAATACTAAATAAGCAGGATCTAGTGAACAAAGCAGGGAACATAAATCTGAAGTGATCATCGCTCCAGATTCAGATTGCATACACAATATTACTTTATGGAAACAGACAAAACTTGCTTCTAAGTTCAACTTGCAAATACTGCCTCTGTTCCTGTATCAGACCTATTATTCCAGAAGCAACCAGTTTCTTACCTTAAGGATGGAAGAGAAGACCCAACTAGAGAGACATTTATATATTTATATTGGCTGCAGTTACAAAAATACCACATTGTTTCAAAATAAAAACTGCATCACTTTAAAGGGTGATAAACAGCAAGTACTGAACTAGGAAAAGCTACTGTTTTCATAACAGCATTATAAAGACAGGGCCAGCACTTTATGTCAGAAATGTAACACACCAGTTATCTGATCTGGACTTAAAAAAAAAAAAAAAAAAAAAAAAAAAAAAAAAAAAAAAAAAAAAAAAAAAAAAAAAAAAAAAGTAAAAGCACAAACAGCAATAGCTATTGAGGAAATATATTTTCCTATAAAGTTGACATGGCATAATTTTTTTCAACTCCACTAGATCTCTACATCATTTAGCAACTTCAAAGAGTTTTCATAAATAAAAAACCCTGTGACTATTGAGTAGTGTGGTAATTGTTCCTATACAACAGACACAGATGATGCAAGTTGATGTAATTGAGGACAAGTGAGGAAAGACATTTATAGAAACAGCAAACTCAGTGTTCAGTTAAAAAAGTCTTACTCTGTGTGTGCTGTAACTGTTTGTTTTTGTGTATGAATCAGCCCTAAGACACATCATATATTGTGCATAGAATAACCTCAATCCTACAACCTGATTATAAAATATGAGTTACTCTGCTTCATCTCTAGCAATGGAACATACAAGTACATAGTATAAAATATGCATCCCAACAGTGTCTAGGGTTTATTCCCCTTAAAGTAGAAAAAAATCCAGTAACTAGTCATAAGTACATAGGAATTATAGTAATAAGGCACTACAACCCTTTAATCAATACATTAAAACTAAAATTTATTGACCAAGTGGCCACAAGAGATAGCAGCAGATGTCAGAGTACTCTAGAAGGAAAAAAGACAAAACTCTACATTTAGACCAAAGCTAATATTCACAGACCAAAGTGTAGAACATTGAAGAACTAAAACCTGAAGGCACATCATTTTGTCTTCCTTTGCCTCTTCACATCCCAACCTCAACAAAGACTAATTTTCTACACCTTCTGGACAAACAGAAAAGTCCATTTAACCAGAGATGTCAAAAAGAGTCTTCAGTGCCTGTCCTCCCCCATCCACTACACACAGGTACGTGAGCACTGGAATAAAGAATACGCACAATTCACTCCCATTCCTTCCCTCCAATAAAAATTAAATTGGCTCACATCCTAAAACATCAATTAAAGTTAGTTATGTGGTAGCAGGGATTCACAAATCCACTTAACTGTAACCCAAGGACTCTCCCAAAACTTCAGTTAATCCAGTTATGCCCAGCTGACTCTTTTCCCAACTAGGTCACACTAGTGCAGGCCAACTCCCTTCCCTTTCCTATTACAGCATTTTCTGTAGTAATTACAGAAAATGTTTTCCTGAAATACATGTATTAGAAGAGCGTTTAATCTATTCTCTAGGCTTAGGCAGGAAACAAAGACATTTGGTATCATGTAACCCATTGTGCTCCAGGTACCACCAGAAGACATATTTGGAAGCTGCTGCCTTGTCCTGCCTGGGGACAGCAAAGCACTGACTGGCCCCAGCAGAGCCTCCCCTGTTCCGTGCCACCATCCCATCATAAACAGGTCATACAACTGCAGTCTTTCTTAGTCCATGCTTATTTTATTGTCCCAGCACCTTTCATACTGCACTGCTGACCACAACTATCTATCAAGCTCATCCTCTCCTCAGAAAAAGAGGTCATTTTTGTAAACTGCCTTTCTTCAAACAAAAGCAAATTTGTTCAACTTGAAGTATCTATTACTCCTCACCTTCCCCTGTTGAGGGCTAATTTCTTCATGAGTCCATGAAACAACTAATAATTTCCTTTGAATATGTTCTGTAACAGTCCAGAGCTTTTCTAAAAGATTTTAGGCACCCATAATAAATTTTGAAGGCCACCAATTTTAAGTAATAACATTTTTATTTCACTTCTTAGAAAGTTGAAACCTAGTAAGCAAAACAAAATATGGAGTGCACGGTGCAGGCTGTTGGGATTCCCAGCTGATGCGAGCCCTGCTCCTGCTCTACCCAGGCTGTCCAGTGGGCTCTGTGGCATGGTAGTCTACATCTGCTCTCTGTTTCCTTTTTGAGAGACTAAACACATGGCTTAAGTACTTGGATCTTATTTTCTGTACTTGTAGTACAGGCAGTCCATAAGGAGACACTTCAGTCTGAGAGTCCCATGGCAGGGCAATCAGGTACACTGGAGAAAAAGGGGCTGCACTGGCAGCAGCCAGAACCCATCACAACCTAGCAAAGGCACTGCTCTGCATTGAAAAAATTACAGCAGAAGCTCTTCTCCCAAAACAGTCAACTCTGAACAAGTTTCAGTATCTCCCTATTCCAAGAAATAGGTTAAAGGTAGTTCCACATTTTAAGAGTAAGGCAGGGATGCAAGAAACTACTGTAGAGGAAATGAAACACAATGTAAACGTTTGACTAACAGCTTCTCTTCTGGAATTAGAAACACCTACGGATGCTTTGGTTAACTAATTCCATGTTGTGCTTCACTTCAAAAGAAAGTTGCCCTTGAATCCCCCAAATTCATGATTTTCTAAATGAGCAGTCATGTTGTGTCTGCATATTACAAACCCATAATTATATCTGAAGTCACACGCTTCAAAAGCTTTGCAATATTAACAGTTTAGGTTTAATTTAAGCTATCAAGAGTTAAAGTCATGAAATGGCCTACTTGTTTCAAGAAACAAGCTATTAGCTACTTAAACTCAAGCAATGAATTCAAATGCAATGAACTGGTTACTCACCTTAACTTTGGAAAAAACCTATACAGATTTTTTTTTTTAACCCACATTGACAACAGTCTCACATTCCTATGGCTCAAGATCTTCCAGCTAGGGGACAATCATTGTGAAAACATGAGAGCAGCAGAGCACTTCATCTTACTGTCTCCTTACTTTTTTCAGGGAACCACTACCTGATTATCGAAGCATTTCAGTTGGAGGTAGAAAATGGCAGCATAGGAATTTGTATTAGAACAGATGCATACCTGCTATTCAAAGAAAATGACAGTATAAGCTATAAAAAGTTGCTGGATCTACACAGTTTTCTGTAGAACAGGAAAAAATTCACCTGCTTTTGTGCCATCATGCCAGTGTATAACTAGAAAAACAAAACAAAGCACACCATTTTATAAGTCAGGGGGGGGTTTTAAAAATCAAGACAGCTACGTGGCAGCTGATGAAGTTACTCCAGAGTTCCAGAGCAATAAAACATCAATCAGTGCCATCAGCTGCACTCCAGGGTGCAGTGCTGCAGTAACTCCCCTGGTACGTGTGTATCACTTCCTATCTACCGCACGTTCCTGCTGGACGCCTCTCACAGCACCCAGAGCTAATCTCGAGGCAGCTTTACTGTAAATAAAGAGAGACTGGTCTTAAAAATGGGCTGGGAAAAAAAATAAAAGTACAATTCACATTTTACTAAAACTTATTCAAGTTCAAACAGCTTAGTAAGTAAATCCAGTTAAATTCATTTAAAGCTTAAATTTCCTGCAGTCACCTCAGAAACTACCACTCTCTTGAGAGTGTAAAAGGCAGACTGTTAAACTGATCTGGGTGTTCCCATCTTGCTTCCTGCGTTTTGGCTGACATCCTATTTTGCCATCACCATACTGCTTACTGAGTCACTTCTCTTCTTCCAACTGTAGCTTGCTATTTTTACCTAAGCAACAACCGTTTAACGTGCTTCTTTTGATTTGTGGGCATTAAACCAGATTCTAAATCCAATATTTGCATTTTGATCAGGGAAACTGGTTTTATTTTCTCCTAAATGGACAAAGAAAAGGAGCATGTAAGAATCACAAATTGTGAAGTAGGTCAATCATTATGATTTCAACATTTAGTACAAGGAATGCAATACCTGAAAACATGAACTTTGAGGCTTATTTCATACCTCAGGTCACCAAAAGTCAGAAGAGAACGTGTACATTCTAAAATACAACTGTCCCACTTTATCCTGACATGGGCATACAAGTGCTGAAATGTTGGTATAAAGCTGTAAGACTATCAGTGCTGCAATCTTTAGCATTTTAAATAGAATAGAAATATTTAAATAGAATAGAAATATAGAATACAAATGTTTTGTTGGGTGAACAGAACACTTGTTTTTTGTTGATCCTTAAACTAAAGGTTGTATTTGTACCAATGTGCTATAAGTGGATTGGCCCTGAAAGCACAGAGGACTTGGCTCAGCTAATGCCCTTCCTTACCCAATTTTCTGTTTTCCTTTATATTAGTTTCCTACATTGTGATTACGTTAAATGTGACTACACAAAAAAAATCTGAAGTTCTGCTATAATGAAACAAAGATGCCTATCAGGAGCAGACCAAGTAATTTGCATTCAAAGCTTTTTACATTTTCCCTTACAGAGCTGATGCCTCCGCCTAAATTAGACTGTTTGAACAAACTGCATGACTTGATAAACCTACCTGAAAAAAAGAAGCAAAAAACAACAAACAAACAAACAAACAAAATTAAATCCCAACAAAGCAATGGGATTTCTAATTCTGCTACTCAAAACTATTTTTTCAGGTATTTCTCTTAGTTTCCAAAAGAAAATAATTAGAGAAAACATCTCTTTTTAAATTACTATGTGGCTCTAAGTATAGAACAGACACTCAGCTGCAATTGGAAGGAAATAAAGGGTTTATATTTAGCCTTCACTCACCACCAATGCAATGATTTACCACCCTTATAAATATGCTGATATACATTTCGCAGAATTATATTGAAAACAAATTACTGAAATGCTCCTGTTTTAAATCCCACCCTGGTTCACAGAAGGGAGCAAGGGCAAGATGGAGCTCAGCCCTAGGGCAACTTCACAGGCACTGGCACCACAGTGTGAAACCACATCCAACGTGCTGGGTTTGGGGGCTGAAGGAGCCGGGTGCCACCCTGGAACAGAAAACACAGCACACCTGAGCTTACAGAATATGTGAACATTTCTTCCTAAAGTGTTTTCTGGGAAAACTACTAAGAACTTTTATATTTAAAATTTTCCAGCATGAAATTCCTAGATACATATGTTTGATTATGTTTTTTCCATACTTTCTTCACTGATGTCGAGGACTTTCATAAAGGTTTCCCCAGCCAAAGGAACTTTGGGAGACAAGAATGATGACCATCTTCACTGAGGCTACTCATTAACTCAAGAACAAGCTTAGCAGCAACTACATGGCTAAGACAGAGCCTGAAGGCTTTCATCAACTCGCTAAACTTTATGTTTGCTGTAAATATCATACTGCAGTGGCTCCAAAGCTGCTGCTTTCTTTTCAAAGGAAACCAAACATGAATTAACAATGAAAAAGCACAAGTATTTAGCTAAACCTCATCTCTTTCTGAAGGCATATCATGCATATGACAGTTGCAGCACTGAGTTAGGAAGTATAACTCTATTTGGAAGCCAAGGCATTCCTCCCATTAAACAGGTTGATGGCAGCTCTGCGTTAAATTCCAGCTGTGATAGCGTTTTTATAATACAGAAATAAAAGTGTGTGCCAGAAATGTTATTTGAGGCCCTAAACACAGTACAGTTCAGGATGACAGACGTAAGTTTCCGCTTTAATTTGTTTAACAATCCAGCTTAATAAGGATTCAACTATTTGCAGACTTCTGTAATATTTTATACAAAGACTGGTTTAAAGATGGAAAGCAGTAATTTGTGATAATAAATTACTTTCAGATGTTACTAGAAAACAACACAGACCTATTTAAAAATCTACAGTAGGTATTTCAATGCTAATGACAGCAGCCCTCTACTTAAAACACAACATGTTTTCATCTTTTGCTGACCAGATTTTTGCTCAAGTGTTACTCATTTTATCCCTCTGAAGCTTATAATTTTCACAATAGACCCAAGTACCTTTGGGAAGAGCATTCATAGGAATGTAGGGTTATACATGCCAAAAAATGCTGGTTTCTAAAATTTCCGCACTAACACCAAAAATTTTTCTATTTGGGGTATTTCATGCTTTATCTTCTCACCTTAAATATTTATTGTGCTTAGAAACTTTGACAATATACTTTCAAGTGTTCTTGTGCTTATTTTTCAATTAATACTGATAAAATAACACTTCTGAGGAGGAATGTGAAGTAGACTTCAGCTGTCAAAAGGATTTTCAGCAAATGATTTTGGAAGAGTCATTAAGGGCCTGACAAAACTCCAGTGGGAGCACAAAAAACTCGCTGGGAAAGGCCAGCTATGCTGTGTGTGCACAGGTTCCACTCTGGTTTACAACCACCAGGCACAAACTGGAATTCTTCTTCCATAAGACTGCTGCAAGAAAAGTAACTGTTTCATCATGTGCTCTTTGCTTCAGACCATAGATGGACTTCTTGGAAAACAAACCAGAGAGAATTTGAAAAGTGCTATGTGAGAGCACTGACTCATTTTTGGGTGGAAGCAGCAGGGATGCCATAACCACTGGAGTCAAGGAAACCCCCTAAAAAAAAGTACCATGTTTACTGACAGGATCACCCCTTATGGAAACCTTTCACTAAGCACTCAGCCCTCAACACACTATTGTTGTCAAGGCAAGTGCCATTTTGTAAGCACCAAAAGGCTCAGCCTTCCACACACTCCAAAAACCTTCAAGAGCAGTAGTCAAACACTCTCATCTTCCCACTATGGTCAGGTGCCCAACGGTTTTTGATAACCATCTACTGAGGAAGCTCTTGTATGTTGAAAATCTCCTCAAAGATACCTATCAGTATCTATTTTTAATAGATATTGCAATTTCTCAGTTTTATTGTGGTTACAAAAAAAAAAAATCACAGGAAAAAAAACCACACACACAAAAAAAATAAAACCAACCAACCAACCAAAACCATGAAACTCCAACCAAACAACAGTAAGCCAGAGAAGACTGTGGGATAGAGGTGGGCAGAAGTCTAAATGTTTTTGGGAAAAAAAGTCCCAACATTCTACAACTGAATCCAATTTTCAGTGAAAGTAGTCTACACTATTAAAAAACTATAAAAACAACCCAGACAAACAACTGAGGCCTCTCCCACGCATGATTAGTATGTAATTTCTTCATGGGCAAGAATTTTGATCATCTACATGGTACGTTTTAAAAAAAGTTTTGGTTTTGTTACTTGCAATTCAAATTTGGTAAGAGTGCAAAAAAGGTGCTATCAGCAACTCACCAGTGCAGCAATAAGCCCTGTACCCACCCAAAAACAACCCCTCTCCCTCAAGGACACACCACACTCAATTTCAAATATTCTGTTGTCTTAGAGGAGCCTGTAAAAACTACAAAGCTATGAATGAATGTCAGCACTGTTACTCAGGTCAGCCAATGGCCCTGATCCAGATAAATGAAGGTTAATTTGCTTTATTTTTAAATTCTATAGAAGATGACAGTCTGTGTAGTTTTCCACAGGGCTGAAAAGACCTCATGGGCCAGGAATAAAAAATCTGCAACTGCCTGGGCATTAATGAACTTTTAGTTCAATCTAAATCATCAAGATAGTCATTTTACATGTCTAGACCTATTTCATCTGTGCAAGTACTGAATACCCTAATGTATTGCATGGAGGTTTTGTTCTTCTTTGTTTTCACACAATTTGAAAAATTGACAGGATCTAGCTGAGTGACAGTTACAGTTCAGATTTACTTTAAGATTTTAAAAACCCCAAAACAATCAGAATAATGAAACTCATACATGTATCTTGGAAAGCACATTTTTAAAAACTGGGTCCACTTGAACACTGAAATTTCAAACAGCATACTTGCTTGCTTACAAAATTCAAGTGTCTGCTTTCCTTCTCCCCTTCATTCAACCATCCTGCCAGGCTTGCTTTGCAGCTTTGAAGGCTACCAGAAACAGGCAGCCACCAGGCACCTCACGGAACAAAACAAGTTTATGACAATCCTAGATGCAAGACACTCGTGCAAAGTGCCAAAATTAACAAGAGCAAGAATAATAATGTGTATTCATAACGTATCTGTTCAAAACAATTCTCCCTTCAAGAGGAAAAAGTGAGTTCATGGATGACTGCGCTGCTGCTGGCACGGAGCGAGGGCAGGCACGGGGAGGCCAGCAGGCAAAAGTCTCCCTGCACAGCGCTGACCTCGAGTCACCCACCATCCCTGGCCTCCTCTCCAAGTTTATTGGCTGCACGTGTGTTTTGTAACACCCTGTACTGCGTATTCTTAGAACATACTTTCCAGAGAACCAGAGGGGACAGGGCTCACCCCTCCACGATCACCTCCAACCCAATCTCACCAGCAGCAGCAGCATCCTGCTCCTCAAGATAAACTATCAGTTCATAGAACAGTAAAGGATCCAAACCCTACGTTCACGTGCTCTACAATCAGGTGACCTGTGAGTCAAGAGACAGGGCAATAAATTATTAGGAAAAACAAAACGCTGCACTAAAAATAATGTACACAAGCAGCGTATGAAGAACAACAGGTTTTACCCAGCCAAAGCTCAAGGACCCCCCCAGCCTCTTTTGTATCTGTACAAAAACAACACACATAAGCAAAGACAGATAAATAAAACCTAACTTTACTTTCTCTTTGATAATTTGAAAATACATATATTTTAATTAAAAGTACATATCAGGGGTGGAAAAAGAAAGCTGAATCTTGGACCAGCAGAAGAAGTAATAATGTCCAAAGTAAATATTCAATGAAACTTCAATCAGAGGATGTCAGAATTACTTTATTTCAGGGAAAATTGCTCCAAGCTGACTTCAGCTCAGATATGCCAAAAAGTCACTATCTGCTACACATCAGCTACTAGCATAGTTCAGGCAACATTAAGGATTTGCCCACTTGTCAGGTTTAATAGATTTAATAAATTATTGTGAATGCTCAAGTTAAACATTAGGTAAAAAAAAAAAAAAAAAAAAAAAAAAAAAAAAAAAAAAAAAAAAAAAAAAAAAAAAAAAAGACCCTCACAAACATTCCAGAATCCATAAGAATGATAAGAATCCCACTTATTTTGTCAACCCTCTCATTACCAAAAACATTATATAGAGATTTTCTACTAAAAATCAATAAAGAAAATAAATTTTTTTACTATCAAGTGACAACAGTGCATCATTTTGTTGGAGGAAGACAATCTTTTCTTAAGACATAACAAAGCAGTAAGGACAGAAGAGTACAGTCAAAAAAAATTAAAATTTCCATTTAGAAATATATGACTACATTGGCTATTACTGTAAACAGCTGGTTTTTTGCAATCACTTATCTTCAAGGACTAATAAAAAACATACGAGAAATTTTTAGCACAGAACATTTTATTCTTACCATCTGAATTAGTGGTTGATCTTGAAAGGATCAGAATCTGGCATGGGAATCCAGGCAACAAGTAACCTGCCCTCTTTATCCCCAGATAAACAGGCAAACTGGGTTCACTACACTCTTCCTGCTGGGCCAGATCCCTAGGAAATAGCACTTAGAGAATTGCTTTCAGCATGAGTTGGTTTTCCTCTTGACTATGGAAAAACACTGTCTGAAATCCAAAGATTTTCCTCAGAGATAAATTCTTCACAGTCCAAGCTGTGATGAAGCTGGAAACAAGCCCTGCCAGTGGGGACCTCTGGGCCGGGCACAGCCCACGTGAATGCCACCCGGGCTTTGGCTAACAGATGGCAGTGCCTTATCTGCCTGCTTGGGACGTGCCAGCAGAACCCGCAGGATTTCTCATGGAATTCATCTCATGGAAAAACCAGTGTGAAAAAGATACAAACCAGTTAGTGCCTCACCACCATCCAGCCTCATAAGGAAGGTACGTCTGGTCTAAGAGGAAACTCTGTTTTCCTGTTGTCTTTTTTGTCTCTTTTACTCTTTTTTTTTTTTTTTTTTTAAGCTTTCAAGATTCTCCACGGCTTACCACCATTCCTGTTGTCATCCACTCATTACTGCAGTAAACTGGCCTCTGATTACTTTAATCACCAGTACTTACTCCCCCTGTATTGTCCTGCAGTGGGGAAGAACACTCTTGATTAAAATGACTCTGCTTTCCAGCTTCTGGGTTATGGTGATAAAGGCTTGTCAGTCTGTATGCTGAGAGCACAGTTTATCTGTCTCATCAGTATTATCCCTTTGTTTCCTCACAGCCCTCTGTTGGAAGCCATTGATTTTACATTTGATACTTGCATAAGGTCTGAGGTGAGGGTAGCCTTTTGTTCCATGCTTGTATAATACCCAGCAAAACATGATACTCAAGTGTGACTCTTAATTTGTATCACAGATAACAAATAATAATCTTCAGGAATTTGCTTCCCTTCTCTTTAAGTGTCATTATGACTGAGTTACACACCTGGAGGCTGAAGAAGCCCTTGATCCATCTAATAAAGCAATATGATACACTCTGGAAACACAGTTTGAGAATATAGTGGATTGGTGCACATCTACATGAAGTACTTCCTTAATTCTGTAAAGAAGCCACTGGTGTAGTGCAAGACCACAAGCATAGAGGTGCCTCACAAACACAGCAAAAGCTGGGGAAACTACAAATTCTTAACAGCTTTGATAAAACAGACTCACAAAGGGCTGTTTATGCTTTATGAGAAGTGATCTGTATTCAGTAACATACACAGGTCTTGTTCATGACTTTCCAGATCAAAACCTGCCCTCCCATAGTTTCAGTTCTATGAAGTTTAGTCTATACCAACAATCCTTCAGGTACCCTACCCTAAAAAGAGATATTCACACTTTAGATTGAATTTAACTACAGTAGGTACAGGACTTGTAGAATATCTTTGCTATAAAAACAAGAAAGCGAGCACTTGGGGTCCTTCTACCATCCTGCTCACAAAGCCAAAGGTAAGCACCTCAGCAAAAAGGGGACAGAAAAGCAGGGCTGTAACAACATATCTCCAGAACAGTCACCCAATCTTCAACAGCTGAGCCAAAGGTGCAGAGAAGGTCCTACCCTGTCCAGCAGCAGCTTCAAGCCCCTCCGTGGCCACTGCTACAGACTTCTGCTGTACTGCAGTGACATTCCCCAGCTCTCACAAGGAGGACAAAAGCCTGGCTGCACGTGCAAGTCAGATGAAAAGTCACATCCACCAGCTACAGGCTCTTCCTCACCCCTCTGTACCATACCCAGGTCAAATGCACTGAGCTTCCTACCTCCGTCTCCCTTTCTCCCTTGCAATGCTATTCAAGTTAAATGAATAAGTTAAACGAAAGGCATTCAGAGGGATCTGCTCAGACTATAAACTTCTGTATTTAAACTAATGTTTTAACTGCCAGGCATTTTAAAGTATACAGTACTTCAAACATCTTTTAGAAAGAAGTTATAGGAACTAAAATACGCAAGGCCTCTAGGAATTCATATCCACTTTCTCTTAGTTTACTTTTTCTCCTTCTCCAGCTGGTTTGCTTTGCCTTTTAACATTTATTTTAAAGTCATAAAACCAACAAGTTATCTTCAGTTTCATAAACTTTGCTAAAACTGAAGAGAAAAAAGTGTTAGTTACCATGGCAGCAGTGAGGAGTCCCTGGGTCAGGATGCAGAGAACTTCTCTTGTTCTGTCTCATCATTTGCATCAGAAGTTCAGCCATCTGTTATTAACTATTTAACAACAGTCTTGCTTGTTAGCACTGGTGCTTGCTATTTAAGTCTTCCCACCTTCAGCCCTTTTGTAAATCTCCTAATTAATGTGGAAATTCATCTGAGGGCTCAGTTATCTTTCAGGTAGGATGATCACCATTACTTCAACTTGGCCAATATTCTCCTTTCTCACCAAGGAAAAAGCATACACTTAGGCAGACACCAACTTCCAGAAGCAGCAGCTTTATTGTTAGACATCAATTTGAAAAGAATTTCATCAGACAGTCGATGATGTGGCTGAATTCCAAGAAAGACTATATCCCTCCTATTTAAGCATACTCCACCACACATGATTTTCCCAAGTTCCACAGCATCTCTCAATCTTCTTTATCCCATCTGCTTGACATTGCAAAAGAAAACAGTTTTGCAATTTTATTTCAAGGGATAAATAGCACACTCAACTATGTGTTGCTATCAAGCAAATATTGTCTTTTATCCTCTGAGGTAATCTGAAATATATTTATCTACTAGCTGTATACACTTAGAAAACAAAAACTTGGTTATACATTTCTGAGCTTAAAATGCTGGAGTTAAAAATATTTTACCTTATCTTGACTTCACTACCTTAATTTAAATCTGCATGACCTAAAACAATATACTGGCTCTTTCGGAATCTAGTCCTAGGAAAGCAGGCCAGTCTTGTTGCTCCTCACTCATCACACCCTCAGAAGAAAGTGGGAGGCTTACAATGACAAAAGGGGAACAACATGACTGTTTCTTTTACTGTTCCTAAAAGTACTTCAGGGAAAAAAAAAAAAAAAAAAAAGTAGTATTAGGAGCAAGCAAGAAGCCTTCAGCAGGAAGCCCTTGTTTCACTCACTTAACACCCTGACATATGCTAAGAGCACTCTGTTCACAGGTACAGCCAGTAAAACTCAGATCCTCAAAACTTATAAAATGGAAGAAAAAATTGAAAAATACTTATGTGGGAATATGAAAAGAAACTTGCAGAGCATCAGAAGACGAATTCACACATCCAAATAACCAGACAGGATTTTCCAGGCTGGTCTTTCATTCAGATGACAAGCAGACCAGCATCCTGTTATGTGCACTAGCAATTTCAGTGCTGCATGAGACGGTGCAGAGACAGCACTGGCCAAGATGCCTTCTCAGACTACAGAGATGAGAAATTTGATAGATACAACCACACATACATAGGATAGATCTGATATAATGCAATGGTTTAGAGACTCAGAACAAGAATACAGTGTCATTACTTCTGGGTCCAATGAAAATGATTCAACTAAGCAGTCCAGAAGTGCCTAAAAATTATTTCCTTTCAGCATGTTCAGGGAAATTCTCCATTACAGATCCTCAACTTCTCCTGTGAAGGCTTGGTGAATTACATCCAGGGCATCTCTCTGGCTATCAGACCGTGTCAACTCGAGAGACTTGGTCCAGCTCCAAGAAGCTATGTGAACACTGATGGCATACCTAAGCCCAAGATAAATACAGTCATGGGGAAGAACTGTTAAGCACATTTTCTACCTACAGATGAGGCACCTACTAATGCCACTGAGCTGCAGTATTTTTTGTCCTACAGAGTACTGAAAAACAAGAAAATGAGAAACAAACCAAAGAGTGCAAATGCACTGATAATAATAAAGCTTCTTAAAGAGAATTCACAAGGAGAACAGATAGAAACATTCAGGAATTCAATAATTTTATTTTAATGGACAACACATTAAACATTATAGTATGCAGATTAAGTAGAAGCTGATACTCCTATAACTTTATTACAACATTATGTCAGTTAGAAATCACACCTACAAGCTGGAAACTTCTGCAGCACTGCTGCAAGAACAGAACTAGCTATCAGGGTAATTAAAAAAGCACATAGGAAAAAAAAGCACAGGACTTGTTAGAAAGTGTCCTCAGGTGAGGAATGTAGATTAAGAATTCCATTATTTTATCTGAAATACAGACAAAGACAAAACAAAAAGCCCAGAGCAAACTATTTTCATAACATCTGACCTCTTCTACTGCAGTTTCCTTTTGTATTCGTCTTCTCTTTGTGCTACTTGATCTCCCAAAACTTTGATGTTACCAACCATTCATTGTCATCTAAGTGGTGGGTAATTTATCTTGTGGAACTTTGTCAGAACATGTTTGACCACCCAAAATCCTCCTCCTAGCTAATGAGGCTACCTCCAGCTCCAATAGGTTTGTTTCAGTATTTGCAGTCCAGACTATTAGAGGGTGGGGTGGAGGGAAAGGCATAAGCTTAGCAGACCCAAGGGAGAGGCTGTACTTCTTCATGAGAAACGCAAGCAGCTCTGAGAGGTGAAACTGCCGACGGTGGAGCAGCATGAAGCTCCTCAGGTAATTTTTCCAATGCTATTAACCTTCACCTACAACGCCTGCCCTTAAGCGGTTAAACAGTAACCTGCAAAAGTAAAAAAGTTACAGAAGAGACAATGTATGCTTCCCATCTGAAAAAATTCTGGCAGAGTGGCAAGGCCCGCAAAATTGTTTTTAGATTTTATTTGGGAGGATAAATGAGGACACTACAACTCTCAAGCTGTGTAAAAGACTGCACATTTTAAAATGGACACCAGAGCCTACAGTAGAATTTTGAAAGCATAAGACAAAAGAACATTTTTGATAGTTTTAGAATTGAACTGTGTCATACAGCACAATTCAGCTATTTACAAGTTTCCACATTATAAGTCATGTTATTAAGCCTTAATAGTCTTCTGGTGCTCCAAAGAATAAAACACTATACAGGGTCAAAACTGAAAGGCCCAACAGAATTTCAGCCAAGAATTTAGTTTGCCTCCCTCCTTCCTAATACATGGTAATTTTCTACATAGCAAAATGGCAGACTCACATATTTAAAATTTAATATATTCAATTATGAAATTTCACTTTGTCCTCTCAAAAATTCCTTACTACTTTATAAAGTAATGCTTCAGTGATTCAAAGCCAATATTCCCACACAAAATACAAGAGTACACTAGTGGAATCATTCCTCCTTCTGTGTCCGGAGGTGGACACCTAATGTCAGCAGGCTCACTTAAACTATAGCTCTGATGCTTTTCAGAGTAATATCAACAAGGTCTACACACAGGATAAAAATATATGCAAGTACATGATCCAAGCAACATTCACATTTTTAGATAACAAGTTTGCATAAGAAGTAATGGACAATGCTCAAATCCATATTGAGCTTAGTATGCTATTTAATTAGCTTTAAACATGCCATGTAGTTGAACAAACAGTAAGCTGCTAATTAAAAATACATATTTTTGTTGCCCCCAAAGCTGACATATTTGCATCAGCTTCATTTGCCCCGAGACAAACAAGTAGTGGCAAAGAGCTGATAATGTTTCACGTATTGTTTCTAGCAGAAATCAAAATACTGTAATAGTTTCCTCCTGCTGGAGGAAAAAAAATAAAAAAGAGGAGAGAGAAACTTGACCTACATAACAAGGCACAGAAGAAACTCAGTTAAGCTTCAGGGTGTTTTTGAGAGGGGGGAGAGGTGGGTTTTTTTCTCCATAACAATGAAGAGTCAAACAGTTACATATGGCTACACTAACTACAACTGTTAGCACAACTGACACTTAACTACACGTCTCACTTCTAGGGCTCAGAAGTCCTCCCCTCCTGCTCCAGGACATTTAATACCCTTGCCCTAACAATGTAGTGAATAAACCGNAAGAAAGAAAAAGAAAACAAAGCGCACAACTCAAAGAAATCCAGCCTTTCACAGCCTCAGTATACGGAAGGAAAGGAAGAATGTCTGGTTTGGGTTTCTAAAGGAACTGTTTACAGACTTAAACGGAGAGGCAAACTTTTAGTATAGGGTGGGTTTTAAACCACCTTCCAGACAACCAACACCACCAACAGCTGCCGATTCCTCTTAGTTACACAGCTTGAACTTGTTCCACGCCTGTCCGGGCCGGTGCCACGGGCCCTCCATCCTCCCCCCGCCCCTGCCCGCACAGCCCCTGGCCCCGGGGTCGGTGACACCTCGGCGCGGGGACCCCGCGGGGCTCCCCGCCGTACGCACCTTGTCGGCGCGGCCCGGCGCTCCCGCAGCGAGCCCCGCAGCGCCGGCGCGGGTGGGAGGGTGCCCACGGCATCCTCCACAAAGGAGGCAGAGTAGGGGCGCGCATAGCAACAGGCCCGGCCGCCGATTGGCCCCGCCGGGCGAGCGCCGGCCCCCTCGGCCCGGCCCGCCCCGCCCGCACGGCCGGGCAGGTGAGCGGGAGGGGACACCCCGCGCCGCCGAACCGCACAGGTAGGGCAGCTGCCCTGGGTCTGTACGCCTGGCGCCACGCAGGGAATGTTCCCGCACAGCAGCAGCTCTGTGTGTGTGCGAGGTGATGAATATTCACATCTGGAGTGGAAAAAGCCGCCAGCCAGCCCGCCCGCCCTCCTGCCAGCCAGCGCCAGCTAACTTCCCACTGCGCTTTTTTCCACTGCTCAGCCCACTCGGGAGTGGCTCGGCTGCCTCATTCCTCTGACCCTCGCGGCACACACAGTGCCGAGGAGATCCCACCCCCAGCTCTCCTCGCACTACCGTAGTTCTTACTTCAGTATTTTTAATGGACACTTCTGAGGACTAATTTATGAGGTTGTTTCACAAGAGCAGTCTCAAAACAGCATGTACTATTCCAGTTGCAGTCTAAACAACATGCTGTCCACATTAAACAATTTCACCCAGTTCTTACCTATTTACAAGTAGTAAAGTCAGATGACATTCACCATATTAACATAATCATCACAAAAAACCTATCTTACTCTCAGCCTAACCTCATCACAAAACAACACTAACACTCTTGTTCTGTAATTAGATACCATGAAACTGTGTGAAGTCCAGATCAAACCAGACTTCACAACCACATTCAAAATCCAGTACCACTCACTAACCCATTCCAGAGCATGGAAAACGTGCCATTTCACAGAATGACTTTTCCTCACTCACATTTTATACACCAGTATCATTTAGCTGTGGTTATGAGAAAACCTAGTCTATACAAGATTTCTAAGTAGAAATTTTATCCGAGGAAGGTCGGATACCTTTTAATAGTTGGCCCATTTAAAGATCGCAGATACAGATAGTGCCTTACAGAAAGTTATATGCAAAACATACCATTTAATTAGTCACTGACATTCAAGCTTCCTGTATATTTTATCTCAGTTTGCTTTCCAAGTATTTTTCTTTCATGGAACATTTACTTCTACAAAAACACCGGAGTTTACATAGTTGTCTGAAAAAGCAATTTTAAGTTTTCCTATTCAGGCAACTACCTAGCTCCTGAGAAAAGTACTCAGATGATTTTCTATGGAACAGTTATTGAATACCTACAGGAGGAATGGGAGGGGTAAAAGGAATATTTACCAGACTGGTAAACACAGTATGTTTAAAAGTTTTTCTATCAAGAGGCAGAAGCAACAACACCCAAAGCAATTCCCACAGGGACCAGCAGAGACAGCATTCAGGAACCACCAGTTGTTTTTACAGGCCAACTAACAATGCTTTAGCGATGAGCAGCTGCCTCTAGATGACAGGCATACCTACACACTACACAGCTCCAGAACAGTCTCCCCACACTGGGCTACTGGACTGCAATGCAAAGAGCCTTTTCACACCAGATATTCTTCAAATACAATAAAAGTAGGACAGCATGTTGACACTCCAGCTTTTAAGTCCTAAATCAGCCATAGGTATGCAGAGCTGAGCTCTGTGCCTGTGGAGGAACACCCCAGAAATGAATGCATCTGGCCTAAGAAAATGCTAAATTTAGAAAATGCAATATTAGAAATTCCACCAAAAAACTCCACCTCAAAGCATGCTACTTATTTATCAGTTGGATCTCCTACTCTTCCACAAATTTCAGAGGCACGAGGTACTTAACGTGACTGAACATAAGAAAATACAGCAGCACACAGAGATATACACAGGACTTTATCCTAAGCTGCAGATTTCATCATCGTGAAGTCACTGCACTTAAAGTACTATTTGCAGTTTTAATACTGTGCAAAGTGATGAGAAGTAATTAAGATAAACACATTGTATTTTGACCCACCTTCTGCCACAAACAGGATAACACTTCTAAAAATTAAAAAAGATGAGGTCTTCATAACAATGGATTTTATCCCAAGACAAACTCTGAGGGTAAGCAGTTCTACACATCTCACAAAGCAGGAAATCAGAGCCCAGTGTGTTTCATCTTGGTATCAACTGAACTACACATCAATTCAGCGGCACTTGCCAGTAGACATAATTGGCACCACGCCTACATTACAAGAAACTCAATTTCAGCCTTTGGAGAGCCATGCCAAAGCACAGGATGTCTAGTAACGAGGCGGTTCAGAAAAACACACTAGTTCAGATTCCAGCCCTGCCTTGTGCAGGAAAAGCAAGGTAGACACGTGACCCCTAAGAAGCAAAGCCTAAGTGACTTCAGGGTACCTTATGCTTACACAGCCTAGTTGTACAGACAAGCTAAAAATAAAAATACACTTCTACTAAGCTATCCTTTCCATGAAACAAACATTTTGGATTGAGTTATTAATTTGCAGGACATAAAACCAGCAAGTGGTCTCATGCAGATGCCCTATTCCCCTTCTCCTCCTGCAGACTTACAGATGCTCAATTGCTCAGAACAAAGCTGAGGTCAGTTCTTGATGGTTGCAGTGCATGTTAAAGAGATGATTAGATATAAGACTCACATTCCTAATTTATGTATATTTTCCTTTTACTGATGTTTAAACTCAAGATTTCTTGAGCAAGAAGGACTACATAGCACACCTAGAGAAGTTGAAAGCATCAGATGCTAACAGTTCCACTACGATTTTAAAACAAACAAAAAATTTTTAAAAATCAGTGCATATCACAAAGCTGCTCAAAATTTCATAGTAAAAACTAAAACAAGAATGAATACCACCAGGTTACAAAAAGTGTACTAAAACATTTATAAAAGGCCATTACATATTCTCAACATGAAGATGGGATGAAAGAACATACCGTGCACATCAAGTATCATCACTTTGCTTTTCCTCTAGTGGATCCAAAACACTTTCTCATAGAAACTTGTTAATTCAGCGAGGCTATAATAGGAAACATCCAAAAGCAGCACAATAACAGCCAGTTATGGCTGTCTTAAGCTAAGTGAACTTAACCCCTCAATGTAAGGTGAGGTAGGTGTGTTTTAGCAGTTTGACGTTGATCTTTGCCTTCAAACTTTTCTGTTATTATCAACTTTATTAACAACTTATTATTATCCCATTTCACGTGCATAAACCAGCAACGCTGTTTCATTCCTTCACTTTTTAACATTCCTTCACTTTTTAACATTCCTTCACTTTTTAACATTCCTTCACTTTTTAACATTCTCCACACCCTGCCTGTGTCATCCAGTTGTAAGCAGTTACACGGAGTACTGCTGTTAGTATAGTTTCGGTAGTTACCCAGCTCTCTCCTCCAATTCTAGCCCTCCAGATACTTTGTTTCTCATGGCTTCTCCACAGTAAACAAAACTCCTTGGGCCATTCAAACAGCATGTCCTTCAAAAGGAAGAAGCTGCTTCCCCCTCAAAATAAAACAAAACAGAATAGTACTTTTCAGTAAAATGCAACTAAAGTGGGGAAAACTTGCATAGAAAATATGCTTGAAGACTTATTTTTAAAGAATTCTACAGCAGAGAAAAGGGATTTACCTTTCAGCAGCTTCAGTGTTGATATCCTCCTCTTTGACCCACCTGTACATTCCCAGTCCATTCTGATCTTGACAATGTTGTCCCTGTTCAGTTCCTACCAGTAGGAAACTCCTCCTCTTTTACTTCACATCACTAATATTTACTAAAGTTGTTCTCTTCTAGATGCACCTATTCTCTTCCCCTGTTCTCAGATACGACTACTTAATCAAAATTAAAAGCTCAAATAAAAAAAGAGCAAGTAAATAGGAGTCTTACTGGGCTGTGTTTTAAAGATTAAGATCTAACATGTGAAGGAAATGCACCAATACTTGTGGCTTTCAAGAAAACTGCACAGAAGAAAAGCATTAGCCCAACATACCAAAACTTCAGTCTCTGCTAACACAGAAGTTATGCCTTCAGTAAGAAGTCACCACAGACATTTACACAGATATTGCTCTTACACACCCTCTCTGCCCCCACTAAGTCTGCAAACAAAGCCTTCTACCCAACTTGCTGCCCTGCCTGGATGTCTGAGTTTGAGCCATGGTTTGTTTCACTTGCGTGCTGGGCTAGTTCCCTGGCAGGGAATCAAGGAGAACAATACCTGGCAGGGGAGAAGGGCTTCCCATTGCTCTGAAAAAAGAACGTGCTGACCACAACAGCTCTTCCTGCACCTCTCCTTCTCCTTCCCTTGTCCCTCAGAAGAAATCAGCTACCGCCCTACCACCTTCCATTGAGGAACTGACTGTACTGAGAATACAGGATAATACTTGCCATCTTCAATTTTACCAAAGTTCTCTTTCTGCCCTTCCCTCCCCCATTACAACCAACAACAAGATGATACTTGCACAGCACCCTGAGAAAGAAGTTTAATTTGTTGCAGCACAGAGAAGTGTGAAATATGCCCTAGAAATCCTGAAGGCTCATCAGTGGGCAAAAGGGATCCCTGCATACACAGCAAGCACCATTAAGAGGTTAAACTAGCATAAGCAGTTACCTGCTTATGGACTCACTAAAGTAGTTCACAATCCAAAATGGACTTACTTACCAACCCGGCTCCCGGGGATACTAATGGAAAAAAAAAAAAAAAATCACTACCTTGTGTAATGTAAAACAGATGACATGGTTCATGTGCAACCAGAGAGTCCTTATTTCAGATACATTCTCTTTTTTTAAACCTCAGAAGAAAAACCAACTTGTTTTTTTTTCCCTAGGAGAAGCCAACAGTTTTGGGAAATGCATTGATCATTTCTAGGAGAGAAGTCTAAGTGTCCCACAATTACTGGGTACTACATACCTGGACAGAGAGAGATTGCATGCCTGCCCACAAAAAGAAAAGTGGTCAAATCAAAATAAATGTCTACGAGTGGAGAAGAACTCTCCTTACTGCTCTTAAACGAAGTTGTTCAGAAGATTTCTCAGTAAGACTACTTTTTACTTTTTACTACTTTTAAAACTACTGTTTACCTTTATTCATTACAAGGATTCTTCCAATCAGCACAGACGTGAAAGTATCCTTAGTATTTCATGTCTGTGGAGTGCTTCCTTCCCAGTGTGTTCAGCTGCCTCCATTGATTCACACACAGCACTCCTCTCCAAGTTATCCCCGAGAACATCCTCATACTATCCTATTACATCTTTGCATTTTGAGTCAAGGTAATGTAGTAATACTATCCCAGATAGCACCTTTAAATAGCTCTGGTCCCAAAGGTAGCATTAAAAATCACTAGCCAAAAGAGCCAGTCAGGCCCATTTAACAAGAAGAAAATGTATTACTACAAGTGAGTTAGATTTGATTTGGTCAGAATATTTCTGAATCGTTAAGAAAAGCTGGAGAATTTTCATGATTTACAACTCAGTTATACTGTTTACAAGTAGGCTTTACAAAAGAAAAAAAATCTCTCTTCCAATCTCAGTACAGTTATGCATGGAGAGCAAGAATAGCTCACATGGCTTTGGCCACGTGCTTGTAGCTATAGTCATCCCACCCTGCTTGGGACCAGCAGAAAAAGGAATATGTAATGAAAGTGAAGTCTTCCAAAGTCCAACTACCTAGCAAGTCCAAGAGGCACTCTTCTGTATTTGCATTGATCCTTAATTGCCTACTTATACACAGAGTTTCAGTACTCGGTAGTACAAAGGTAACCATGCAATTGTACATGCACTTCTAAAACAATTTTAACTTAAAAACAGGCTTCTGCCTAAACATTAAATATAAATGACCTGCCAAGACTGAATAATTTACTATCTCCTTGTAAGACAATGATGTGGGGCCCTGAAAAATCTAAAAAACTTGGTTTATGAAGTATCACATCAGAATGGAGATAGTAATTACAGCTATATTTACAGTTAAACTGCAAGACCTTATTGATTAAAAGAATATAGTAACTGCTGGACTGTTATCCTAAACTTGTTGCTGAGAAGATAAAAAGCTATGGCTATTTCACCATCGGTAAACAGCTGCTATTAGTAGAAGTTTGTCAAAATAACAAAGAAACATTTTGTAAACAGAGAGCAAGTTCTTTTAACAAATGTCATATAGCTGGTTTGTTCTCATCAGTTACTCTGTTTTCACAGGAGATTTCTAATTTTAATAAGCAGAATTTCATTTGGCAACAAACTCTTGTCCCTCATGAGAATCTGTATTTATAAATGTTAGCTTATTTTTAAAAACATTAGGAGCTGGCAGACCTCAGATCCAATAATAGTTTCAACACTGCCCTTAACAATAAAGTCCAATCTAATACACTTTGGTCCAGGGATCTGAGCTGGCATGCCAAAGTTTCTCACTTCAGCAAGTAAAGAATATGGTCAGAAGGGTTAGTTTATATAGCCCAGGCCTATGGGCTTGGCATATCCACAAACCCCAAAATATCCACCTAAATGCCACTCCAGCAGCGTCTGTTGTAGCAACAGGAGCCCCTCCAAAGGCAAGTATGGACAACACCAGGCAAACAAAAAGAAAATGGCCAAGTTGTTACCAGTGTGGTTCTCTCTGAAAAACAGGTATGCCATGAAGAACTCTCACTGCTGAACAGCAATGAAAGCACCCTTCCAACCCAAGAGATACTTCTACTTGCTGTCAACAGTGAAGTACAAGTTGCAGAACAGGTAAGAAAGCTAACATAAGCAGGCATTTCAAACTAAAACATGATATTTTCCATTCTAAAAATTAATATACTTACTTTTTTTTTGGGGGGGAGGGAGTGTCTAACTTTTTTTAAAAATTAAACACCTAAAAGCTAAGAATTCTTCTAAGTTAAATTTTTGAGGTAAAAATGTAATAGAAGAGTTTATATTGTCATTTTTTGGGTGCAAGGACAGAGTTGCATTGAAAGCATCTAGACTATACCCTCAATTTAAAAAAAAAAAGGTTTATATTCCTGTTCACTCATACTTATGCACTGCATCTATATATTGTGTTATCAGGGCAGATCTGCTCTCCCCAAAGATTAGAGCTTGATGGCTTCACACCTTATATATGGAATCTGAGCGCAATATCCTGACCACCCGTCCGTTTGGTTGGGTTGGTTGGGTTCTTTCATCCTAAACAGTTTCAGCTCTTCTTTCTTTCAGCGAATAAGCTGAGTTTGTTTGAAAATAATCCACACGGGAAAAGCAGAGCCCCCCAGCCCTTCCTGCCTGTCAGAGGGAGCCTCCCTCCCCTCATGCCCCTTCCCGCACGTGCGGAGCGTGTTTGCCTGCACGGCTACCCCCGGGCCAGGCAGCAGCGTCACCTCCAGCTCATTAAGCACCCAACCTGCACTTACCTGTGGCAACCAAGCCCGAAGCATTGCCCAAACGCTTTTGGAGTGACAACTCCACTAAGCAGGAAGCAGCTCATTTCCAGTTTATTACTTTGTTTACTGGCTACAGCATTCCGCCATGGAAAAGTTTAAGTGCTTTGTGACATTTCACTGAGAAGAAACTATAAAATTAAAGTGTCTGTATCACAGTGCAATATAGGACACTAAAACAACACTCATTCTTTTTCAATATATATTTTCAGTTCCTAATCTGCATACTCTGTAGCACATTATTTTTGCTAAAAAGTTTTCCACAAAATCTTCCACGATTAATAAAGGGCATAAAACTAACTCTTGTTTTTAAAAACACGGGCCTTATCCAGATCTCCTAACTTAACAACCAGCTCCTCGACTGAACACACTGGTTCAACTCATTTTCCCCCAGTCCCATGCCTCCTCATCCCTCCTCCTAAGAATCTGAAGAAAAGCATTCCTTCAGCTGTTCATCTCCATTAATCTTTCCTCCATCTTTACCTACAGATATATCCTTGAATCCTTCAGCTATGTTTCCAACAGGAGGTAGCAGATAGACTTTTGCTGAAACAAGAGTTAGCTCTTTCCATACCAAATCACCAAGTAATGTGGAAGAAAGTCCCTTAATCCAGTTACTACAAACAGACCCAGAGGCACATTTCAGAGTTTGACTTGCAAAGAAGGACGGAGAAGAGAAAAAGCAATCTTCAGACTGATTGTTCCTCTCTTGTAGACAGAAAGCCATTTCTGTAAATTAGGATAATCTCAGGGAGGGAATTAATGCTTCAGAAAGTAAGAGACGACTGCTTTTTGCCTAATTTGTAAGTGAAAATAAAATAGTCTCTATACAGAGGACACGCAATAAGGAGTAAACAAAGCAAGGTAATAAAAAAGTAAGAAAAGACTAGAATACAGTGATAAAAACCAGCCAGAATGCATTTAGAGACAAACAAGCCTGTCTTCCTCCTTTAACTGATCATTCATGCAGTGAGGGGGAGGGAGAAGGAAGGAGCAGTAACTTCGAGCTATTTAGACTATAGTAAGACTTTTGATGTCTTGTAACATTCCCACAGTAAAATATGACTATACTGTAGATTCATCTAAACCACATGATTTTTTCCAGTTGTGCACCAAGTGTACTCTCAGAGTACATAACAAGCCTTCTGAGTTTGGCAGCAAGCTATCACCCTGACATTATGCAATGTTTTCATTAACTCTGATGGTGAAACAGTGTGTTTATACAGTTTATGAACAAAGCCGAGCTGGAAGAGTTTGCAAGCCCTCTGCTGCGAAGTCTAGTTCTGTCTTCCAAACTCAATAAACTGGTGAAGCGATCAGAAGTCATTAGAACGAAGTTCAATAGAAGCAAGAGCAAAGCTCTGCACTTGAGAAAGGAAACAGCAGTCCAAATATGCAGTGCGAAGCAGCTGACTAGGCAGCTGTACTGCAGAAACTAAATCGTGGTGATATCATGGATCAAAGCCAGGTAACCTGATATGTTGTTACTGCAGAAAGACAAAAAAACACCCCCAAAACGCAAACATCACTCCAAAAACACTGTATGTAAGAAAGGGAGATAAATCACTCTTCTCCCTGGCACTGGTGAAGCCTCAGCTGAAGTAACATGACCGCTGTATTTTAAGATGCTTCAATACTTTGCTTTAAGAATGGCAGCGCAGGAAAGGTAAAACCAAGCAGCAACCATCAGCATTTTAGTTCCTGCACTCTCTAGACACAGTACAGAGGTAGTTACAGGAATGTGCTCATGACTGTCCATCCACACTCACACCCCACCTGATGGGTAAGTCCTGAGTGATGCTCATGAGATACATCCTGGGAATGCCCCGTGCCTTAGAATGCCAAAGGAATAAGTCCTCATTTTGACCTGCACTTTCAAACCCCTCTTCCTGCTCTTCCTCACCTGCAAAACTGCTCTACAGGTCTGCTATGCAGAACTCCACGTTGCATCTCCTCCATATTGCTCTCACATATTACATGTTTATAACTGCAATTTTCAAACTTTCCTTACTATAAAGGCAGGTAAGTACCTTAGGGCCAAATTCCCATGTTTTCTTCAGTTCTTCTCCTCCCTCTCACCTCCTTAAATTTAAACATTCTATAGCACTTCCTACTGATAAAAGTGGTACACATTTAGATCTCCTCTTTCTTCTCTTGAACCATCCATCTTTGCTGGGGATAATAAGAATCTTATTGGTAGGATGACAAAGACTAAACCATACCTCTCCCAACATGCCTGGGCATCACAACCTGAAGTGTAGTGCTGAGTTCAATTCTAACAACACGAGCTGCATCCCTCTGCTCTGAATTGATTCTGATATAATTATTTATAAGAATGACAAACCCCAAAACATCATAAGTCTTTTTAAGTCTGTTTCTTTATGCTTCGCTTGGTCTGTGAATTTACACTCTTCTGGGGATTTTGAGGATCTATAGAGAAGTGACAAACTGAGCGCTCTGCTTCTCCTCTGTCCTTTGGTGTTAATTTGCGACGATTGGAAGCAGGTGACTGCACACTTGACTGCTTGTATCCTGTGGTACAGCTGCTATGCAGAAATCAGCACATGTAAACATTTCCATGATTCGTGCCTCCTAAGAGCCTCTGTGGGCCGCATGTGGCATTTAGGCAGCACTTTCACAACCCCCTTTGTGCATGGTATTGCTCTATTACATTAGCCCACAGTTAAGCTAAAAGGATCTACTGAAATGGTCGGAGACACCCTCCAATGTTTGGCAAAACCCATGATTTATTTCAAGATTTTTGATAATTATCTTAAAAGGATTTCAAGACATTGCTTCTGAAGGATTTTACCTAGCTTGTGGTAAACATGTTAGAATGGATAAAAATCATAATTTATTAACTGCCAGCTGGGGGGGAGGAGGGGAAACCACAAAAAAAAATACCCCAGCAAACTAATAACTTGCTTTCTGTACAAATTTGGTTCCCTGTACACCAGACTGATTAAAAAAAGGCATCTGATCACTTATCATACACCAGCTAAAAATGTCTCCAATGTTCTAACTTCTTCTGCCTGAAAGGTAAGGACAGGAATAGACAAAGGTCATATAGATGTTCTGAACTGCTAGAGCAGATAGATTTAAAGCTACAAAACTTGGGTTTCTACCTGGCTATTTTGAAATTTAATTTAATCTTGTCAGTAAACACTTAAAATTTTAGGGTCTGGTATTAAAATCTAAAGAGGTTCTAAAAACAATTATCCTTGCTGCAATCAATCGTGAAGGTTTAAGCAGTTGAGAAACAAGGAGGAAAGCAATGAGAAAAGTCTATTTCAAATCCTTAGTCTTTAAATCCCATTAATTTATGATCGTTTCTGTACTATCTGTGCTATCATCACACCATGTAATCCTCGCACCATATACTGACAAGAAATCCACCTAAGAGTGGTCATTTATGTGGTGTCGTTATTAGCAAACATGTCATTAACAAACCTAATTAATGTGTGTATGTCATGTGTTAGCATTTCATACACAGATATCTGAGCTATAGTGAAGTGTTTCTCAAAACACCAAAGTGAATCTAACATAAATAGAATGTGTTTCTAAACTGAAAGACACTACATAAATAGAATCGTCAAAACTTTAAGAAAGACAGATTACTGTTTTTAATTAACACTACGATGAGCACTCATCAGATTTGCTTAAAAAAACAGTCTTGCTCTAAGAGGAATCAATAATCACTGTTCCTGTGCATCAAAATAGAAGTCATGACATATTTCCAACTCCAGGGGCATCAGCAGCTGTTGCTATACAGCAAAAGAGCTCAAGTGTTATAAACATATACGTAGACTGCCGACTTTATTTTTCTGTAAAACCAGATGTCAGTAATCCAGATGAGATGTAACCAAATGATCGTGAAAAATGTATATTTCAGCATGCTTGTTATGCGATATCTCCATTAAAACGGGAGGGGGGGGGGAAGCATGTCAGTTTATAAAACAAGACAGATGTAAGTTATGGTTATTTTCAGGGTGGTTTTCAGCTATATTTGGACATTTCTGTACATCTGTTGGCATTGTCTGTGGATGCCCGATTTGCCTTTGACCGACTCTCGGCTCAGCACTGCAGGTCTGTGCTAACGAGCCGGCTGTGTCTGACACACAAACTGCAGCATTCCCACAGCTAAAGCAGTTCGCTACGGCGCTTGTCTCCCTTCCAATCAGCCAAGACAATGGAAAACCGAAGGGCAGCCAGGACATGGGGCTGTAACCCCCTTCGCGGGGCACCTTCCGCATCCCACTCCCACTGGCATTTCCCGAGTTGAGCCCTAGTACCTGGATCTTTCCCAGCCCTCAAAACGACAGGAGAGGGGGATAAGGAAATAGAGCGATAACACCGAAACAAAACACTGGGCTACTTCTAATCCTAGATATAAAAACAAGCAAACAAAAAGAAATATACCGATCAGCCGTTTACCTCGTTCCGGCTTCATCTTCCCTGCTGCCTCGGCGAGGTCTGGCAGGGCCGGGGTGCTGTGTCCCCGCGGGGCCGGGCTGTGGCTGCCCGGGCCGGCGGTGTGAATTATGCTCGGGGAGCGGGGACAGCGGGCGGGAGGCGGCCCCGCCACGGCAGCTGGGCCCGCCCGGCCGGGGGAGGCTGCGCGCCGGCGGCCTCTGCCCGCGCCCGGCCAGAGTGTCCTTCCGTGACACGGCGCCGCGCGGGGCTATTTATAACCTGCCGGGGAAAAAAATCCCACAACAACAGACCTCGGCTCACCCCCGGCCGCGCCGGCTCTGAGTCACCACGGCCCTGGGCGACGACAGCCCCTGCCGGAGTCCCCTCCCTCCCCGCCCCGAGGAAGGCAGCGAGCGGCCCCCCGCCCGCCCCGTCGGGGCCGCGGCCCCCGCCCCGTCACGGGCCGTGGGCTGGCGGCGGGGGGCGGCGCGGTTCCTCCATCCCCGGCCCCGCCGCTGCCGCCCGGGCTGCCGGGCCGTGCCCCCGCGCTGCGCCCCGGTCAGATAGCCCGCCCCGCGCCGCTCTCCATGGCTCTGCCCCCGGCCCTGCCTCCTCCTCCTCCTCCTCCTCCTCGCTGACTAACTCCCCTCCTTTCCGCCAGGCACTCTCCGCCTCCCGCCGCGCGGGGCACACACATCACAGCCCGGCGGCGGGCAAAGCACGGCAGGGTCGAGCAGGGCAGCTCGGCCAGGGACACCCGACCCGCCGGGCTGCCGACAGGGGGTAACGAGGCCCCCGCCCGCCAGGACCGCAGGCCCCTCTCCGCGCCCGCTCCGCCCCGCGCCGCGCTCATCCCGCCCCGGGGCGGGCCCGCTCGGCCCCCGCCCGCCACACGTGCCCACGGCGGCCAATGCCCCGCGCCCGCCGGGCAGCGCCGTTGTCACGGCAACGGAGCACGGCCCGGTCCGGCCCGGGAGCGCCCCGTGCCCTGCGCTCCAAAGGTGCTACTGGGTCTGTTGGTTCGCCCAAACGGCCTCCTGCCGTCCCTCCTAACTCCCCACCACCACTGTCAAGTGGTCGCGCCCCGTGGAGGGGAGCGGCCCTTCACTCACTCCCCCAGCTGCTCACCCGCACCTCTCCCGCACCGCCGTCAGCCGCTGCCCGGCTCCCCCTCTCCGCTCCGCACAGCTACACCGTGTGTCCTGCCACGCTGGCCCTCCGTCTGCCCGCGGGAGCCCTCACCCATGGCCGCAGGGGTTTATATGCGCGGTTATATCGGCGATTCTAGGTGTGAAGTGCCCGACCCGCGGGAGGCCGATGCTCTGCCCGCCCACACCCGCGGCTGGACCGGGGAGAAGGGCTGTGAACGTCCCTGGCCCCGGGGCAGCCCCTGCCCGCCCTGCCCGGCAGCGCCGTGCTCGGCGCTCACTTCACGCTGATAACTATATTGTGCGGAGGAACAATGGAGTCAGCTGGGCTGCGGTTACACAACCGCCTTAATCCGGCAGAAATTCAGGTTTCCCCGAAACGTCAGGCCTGCGCGGCTGCCCGGCAAAGCAGGGCAGGGCCGGGACTGCCGGGTGCGGATCTCCCCCATCGTCAGTGCCCCGCGCCCCTCCACCGCAGCAGGAGCACTGCTGATGCACCACGAGCCAGCTGCCGTGGTGATGGGGATCCCTGTTTCACCAAGGGCCCAGATGTAGGCCGGCTAACGTGGCCTCTAGACAGCAGAAGGAACTGCCGGAGACGGGAAGTTGTACTGCCAAAGAGCTGCACTGTTCACGGCTCACCTGGAGACTGTGGCACGGCCAGCAATGTTACTCGAATTTGGACTCAGTCAGAAAGACAGATGATCTAGGCTTCTCGTCCTTATATGTGATCCCCTAGCTGGGACGCAGACACTGCCACAACTCCAGTCGTTACACTGGCAATTCCCTCCACTGTGATTGTTGTTTACAAACGTCCCCATCTTACAGCCTTGAGCCCTACAGGAGGCACTCGCTCCCTACAACAAGGTAATTTATAAATACATATATCTTCTGCCCCCTGTACGTGGGCTAATCAACTCCCCATACTTTCTGGTGTGCCAGGATCCCTGCAGATGTGGGTACATGTAGGCTCTGTGTAGCCACTCTCTTTCTCACAGCTAGCTGAGCGGCCACTGAAGGTACTGCAAAGATTGTAAAATTCCAGAACAACTCAATTCTACTCTGTTCAGCTTGTATGAACTGCACCTATTTCCCTGTCTCATTTATCAGCTGTATATCATTACACTGGGAGGGTGTTTCACAGAATAAACTGTGCAGTAAACACCTCTCAGTTCAGTCATAGGCAGGTAGGAGGGTATCACACGCGGTGCTTTGATTTTACACCCATCAGTACATGAGTGTCACTTCTGTTGCTGTGTGACTGCTGTAAACGTGTTTGGTAATTACAGATCTCAGAGCTCTCTGCCGGATGCAATGTAATTGCAAATGTGGCAATCCAGAATTATAAAAGGAAGAATTTGACTGAGCAATAAATACTGTGGGTGCATGTATATGGAGTTCAGCATAACTACAGTGGGCATGATTCAGCCAGCTGTCAGATCCTCCTAGTCATCCTAATGAAAAGTCACATCCTTTAGGACACTAATTGTTGCTGTAAGACACTGCAAATTAGTTTGTACCTTGTTCTAATATTGGTTTTACAGCCAAAACCAAATCTGCCTTTCTACTATTTAACTTACGATTGTAGCTATTTAGCTGTTATGCTTCACGTAGTATTTTTCAATAGTTTTAGAAGTTTTAATCTCACTTTGGCACTTTTTTAAAAACAGCTCACCAGACAAAAATAGACACAACTTCCAAGAAAATGCTCTCTCAAAATGCTTTTTCTGTAGTGTTTTCTTAATTAATGAGCCAACTAACTTCCTGTTACCATATTGTTTTTTAGAGTTTAGGCCACTGTGAAATTAGATGCCAACTAGTTATTATTTAAAATGTTCTAGGGGATATAAAAGAGAAAGCCAGGCCTGACATGCAGTCCTACTCTACTGACCATGTAGGAGACTTCAGGTTCAGCTTCCCTCCTTGAGTTGGAGCGTTCCTGGAACCAGAGAGCCGTGGGTGTGTCTGCAATGTGTCTTTCAGGTCCTGCTTCACTTCAGATGAAGAATGTTTCTCTTTTGACCACATAGACATGTAACCGATCTGAAAAAAAAAACAATATAAAGTTTAAAATTAACAAATATATCTAATTATACAGTATTTCATGTATAATAATAAAAGCAAAATAAAGATAAACATCCCAAACAAATCTGTGGACTTTGTTTGGGTAAAATAGCTAAAAATGTCCTTGACCTCCCAGCCACCAAAAAAATGATGAGCACTGCATGAATACACAGAGAAAATATGGGATAAATGGCTTCAGCCATGGGAATTCGCTTACACATATTTGGAAATCTTATGAGAACAATGACACTACTAAAATGCATTTTTGACCTCAGAAGTTTAACATCAACTTAAAACATCTGAAAAGCACATAGCTGCATCACGCATCACACAAAAGCAGGATTAGCTTAGAAACACAAACAGAACTTTAACTGCCCTCCCACTGCCAAGCCCAGACCAACACACACTTCTGGGAGCACAAGCAGGGACAAAAACAGGTTTCTTATCAACTTCTGTCTCATAGTTGATTAACTTCAGTGTCTAGACAGGTGAGATCTTAGGCTGCAGCATCAGTGCAGACAAAGTGGCTCTGGCACATACAGCACATGAGTTTTGGTGGCAGCCTCTTTCTTGGTGGAAACTTTAATACGGCCATCCTATGTCCTTTTCCTGAAACGTCAGACGCATATTTCTCTTCTGAACAGTGACCATGTCTGAAACTTGCTTGTCTGAAACTGACCATTGGATTTAAAAATATGCTCAGTGTGGCACAGTGTTGTCATATAAGCCTTGTTCATATAGAAATGAAGTTAAAAACAAACAAACAAACAAACAAGATAAATGTATGGCTGTACTTTCTTCAGCAGTTTACACTTTTGGCATAGCCCCTGCAACTTGGAACTGAGTGTATTTTAGGTTACATCTCAAGTGCCTTTTCAGCTTTAGCTGTCAAAGAAGTGATGTCTGATGCAGCAGATCAAGATTTCTGTGAGTCCTGGAGACAATTACTGCCTGTTAAGTGATATGGCACAACTGCTTTTGACATGGCTGCCACCTCTGTGATATAAAGCCACTGCACTTGGGAGAATATTATTGTAGAAGAATGAAGACAATCAGAAATAGACTGGAAGGTACAGTACGCAGTGGAACAAATTTGAAGTGTGCTAAAAAAAACCACCTATGAAGAATCAGCTATCATTTAATTCTCACCAGCAGTAACCACTTTGGAAAGAAATGAGTTATGTGCTTATAGGAATTTATTAATCCACAAGAACTAATAAATTACTACAAGTTGTTACAGGAACAGAAAGAATTAAAATATCAGTATGTTCTAAAAAGTTTATTTTTAGGCATTATGGCCATTTTGAGTTTGGCTTTTAATTCAGCAATATATATAGATAAGTGGATCTAGTTGAATGGAAGAGAGTTTGTCATAATTCTTTCTCAAGATAGATACCTGTAAACAGCTTGATTTAAGTATTTGAATAGCATCAATGCAGTGAGATTTTAAAAATACCTAAAAGATAGTGAAACTGCATTTCCCACCCTTAGCATTTTCAGGTAATATGGCTCATTATGTCATGCAGAGATATATCAGTGGCATTAAAGCAGTGCTTCCAGAGCTCCTCGGCTTGCTTTGTTTCAGGTGGCTCTCGGAGGCAGGAAGACTTTGTCGGTGGGTGCTTCAGAGGAGGTTTTGTTCTGTTTTCATCTCCAGCCCAAGCAGAAGTTCCTCCACAAAACTTCTCACCTGCATCCTTTGGAGCAGCTATTAGGCCTCTCTTACATTTGTGTCTCGCCTCAGGATCAAAGAGAGGAAAGTGTATCCATCTAATGTTT
Source organism: Empidonax traillii (assembly GCF_003031625.1). NCBI lineage: Eukaryota > Metazoa > Chordata > Aves > Passeriformes > Tyrannidae > Empidonax > Empidonax traillii. The sequence goes on from NW_020955310.1 coordinate 716,018, forward strand.
TTGTTTTGAGTCCCCAAACACTGATTCATACCAGAATGTCTGTCAATATGGGACATACTCAAATTCTAGAATATTACATGATGAGAGCTCCATGCTTTGGGTACATGCTGATTCAGTTATACACTGAGATGGGAAATTAAAACCTTCAACCCAGGAGGTCCGACATGCCTGTAACAACATCCAGGCACAGCCTGATTTTCAAAGGAAAACTCATCTCCAACTGACTTCAGCAGAATTTATCAGCCCGCAGTGTTTTTAAAAAACAGTCCAACTCACTCAGGTTCCCAATTATGGAATTAGGCACCTAATTTTAGATACTTATTTTTTAAAATTTTGGCCTATGGACTTGATTATCATCTTACTACGTCACCTCTCCCTGGTGCAAATGGGTCAATTAAGTCAATGGAGTTACTTCTATAGGAAGCTTGTCCTGTGATTGGAAAATCAGAATCTGTGACAGAGTAGAAACAGCAACATTTTAGTTTCCTTTCTTAGAAATACACAAATTTTGGACATAGTGCTAAATGTTTTGAAAAGAGTAAACAAACATGGAAAGTGTAAACCAGGAGGTTCTCTACTGTTAGACCCTGTAGTTTTCTGACTTACAGGGATTTTTCTTTTCAAGCAGTTCCCACCAAAACCCTCTGTTGCTTAATTTCAATACTAACTGTCCCTTTCAAAGTAAAAACATATAGCTATTATCAGGTTCTTATGGACTAAATTCCCTTCTGAAATTAGTAAAATGACATCTTGGATTTTTTTGTTTTCCTCTCTGTGTTCTCTCAAAGTCCTTTGTTTTCCAAGTAGTGTTTTCTCACTGGAGGCACAGCCAAGTTAGGTTGGGAAGGAACTAGGAGAACAATAGAGAAGTAGTCGCACTTCTCTCTAAAGGAAAGCTTATCCTCCTCACCAGAAATACTTTCCTGGACTCAACACTTTGCTACTAAACCTTGTTTACATACAGAAGATTCCTTTAGTTGGAAGCAGCCTGGTCCATGTCCTGTGCTGCTCCTCAAGTTTCCCATGTCACATGGGATGCCTTGTGCTTTCTTTACTCTTCTGGCAGCAGCAACAGGAACTTAACACTTCTCAGGATGGAATCTCTTCTTCTGCAGCTCTTCCAGACTCTAAGGTCTAGCAGTCAGGCCTTCTTGCCCACAGAAATTATACCCTTCCTATAGTTCACCTTGGGAAAAGTAACTTGCATAATCTCTTCTCTATTTGGAGCAACTCCTAAACTGATATTTCATAAACTTTGCATGCTTCTTAAGTAGCTGATCTGTGGTGTGCAATTAGATACCAGCTCCTGAAGAGAATAGTGCAATCTCATCTGAAGTGGTGATTGATGGCAATGGAAATATAGAAGTATGATGATAAAACCAAAGAAAGGTTCTGCTTTACCAAAATGCTAACTACCTATCCTTTTAAAATGTCAGTCTAAGCAGACTCAGTAGATCATTAAGTTTAATTGCATCAGCACTTGATTAATCAGGCAATAATGCACTGAAAAGTGAATTATCGGCTTGTAAATAGATCATTAATTTCTGAAAGAGAGGGAAACTGTTCTCTTTTACATAGATCTCTTCTGTGGCTGTAATATTCATTCTAGACTAAAAGCAGGTTTGGGGGAATTTTTTTGGATGTTTTTTCAAGGGGATTGTGCAAGTTCACTGATGAATGCTAATGTTACACAATGTTTACCCAGGACTAAGCTTGATGAAAACATTAATCAGAAAATATATAGGTTTCCATGATAAAGTTGAAGTTTTTGTAGCAACAGCAAGGCCTGACATCCCCTGACCAGAAGCTGGAGATGTATGTTTGCCAAAAGAAACAGCAAGATGACGCTAACAGTAGAAGGTTTAGGGAAAATAGAAGCATAAGAACTGTTTCCAGTCTAGATCATCACTCTTTACTTTTGAGCAGCGACATCCAGAAGCTGTATCTTAATTACTCAGTGCAGTGATTTGTCAGGAATTCAGGCACCCCATTTGTGTTATTTCTATTAATTTCAGTGGAAAGTGAGTGCATAACACTTGGAAGGAGGTGTTTGGAGTTTTGCAATGCTGTTTTCCTATTGCTAATGACCCGATCTATCTCGCAATAATTTCCAACGCAGTTGTGTGCCAGTAATTGCACCAAATTAATTGCTGGTATAACTCCATCTAGTAGGGGTTCACAAAGTTCAACTTCTGATGCCTCCGCCAGCCCTGTTTACTTTCCCTGTCCTGCTGCAGCAGCTGGGTTGTGATTTAGCACTGTATCAACAAGTTGGTGGCACATCCCAGCCAGCTTCTCCTGCTCGGGCAGCTCCCTCATCATTTACAGCGGGACTCTCGTCCACAGCCTTTGCCCTCAAGTGCCTCCACTGCTTCTGGCTGCTCATCTGGAGCTTGTACCACAACCACAGTTTGCCAGGTTTTTCTGCATGGCTCCCATCCCATTTAGCCTGTCAGGAAGGCCTTTGGACTTTCCGTTTTCAGGAATGCTCATCTTCCATCACTTTAGTACCCATTTAATGGAAGAGGCCAGCAGTGAGCAGAGCCAGCATCCCTGCAAAGGGCCAGCTTATCATACAGCTCACCCTGCAAGCACAGCTGCTGCACCTGGGACAAAACCAACACAGTGAGCATGTTCACAGCATATTAAGAATTGCTACAGCTACACTGAGGAGAGCATTGAAATTGCAAAACAACTTTCCATGGGCCCTATAAATGAAAAGGATAATTCATTTATGTAGAGAAGCAATTACCTTGCTGGAACAACAAGTCCAGCCTATAGCTCCACCCAAGCTAAATTAAGGCCACAACTCCTACTAGATTTAGGAGAGTAGGGCAGGAAAGTAGCACGTTGTTAAATACAGGGCAATATTTAATGTAACCCCATGCCAGGTTTACAAGAGAAATTGTGTATCATTTACTAAAGTAGTCAGTGAGTTGGTGCTTATTAGGTAAATGCCAGAGCTATTGCAAAACTGCCATGGCCTTGTTCTAAAAATTTTAATTGCATAGTTACTAGCCACAGTCTTTCTAATATATTCATGACCATTTAGTGGCATATACTAAATGTTAATAGTAGATTCTGAATGGAGATGGCACTGAACAGAGTGGGTAGCACGTAGTCTCCAGGACTGATTTTTTTCAATACAGAAACATGGTATTTACCCATATTCCGGTTTAACTGGTTCCAAATTTTTGTGGGCTTACTTTTCTTCTTTTTTTTTTAGATAAAAAGTGTTCCCTAATATTCCACTCATTAGCTGTTGTCCTGTAATCAAATGTAATCAGCGAATAATGCTGTGGCTCACCTCACTTGTTGGCAAGGTCAGTTGTATCAGTCCTGGGCCCAGCTCCTCTCTCTTCATACACCAAAGTTCACTTGATACAGGCCAAGTCTATATCCCTCACCCCAAGCGTAGTGTTTGTAAGCTTTACTGTAACTAAAGCAAAACAATCACTCTTTTCAGGAGTTTGACATCCTCTGGAAGTGAGACCATGATAGCAATTATAGCAAAAATAAATGAGCATTAAATCTGAATACTGAAAGGCCTGATTGTACTTCACTCTGTAATAAACAAACAAACAAATAAATAAATACAAGATAATATGTCTATCTCCATACCTGCCAAATGTCATCAATGGTGAAATCCTTGTCCCATACACAAAGGTCAACTCCCCTTCCTACAGAAGGAGATAGGTTTTCAACTCAGGCTGTGTTGGGTAGTACTTTCTTTGCGACTTTCACTAGATCAATTATAATTTTAATCCTTACAGTAGATTTATTCTCATGTTGTATAACATTATTTGAGTAGGAAGGGAAGTTTGCATTCATTCAAGGATCTCAAAGGCAATAAAGTATGGTATGTATACTAAAAAATAAATAAAAATTGCAGAAAGTTATTAAATTGCTCACCTTTGCATGTCAATTAAAACTTGAAAATTAGAGAGATCAGTGTACATATTTATGGCAGAGTCAATCTTCCCTAGTTAGGGTAGGTATTTTTTTCAAAGTAACAATACAGTTGGAATATTGTAGCTGTATCTGTGCTTATATTGCTTTTGGCTCCTTCTAAGTTTCTTGGTTAATTTATTTTCATTTCAGTTGTTTAACTGAGTTTCTTTCTTTACACAAAACATAAGCAGCTTCACTGCCTAGAAAACACAGAGCCCAATTGTTCTTCTGCTTACACCAGTGCAAATCAGCAATGATCCCACCAGTCTATAAATTACATCAATGTAAGGTGACGTCAGAGATATAGCAATCAAAGCCTTGTTTCAAAGTTAATTTAATTGTTTCTGCTTAAGAAAAAAGAGAAGAAAATATGAGTACAGAACACATTTGTCCTTCTTCTCAACTGAAATGTCAAAGAACACTGCAGTTTTGACATCTGATCTGTGTGGGATTTGCATACATGGATCACGTTTCAAAAATAGGGCCCTGGTCACAGCCCGTCATGCTAAGGGTCCATTTCCCTGATCCAGTTTTAAGGAAGGGGAGGGTTTTTTCCTTGTTTGTTTGCTGTCATTGAGGCTGCTTATTCCCCTGTCCAGAGCTGGTAGCAAACTGCCATCAGCTATCAGCAATAAAGCTCCAACCAGGAATATGTGGTCCATTTAAAGTCATTCCTCAGCTTTGTTTTGCCAAGTCAAGCACTCTGCACATTTAATGCCTCATAATTTTCCTCGGCAAATGAAAGAAACATCATAAGACTTGCAATCATTTCCCTGTTTTAAATGCATAGATATGTTGCTTGTAAAGGTACTGAGTGGGGATTCTGGGAAGAGGATCCGTTCACATTGCTCCTGGGCTCTGGTCTGCCTTAGGAGACTGCTGTAGACCACAGCACTTTTAGGGCTGCTCTTACTTACATCAGGTACCTTCCTGCCACAAACCACGTGAAGTCGCTTTTCTCTGTGTGCTTTATGGTTCTTGTCACTGTAGCACTGAATCTTCATCCCTGCTGTGTTATCAGCCTTCTGGATTCCCCTCCCTTACCTTTAAAAATCTGGAACACAGGTCCCTGTAGCAATGGAAACTTGCCCTGGTGACAGCTGTCCGTTGCCAAAGCACTTCTAGCCATGCAGGGCAGAGGTGAGCTGGGCTGGTACGGACACTGTGGCAGCTCAGGCACAGAGGGTGCTGCCAAGGCACCTTTGAACTCACACCAGGGCCACTCACACTGTGCTGTGCACCCACTGGCTGCCTCCTGCCTTGCTGAATTCCAGTGCTGACCAGGGGTGCTGGTTCTACCTTGTGCTGGGGGACTTCCCCTTCTGATAACAGACTCCTTCAGCTGCACAATAGGCACCCAAAAGCTTTCCCTGGCAGCAGTTCCAGGTGGTTGTATAACAGTCTCGACAATGCTTGTCGGGCATTAGCAGAGATTAGGCCTGCACTTATTACACAAGTCAGAGCCCCACAACCTAATTGACATACCCTACCCCTCCATCAGCTTTCATTTGAAACTTCTGATGGAGGGCTCTGGAAATTACATCCAACTTGAGGTGCTGGCCTGATTTGCATCATTACTCAAACACCAAAAGTACTTGGGTGCTGATCAGTTCTTTACATACGTGTTATGTAGCAAAGCAGTAACTTGAAATTTATTTATAAAATACAGCACTTGAGCTGCCACATCATGTGGAGAAGCTACAGCAAATGTTGAAGAAAAAACCCAAAGATTGCATCACACTTCTTCAGAGTGAGGGAAGATATATTTTCAGTAGTATGATTAGAAAGAGAAAAATGAGCAAACCAGAGGTGAAGAAAACAAGGAGGAAACAAACTAAGTTACAGATGAGAAGAAGTTGCTGAATCTAAATGCAAGAGCAGGAGTGATTCAGCTCTGATCAGACAGTGGTGGTCCTCACTGGCCCCCAAAATTCTGGTCTTACCCACAGTTGCTTGGAATTGGCAGTGCAGCACTGCCATCATTGACCTCAGAACTGTGGAGCGGGAGAAGCCCAGGCAGTCAGGAATGCACTTCTACTCTCTTTTAATGGAAGCTTAACAGCATTTCATCCTTCTAGAGTATTTGTGTGGAACTCCCAGGCCATGTACCACACCAGCTATTGTAAAGCCAATCTTTGTTGAGCTAGAGGAAAAACAGGAATGAATACCTGCCTAGCACATATAGAAGCTACAGCTCTAGGAGGGTCCCTGAGGACATCTACATGTACAAACATGTAGTTTTGTCGTAAACTTCCTCCACCTTCATCTCCAGCCCAGCAGCCAGAGCAGGTGGTGGGCACCCACATCCCAACTGACCCCCCACCCTTTGCCCCAGGAGAGTCCTGGGAGTGACACACAGTGTGTCAGCACGTTAAGGTTTCATGCCAGAGGAGTTTGAGGAAGCTGAACTCCCAGGTGAGATCAGAGCCAGGTGTGGAACACTGGCTGCTTTATGCACAGGGGTGAGAAAGGCAGTATTTACCTACTTAAATAGCTTGGGTTCAGTTATTTATTTTTCATGGCGCACAGAGTTTCTCTTGAGTAATGAGACTCCATTGTGTGCCACTTGCAGAAGGCATAGAAGAGGAAATACTATTTCCATAAAGAGGCTGTATCCTGGAAAGGCAGAGCAGAAACACATACATGAAGAGAGAAAGTCATACTTAAACGGTCATACTTAAAAAATAAAATAATAATAAAAAAATCACTCATTCATAACTTGCTATTATTGCCTTGTCATGTGCTCTAGAAATTTGTTAAAACTAGTTTACATTGTAGGAATTTTAAAATTAATTAAACACAGAGTAAAAATAAAGAATGTCAAAGGAGGATCTATGATTCTCAATATCTCCTTTGTGGTAGCTTAAGTATCATTTGTCATTGAAAGAAGCCAAAAACAGGAAAAAAACAAAATAGGAAAAAACCTTAAGTTTAGTCAGAATATAGCATTCAGAAATATAGGCAGGAAATGAGGATTCACAGCAATTACCTATGAAGAATTTATGTTTTCAGTCATTTGTTTTTATCAGGGGAGACAATTTGGAGCAACACTTTTTCAATCACTTTTGCGAGTGTCTGTTTTTGCAGGCATTGCAGTATATTTGTATTTCAATGCATGAAAAGGCAGAGGTTAAAAATATATAAGCTGCTAGTGGTTAGCTGTAGTGATACCACTGAACCTTAAGGAAAATGTGTGTTGCCTCCAATACTCTGTCCTGAACAGTACTTTCAACATGTTTAAATGCAGAAGAACAATTAGAGGGTTAAAAAAAAAAAAAAAAAAAAAAATCCACCCTACCGTAACCTCTCCAGTTCTGGCTTCACTTGATGGCCTCTCCTTGGCAGCAGTTCCCTTGCCTTCAGTTAACTCTGGCTGCCTCTGAGGTCACATCCAGATTCTTCCCAATCCAATGATGAAAATTTGAAATAAGAGAGCAGTGTGAGAGTACAGTTTGCTAACTTACAAAAGACCAGAAAAACTGAAAAGTGACCAGTACAGGCCGTAAAGAAGAATGAGGAATAAAAAATACATTACTGGAGAAACAGCCCTTTTCCTGTCACTGCTCTGAAGTCACACGCATGCATGTTTTTGCACTAAAATGCCTTAAAACCTCTGACTTTTCCACCTTTTCAGGTTTGGATTTGTCATCAGATGTTAGCAGATTACTCGGACCACAAGCCTCCTAAACAGCCTCTTTTGGTTTATATACATTAATTGCTCCTGCTGTCAGCCAGAGGGAGATGTATCACCAGTAGGACAATATATAAAGCTAAGTGCTGTCTTGCTAGGGAGTGTAGAATAATATTCTGATTTTTATAGCACCTTTTCCCTAAGGCCCTCAAGGCACTTTACAAGTAAGACTGAATTAAGCTTGTCAGCGCTCTGTATGGGAAGTAAATATTTCTCTTCTATGTAGGAGAAGGGAAACTGAGGCATTAATATTAAGTCCTCAGCAAAGCATTTAGCTGCATGCTTTCAAGCCCTTTAAACTTCTCACATGATTTAATTAAGCACATACTCAAGTGTTTTGCTGGAATAGTGCCTAAGAAAGATGCTACAGCCACGCTGCCAATTCAGATTGCAGCTGAGAAAACAACACGAGTTCCCCATTCCTCACTCTGCAACAAGAGCTTTTTTTTTTTTTTAATCTCCTGGTTTTCCTTCAAGTCCCACCTATGGTGTGTTGTTGTCTGGGCCTGGTTGAGTCCTGGGATGTGACTTCCCAGGAGGAAGCCCAGTCTGCAGGGCTAATGAAGCACTGATCTCTGACACTGCTGCCTGTCCGTGGGCTGCAGTGGAGAAATGCACTTTACCCTGGGACAGTTTAGTGTCCACAACGCCAGGCTGTGCTGATTTGATTAAGCTCACAGATACGAAATTCTTCAACACTTTAGTACACAGTAGCATTTCTGGTCTGTGAACATTTTTGATGATTCAGGTTTCTGACCCTGGTTAAAACCTCGTGCAGCAGGACAGTAAGCACAGATCAGCTCTGTTCAGATGTAACCACAGACCTTCTCTGACTTCCCACAGCAGTTCAGAGGAGGCCACTGCGTCTCTCTTTGGTGTCTCTCTTCAATCCTGGTTCTCCCAGGTCTGCCTAGCTTGCCTCTGATCAGACAGATGTGCCTTTCCTCCTCCTGTTTGGCTGTTGAAGGTAAAAACAAGATCTAAGCTTCTCCTTAAGGCTGGTACTCGCCTGGAGGGCTAGAGGCATCTCCTTGAGGAGCAACAAACCCACTGTTGCCCCACCACACAGCGCTTCTGGGCTGAAATCCTTAAAAACCTGGCAGTAAATCTACATCCAAGTATCATATATGTTCTATCTGTTCTCACTTCCCAAAGGGTCTAATGGTTATTTGCAGGCAGCCTGGTGAGATTGTGGAGATGCAGAGTTTACAGCTGTGTATTAATGAAGACTGGAATCAGCTCTGGTTTTTTGTTACTGCACCAGGCTATGAAGAGCAGAGACTCAGGAGCAGCTACACTTGTGTGAGAAGGACAAAACTGCTGATCCATTTAAGTCACTCTGAACGTGAGTGGGAGTCCCAAGGCTCCCACACTGGGGGACAGGGCAACCACCAGTGTCACCACCCCTGCAGCTCAGTCAGCACCCAGAAGGTTCTCATTAGACACTGGATGTGCCCTTGAACTCACCACATAATTGCAGTTCTGAGCACATGTGCCCAGGCCTCCTCTCAGGGCATGGCAGACTGCAGCCCGCTCTGGAGTGCCCAGCAATGTCAGTGTGGGCAGCAAGGGAACACTCTGCACACCCTTCCTCCGCACTCACACTGGGAATACTTTCTGGAGAGCCTGGAAAGGATGGCTTTTCAGACAGGTTTTCTGGAGCCAGCCAGTATCAGCCTCCAGCTTAACATTGCTCTTGTCCTGGAAATGCCTCAAAACCCCTACTCAAGCTGGGGTTTTATTCTGCTGGCACAGGTGGGGCTGTCCCAGCCCCAAAGTACCACCTGCCGGGGATGCACCTCCTGAAGGATCTGCACTCCCTCAGCAGTGCCTGACTGGACCAGAGAGCATTTGCCTCAAGACGTGGTGAGGGGGCAGCAAACAGCTTATGAGCAACCCCAGGCTCCAAATGAATATTGAGCTTGAGAAAAACAGATCAAATGCTGAAGTGATCCTAGCTGAGGAACAGCTAGGCACATGTTCCTCAACGGAGGGAGCTCATCCTCAGATAAAGACTAAGGGTCCTCTCCAGCATTTCAGATGCTGTTACTCTCTTCCTCATCATGCCAATGACCACACTAACAGCCAAATAAAGTGACCTTGTTTCTGTCCCTTATTGCACACCACTTCCTGCAATTTAGTGTTTGCCAAGTGAGGCGTAATTTAAAAAATAAGTAAACATAAGAAAGGAGCAACCTACAGCACTTCTAAGGTCAAGTGCTTTGAAAAAAGCAGGGCTGTATAACTCTTCAGGGATTTTAAATCTCTTTTTAATGCATATCCTCATAGTGATGATCCTGCATAAGCAAACCTGACACCAAAACAACCCTATTAAATTAATATATAGATAGTACATCATTACTAACATTATATATACTCTAATTAAAGAGATAAGGAACATATAATTTCTCTTAGATGTGAATGACACTCCTTGTGAGCTAATTGCTCTAGGTAAGCCTCCTTTAGAAGCGAGTGGTGCTGAAAAAGCTGCCAACACCCAGCTGATGCAAAGCCCACTAAAGTTAGTTGAAAGCCTCATGTGTCACAGTCAGCCTTGCACTGGCCACTAATTTCTCAGAGGTGAATGGAAACCTCCATCAACTTGAGAAAACTATTATTAATCTCAGATGTTAATATCATTAAATAAACTTTAAAAGCTCACTGCATTGATTTTCAATCAGATAGAATTGCAGTTGATAGAATTTGGCATGTCTTATGTGCCTTCTGCTTCTGAAGCTTTTCTGATTTTTTCATGACATTTTTCTGATTTTCACAAACCCAACAACTCAAAGCATCATCCCAAGAGAAATTTACAGTATTCATTTGTCTGCTTCTAGCTCATGAGACTTCTGATAAAACTGGGAGCAGGCACTCATAAATCTGAAGGCAAGCTGTTCCTGTGAGCATCCAAAAAGGATTTCAGTGGAGCAGGACAGGTTTGGGAACAGACCACAGGCTGGGGTCAGCCCAGCACCTCATGGGATTGCTCTTCAGCCAGGCTTGTATTTTACAGTCTTTTAAAACCCTTTAAATAGAATGTATGTCATCATTAGGGATGTAAACTCATTGTAAAATGTTCCATAACTGAATCAGAGAAGTTTGGACCATACCAGCTGTACTCTGCAAGAGAAGCTGCTAAAATGTCTAAAAACATCCAAATCCCTTTTCTGAACTTGCTGGCAGAGCTGTGGCTGTGATTACAGCCCATCCCTTGCATCTCCCACTTGTGAGTCACCACCTATTTGAGCTGTTCCCAGAGGGATGGCTGCCCTATCTGCACTCCTGGCTTGGCAGAGCCATCTCCTCCATGCAGCCCTTTTTCCTTCTGGAAGAAGTAGGCATTGAACTGGGAAGTAAGGCTGGGAAGCAAACATTTGCCTTCCCAGTGGGGGCCTGGCTTCCACACAGCTCCCAGCACCCCAGCATGCTTATTGCCTCCACTGAGAAATGGCTTTAAGTTTAGCCATCTCCAGCCTGACTGCAAGGGGCAGGAGCCTGGCACTTGTGTACCTTTTCCCATGTGCCAAGGGCCTGATCCACAGCTTGGCATGGGAGCTCCTCTGTGGTCATAGAGACCCAACTCATTCTGCACTCATTCTGCCTAGCTCCATTAATCAGGCCCCAGAACACCTCATTTCTCCTCTAAATATTTGTGCCTTCCCCCTGCTGCCTTTCCTGCTTCTCTCTCCATTATTACCTGCACCTCCTCATCTGCAGGTTCCTATTCAAAATGAGCATGCAAAGTTTCCTTGCAGCTTCACAAAGCACAGGGGTGAGGGCTGCGCAGAAAGAAGAGATGATGGCTTTCCCTTCTTGAGTAAAGGAACACTTTCAGCCACATTTTCCCTTTGGGCTTTCATTCAGAATATTTTCTAAACAGATTTCTTGTCTCGTTTACTCACTCTGGGACTCCAGTGATCCAGACAAGCTGGGTAACTGGCAAAGTGAATCATGCTGATAACTGCACACTGCCTTACCACAGCATGTAATCCTCCAAGGACACAGGGACAGATCACCAGAAACCACTTGTACGTCAGGAAACCCAAGCCTGACTCTCAACAGAGGCCCTGAAGAACACCCCAGGGTGTAATAACCAGAGGATGAATCAACAGTTTGGGGTGCTGATACTATACACTTTTCCACTGTGACACTAACCCTCATGTGCATCATTTGAGGGCCATGTTTTTCTGCAAAAATCTGTTGACTTTTACTTTCTATATCTACCCTTTACCAGGAGTGCCTGGGCCCCATGGCTCAGGTGTGTGCTGGGCAGAGCAGCACAGACATCTGCCAAGGGTTGCTCCCAAGCACCTCAAACCCTCACCAGCAGAGCATCTGCGTGTGCCCCAGGGTGCCTGCCCACTCCCAGCCTTGCCAGGTTCCACTGGGAGTTGGCTCTTTCCAGGCTGCTGAGCTCAGCAGTGGAAATGGTTGGTGTTGTCCAATGCAAATCATAATGGCTCATTTTCTATTTTCAGCGATTGCTAAGAATATGACAAATTTTCTGTCTTATTCCTACAAATCCAGCAACCACATAGTCTTTCACTACCATAAACGGTAAAAAAATATCCAATCCGGGATTTAAATTAAATCCAGGAAACCTCTGCTGTCTTTTCCTGCATAAGAGAGGGTTTTAAAATAAAAAGCAGTTTGAACGTGGCTCTACAGTCCCAAACTGCAGCCCTAGATCTGTCATTATGAGACGTGTCAAATTTCACAGGGGTTTATTTAAAAGGGGAATTACTGAAGTTACTTGTATTTTTAGTAATACACCTACACGAAGCCAGGGTTTGTCCAGACGGGTGGGAGTGGGAGGGTTGCAGTGAGCAGGATGGCTGTGGGCTGCAGGCAGAGCTCTGCCCCTGCCCAAGGGACCAGCGGGGAGAACCAACCTCAGCAGCTGCATGACATGAAAACCGCTTGTGGGCACAGCCCTGTGTGGTGTCCAGTCACGTCATCTGGGAAGGAGACAGCCATGGGGCACCAAGTCAGTTCTGCTGGCTGGCTGCTACTACATCATCCTCCTTTTCATACCTAATTTCTTTTCCTTGGTGATGTATGAATATTTTTCTCAGATGAAATTAGGATATGGTCAGCAAGCTGGGGAACCTTCAAAACTTCTCACTCCCAGTACACTGGCAAATTCCTCCACAGTTCACTTGGCAAAAAAAAAAATCTGTTTTGCCTCAATAGATGATACTTCCCTACAGCTTGAAAAACTGGGGACTTCTGCAAACTTACCCTTGCTAAACCTGAGCCTGAAATAACACTGCAGCCTGTTCAGCCTGCTTTTGTGTTCCTGCAAATGATTTAATGTTTTGCTAACATAGTAAATCAGAAAACCTTCCTATTGTGCATGTTCATCCTAACTGGTGCTCACCTGACAGCAGCACTTGTTCTTGTTCTTAGACCTTTGCAAACCAATGATTTGCTTGTAACATTTTTCCAATACACATTTAGATATTTTAATTACTTTATTTGATACTAAATCTGTTTTACAAGTGATTGGGAAAGAAGAATTAAGCAACAGTATCTAAAATCCATATTAAAATTGCAAACTCCCTTGTAATCTCTAAAGCACTTGGAGACGACCGAAGGTTTTCAGAGTCTGCATAGCAGCATGTGCTTGTTCCTACATGGAATTTCCCTAATTCCTCAATCAATTACCTGGAAAAAGCAGCCATTTTAATCAAAACCCTAAGGGTAGATGAAATCATGAGAAAACACGAGCTTTATTGCAATGGATATTGACTGTAACTCATTAAGATGTTAAAGTATTGACATCCCATTTGATGAGAAAAATGTCTGATAGCGAGTGTACATAACTGTGTTACAGAGAATGCAGGCATCAACACATCATAATGAGTAACTAATGATGTCTGTGGCCTAACGAGGTGATTAAAGCAGTATCCTTTGATCTATGTCACTGACTTGATTTAATGCCATGCCGAGATTGAATCTCCGTGCACCACTGGGGAGATTCAAGTAATTTGAGTAATTCACTCACCTTGTCCCTGCATCACCAGGGATATTTGTGATGAACACAATTGCTTCTGTGGCTAAGCCACCCCAGGCAGCACACACTGCCAGGGGAGAGGCCACTGCTCCCTGCCTGCTGGTGGCCCCTTGCAGGACTCTCTCACTGCTGCAGAGCAGGGACCCACACAGCCTCCTGCCATGGCCACACACCTTCCTTTTGCCTCACAGTGCCCTCACGCCACTGGCAAATTTTGAAAGCATCCTCCACCAGGAGAAACTCATAGTAAAATGCTTTGTTACCTTTCACCCAACCCTGTTTGCCAAGCACAGCAGGGGAGAGTCACACTACACTAAAACACAGGGTTTTGAGCCTGCCACATGCTAAGCGTCCTGTTCAAACCACTGTGCTTGTCCAGCAGGAAAAAAGCTTAAGCACCTCTTATTTGGGACAAGAACCAGAGTGCCAGGACCCCAAACCTGCAGGTGACACCAGGGATGTAAAAGCTTTGACCATGTTCACAAAGTGACACAGCCTGGCTGGCAGCACCAGTTTAAAACCTGCTTCCACTTTCGAAGAGTGGAAAATCTTTATACCCTTGTTGGGGAAAGGAGGGGAAAGGACTTGTTAACCATGCCATTTTTACCACAGCAGCCCTTCCAAGCCTTTTTACCTTCCAAGCAGCCCTGACTACCTGTGCAGACAGACCTTGGCTAAGCAGTGTTGTCTTGGGGAGACAGTTGCTAAGTTTGGGATTGTACTTTTCTTGTGAGGGTACCAAAAGTGTGGCCACCTTCAGTCAGATCAGGTCTGTTTGCGTGACAGAGGGGACAACTGGGTACCCAGGGGAGAACACATGGGCTGGTGGACATGTGGCAATGGCACTACTTGGTACTCTTCCCACTGCCAACCATTTTCAGTAGATGTTCTGAGCTCTGTGTGGTTTGTGTATTAGCAGCCACTGTGGATTCACTTACATTAATTGTCTATACTTTGCATTGCAGTACTTCTTCCTAATGAAGCTGGTAACAAGGATTAACTTTCCCTCCCAATCATCTCTAACTTTAAGCAATAATTAGCACCAAAAGCATAACTGAGACTCAAGTTCTGGGCACCTCCCTTGGGCAGGAAATTATTTTGCTTGATGAATAGACCATTTTTAACAAAGGGCTTTTTCCTGTACATAAATAACTATACTGGCTCCCAGATGTGTGGGTGTGATACTGCCATCCCCATCCAAGCAGCAGTTGTCACCCAGGGAGAAAAATGGCCCCACAGCCCCAGCACAGGGGCCAGGCAGTGCACAGCTCCCTCTTCCCACAGCTGTGCCCTAAAAGGAAGAAGACTTCTCAGGATTCATCCAGATGCTGTCCCAGATTTCAAGAGCCCCAGCACAGCCACCCCTCCATGCCTGCTTGGGGACCTCCCTACCCCTGCTACAGAGACATGCCCTGCTGCAGGCCCCAGCCCTGCAGGCAGCACGTCCTTCCAGCTCTGTCCCCTGCCTCATTACCCACCTCCCCTCCATGACCCTGCTTTAGGCTTTTAGTGCTTATTGGTAATTTATAACGTTGACAGCCACCCTGCCCCATCCCACACAGGGCACCTGAGCCACCCCTACCGAAACACAAAACCCTAAGGAGCTCAAGTCTGAGCACAAATCAGCCCATATTTACCCCCAAATATGCCAGGCCCCCTTACCACGCGCAGCTCCTTCAGTTAGGAAGTAGGGCCCGGTTCAGGCAGCCTTTATTGCCCTGGGACCATCACATACAAATGGGCTGCAGCTGCTGCATCACCTGTGCTGCCAGTGCTGCCACCAAGAGTGGCCTCATGCCGTGGTGGGTGAAAGCAGCTCTCAGCTGCTGCTGTTGTCTTTGTCCTTGGGAAGGTCTAGGTGCAACTGAGGCAAAGAGCAACTCCCAGTTCTGGGGAGCTGGTTTCCTCTGCTTTGCTCCAGTCTCTGTGTTCCTTGCTTTCTGCCAGTGCTCAGGAAATAAAGTTTGGGATGCTCATGTTGGTGTTTGGGTTGTGGGCACCTATGGTAAGCCCAGCTGGCTCCCCTGAGCATGCTGACAGAAATGGTGCACACACCAGAGTTAAATGTATCTCAAATACAAAGTTCTAATATGATGAAGTAAATGGGAAACTGTGCACCAGGGCACCCCAGCTGTCCCTGCCTGCAACTGCCTGTTCCTACAGCACAGGCTGGGTGGCCAGGAGTGCCT
Source organism: Empidonax traillii (assembly GCF_003031625.1). NCBI lineage: Eukaryota > Metazoa > Chordata > Aves > Passeriformes > Tyrannidae > Empidonax > Empidonax traillii. The sequence goes on from NW_020955310.1 coordinate 731,865, forward strand.
AAGGACATGGGTTCCTGGTGCCTTTGTGCTTGCCCTGGCCATGGGTTCCTGGTGATGCTTTGGCTTCTGGCATTGTCTTGGGACACCAAACATGAGGGGAGCCCTCCAAAGGGGTATGCTCACTGCCTCTCAGATTAGCAGCAAAAAGAAATTGCACATCAGGGCACAGGCTGCAGGCACTTCCAGAGATAAAATATTGTCAGCAGAGTCCAGACCATCCATCAGAATAAATGTAGCTGATGCCATGATTTATGGGACAAAGATGAAGGTTTAATCCTCCTCTCAGCAGTGCAACCTGATTTGCTACAAAACCCTGTTAAATTTTGTGGCACACGCTTCATCACTTCATTAGGAGATAGAGAGAAAACGGTTCAATGCATTGCTGAATCTTTTATGGCTGGGACTCTCCTCCCACCACTCCCGAGTGATGGGTAATATCTCTGATCAGATCCCCAGGAAAAGACCCCGTGGGATTACAGAGCGCAGAGGCATTAACAACAGTGACAGGAAAGGAATACAATATCCCTTTAAACAATTAAATATTGATCCTGCAGGCCTGGGGTGGACTCCATCACACAGAAGGAAACACCTCTGTGAATTAGTTTGGTGACATCCATACCCTTAGATGATATAAAGGAAACCAAGATTATTTGCTTCACCTATTTTCTTAATGTTTTTTTTTCCTCAATTAGAGAAATGCATCTGGTATGAACCGTGCTCACCCCTCAGACACGAGGTGCTTGTCTCCCCAGAGCCCACCATGCCAGGATGGGACGGGACGGGCTGGGGAGCACAGGGTGCTTGCTGGGGGCTGCAGACCTCAGCACAGATAGAGGGAAGAAGACATAGTGCCGTGAAGCCTGAAGAGCCCTTTAGTGTTCCCCCTCCATGGATGTCCCTCCCATGACTCCACCGAATGCTGCCCGCCCCATGGGAGAGCTGGGGCTGCCCTCATCTCAGCCCAGTGCCCGGTGGCTGCACACGGAGGAACAAAAGAAGGCAAAGAAATGTCTAAATTTAAAGTGCTGGAAAATCCAACCTTTTATTTACTACATTTTTGTGACTACATAAACGCTGAAACATTGTAACGCTGAAACATTGTAACACTGAAAAGCATGATGACATCATCACTTGCTTTTTTATTTTTTTTCCTTTTTCTCTTTTTTTTTTTTTTTTTTTTTTTTTTTTTTTTTTTTTTTTTTTTTTTTTTTTTTTTTTTTTTTTTTTTCTTTTCGCTTAGCAAACACAGCAGATGATATTGCACGGCATAAAGTGAGAACAGTAGCAAAGCTTAAAAAAAGTAACTTAAGGAAATCTTAACGCAGTACAGGAGATACTCATACCCAACCCAGGGCAATGCCTAGCGCACTGCACTTGTCATCGCTACACACAAAAATACAGAAGAAGCGCTTGACTAAGAGAGAGAGTGAGGAAATATCAGCAATCAACTGTAATTAGGTACAATAATCACTTAGTCTGAAATGCAGATGCAACGCATAAACTACTGCTGCTTCCTAATGGGCGAACTAAAGATGGCAGCAAAGGGCTTTAGCAAAATCTTCGCTTTGTTTTCGTTGTGGGTTTTTTTCCTTTCTTTTTTTTTTTCCCTTTTTTTTTTTTTTTTTTTTTTTTTTTTTTTTTTTTTTTTTTTTTTTTTTTTTTTTTTTTTTTTTTTTTTTTTTTTTTTTTTTTTTTTTTTTTTTTTTTTTTTTTTTTTTTTTTTTTTTTTTTTTTTTTTTTTTTTTTTTTTTTTTTTTTTTTTTTTTTTTTTTTTTTGGTTTTGTTCCGTTGCTCTGGAAGAACTCCCGCTTGCTCTGGGAAGATTTCCTACCCCTATGGAGCTGGGACCTGTGATTGTCTCTGTCGCCCCCCCTGCGGCGGGAGCCGGGGGAGGGCGCGCCGGGCGGGGGTTCCGGGGGGTCCCGGGGGTCCCGGGCTGCGGGCGGGGGTGCGCAGACCCGAGCGAGTCAAAGACAAGGCTGTACCCTACATTCCCTGTTGTTCAGTTCAGGCTGCAAAACTAACGCGGCCCCACAGTGAGGATGCAGAAAATGCAGAACATTCCGTGAAATACCAAACTACCGGAATAGGACAGGAAACCGCGGCTCCCTAAGCACAGTTTGTCCAGGGCTCGATGGCTCATGCTGGATTCACAGACTAATACTTTGCCTCCCCCTCCACATGAAGCATAACTCATTCCACAGCATTAGCCCCTGTATTAAAAGCAGACACTGAGCCAATGCACAACAACAGACCATTTAATGATCCTGCATTTCAGAGCGTCTTTATTGCCCCATTTCAATACTTGAAGTATAAAAAATGTACCTAGAAAGTGTAACTTCTGACCAAAAGCTTAGACCCTGCCCTTGTCCTTCCCTCCCTCAACCCCTTCACTATCCCCTCAAAGGAAAATGAGGTACACCTGGGGTTCACCTACTGCACGGGAAAGGAAATATTTACAGCCATCACAAACTGTGTCAGTACACAACACTCATTTGAAACAGAACCTATTCTTTATCCAAAATAAAACACAGGCGAGTGGCATCCTATTCTCTGTGCCATGATGCCATCATCATCAGCTTTGCAGAATTACCATTGTCATTATCCTTTTCTTTTTGCTTTTCGACTCAAAACCGCCTTGTCGCCCCTCGAGCTGTGGGGGCACCGGGGCAGGGGCTGTGCCTGGGCCCCTGGGAGGAACACAGCACAGGTCCCCCTGTGCTCACCTGCCCCCGAGGCACCACAGCTCTACCTGGATGAAGCTGCAACTTCTTGGGGGACTCAGCTGCACCCCATGGACCCTGTCCCGTCCCCTGCGGGCCCTGGCTGGAGAGCAGGTGACCCGGTGGTGTCCCACCGGTGGCCCCAGCCCTGGAGAGCTCTCCAAGCCCGCGCCATCCCATCGCCCGCCACAAAGGCCTTCCCATAGCAAGGATTCCAGAGTCAAGTCAGCTTTTCTCCCAAGGCCTGCGCCCGCCGCTTGCTTGCGCTACCCGTGCGAATGGCGAAGGAAAACAAAAACTCAGCAAAATCTCTCACAAATGCCAGTGCTTTTTAAACATTAAACGACTTTTAAATTCTTTGGATGTGTGGGTCTCACCCACAAAGCAACCTTTCTAGAAAAAGACAAATAAATTAAAGGAAAAACACACTAATAATGCCTTTCTGCTTTCTAAGTGACGAAAGTACTACCTTGAAACACTCATTTTGGCATGTACAAGTTGGGGGGAAGGGAGGCCTGGAGGGGGTAACCTGGCAGTGTTTGTAACACAGGTGGAAGTGCATGCCAAGACAAGGCTGAAGATACACCCTGCAGTCAAGAGAAGCACTCTCCTTCAGTTCATCTCGGCATCAAGAATGAAAAGATTGTAACATAAAGCTTTGGCCATTTTTGAATCTACTATATACAATTTTTTTTTTTAAACTACATAGTCATAAATTAAAGCAGTGATTAAATAAGTGTATACAAAATGTAATTAAATTAAAAGTCACAGCACATTATAGAGAAAAAATAGGAACCATTTATCACAGCAGAGAATATTTTTTTTTTACCCTGTGAAAAGAACATCAACTAGCAAACACAAAGCATCCTAGTTGAAACAAAAGTAATCAAAGCCATGTTTCCCTTTCTTGCATTCATTGCAAACAGCGATCTTTACCCACTTTGAAACATTCCCAGGAATAAGACCTTCCTTGAGTATAACAGAGAAGTTATGCCCCAAAAAAAAGGAAAAAAGAAGAAACCCAAACCCAAACCAAACAATATAAAAGGAATATACAAACAAAACAACCCCTACAAAATAAATAAGAATTATAAAGCTTTTTTTTAAGTAACCTTAACAATTATCAAACTAGTAAGTTCTGCCTTATCACATAGACTCTCTATACAACATAACCCTAAAGATTTATTACTATGAGGTATTTGGAGGAATTGGTAAAAGCGATGCACGGCCTGTCTGGGCTGAGGGACTCAAGCTGCTTTGGGGGAAAGAAGAGGGAACCTTTGGTTTGTCAGCAAGAAAGTGGAAATAATCATTTTCCTTTGGTATCAAAGAAAGTTTCATTGCATGGTTGCACGGCAAAAAGCACCACGGTGAAGAATTATTCCTTTTTTTCATTAGTGGCCTTTCTAACAGGCTGAGGTATTCAAAGAGTATAAGGTGAGAGATAAAGAGGTCAACAGCGGTTTAACACTTTGGTTCAAGCAAGGCACTCGTCCTATGAGTTTACAAAGTTTGCAACATGTTTGCCTAGAGCTTTATTATTATTATTATTATTATTATCCTTATCATCGTCAGTAGTAGCAGTTGTAGCAAGAGAAGTATTCGTAAGGTTATTAGCATTACCACTAAGAATGAAGACAAGGTTACACACTGAGTGAAGGTGGGGAAGGGGGATCAGGGGAATGGGGTTAAGGAGGAGGATGAGTTCCCTTTCCAGACCAAGGCCGTGCATGAAAAATCTTTGGTATTCTTTGGTATCATCAATGTGATTAAAATCACCAATGGAAATCGAGTGAGGTAGCGTCTTTGGTTCACACTATAAATAGTAGATCTTTACACACTTTTTTTTTCTTTTTTTTTTCTTTTTTCTTTTTTTAACACGTGGAAGTAGCTATTCCTTACCTTTTGCTTCTTTGTCTTTAGCAAATAGTTACCAAATGTATTGTAAAGCTAACCACACCACAATAATAAACCAGGAGGCTAAGCAAAGTCTCAAAATTAGCCCCTGGGCCTTTGAATGCACCCAAACGCAGTGAGATAGAAAAGGGTAAGTGCTTTCTCTTTGTTTGCTAAATGCATAGTTTTCATCCCTATGTACAAAGGAGGAGGAAGAGGAGGAGGATAGGAGGAAAAGTAGTAGAAAGAAGGACTGTTTTGGGGGGTAAAAATGTCTTGTTTACAACTCAGGTGAGGAGAGGTGTCCTAAGACTCTTTGGTATAAGCTCAGCAGTGTTTCCGAGCCCTCTGGGCAGCAGCCCCTGGGGCAGCGCCCACCACCACCACGTCCTTATCCTGAAATTTCGGGAGAAGAACAGTGCCCATGGGCAGCCCTGGGGCTGGTCTCATGCCAGGGCAGCCCTGGCCACTCAGCTGCTTGGGAATTTGCTCCTGGCACTGGCTGTGCAGGAGCAACTTCTCAAGCGAAAGCCCCGTTGCTGGCTGGCTCGCTCTGGTTGGGTTTGCTTTACCTGAGTAAGGAGAGGAGGCTGCGGCCCTGGGAAGCCACGCAGGGCTAACGGAGTGGTGTGGGTCGGTCTGAATGGGAATTTTTTTGTTTGGTTTTTAGTTTTTTCCTTTTTGTTTTTGGTTTTTTTTTTTTGTTTTCCTGGAAATCTAATAATGCCATTTACAATGGGAATGGATGCGGACAGTTCACCTCTTGGCCAGCCTCCCCTTGTGGGTCACTGCGGTCAGTTTTGGATGCAGCCTGTGAGCTGAATGCATGTTCCTAATGCCCTCTTGCCCGTGGGGTCACCTTTGACTGAAGCCCCATCTCCTGATGCTCCCAAACTGTTTCAGGTTCTGCTCCCTCTCCTAACCCTTCCTGGCAGAGTTTTAGGTGCTTTTTGTTGCATTTGAAACTGATTTTCATTTAGTCAGGAATGAAATGAACCAAAAGACTGACGCTAACAGGACAGAGACAGGTTTCCTGTGCAATGTTAAATGCAGCATTAGGAGAAGCTCCCCTTCAAGGGTGCCCTGTTGAGTAATGGCACCACTCAGAGCCAGGGAGCACCAGGTAACCTGTGCATGCTTCAGTCGGTGCAGCTGGGCAGTCTGCTCAGAGGTAACACAGCTTTACAGATAGAATGAGCAGTTCCATAGTTATTTGCTTCATGTTTTGAGAGGAATCAAAGAAAAGTGTGTTCTTTGCCTATTCAGAGTATGAGGCGCATATTGCTTATGGGAAGAGTGGTTTGTTCCTAATGGCTTATAGAAAACCAAAAGGTTTATATATACTTAAATAGACATGTAAAAAACCCAAAACACTTAAAATCTATAACTTGTGCATCAGTTTTAGTGTGTGTGGACATGTGTGTGCACATGTATACATACATACACCCCACAAAAATGTGTGTGCATGTACATATACACAGTCCTACTTAGGGGCTTGCATGTGTGTGTATCAGAGATCCTGAAATTGCATATTGGGTGCAAATTTAATGCTGGTATGAAAGTTCTCTTTGGTTTCAGCAAGTAGTCTATAAAGACAATACAATGAAAATACTAAAAAATGCGGCAATGTACTTTGAATTTCCCTGCATTTTTAAATTCTCAAGTTTTAAATAAATAAGGCTTTCTTTTCTAAACTATAGGTACGTTACAAAGCAGCGTTTGCTGGAAAAAACTAAACCGTTAGTTATCACTGTCCTTTATTAACCTTGCACTAGTGAGACTGCATTCATAAGGTACTTTATAGGTGAGCTTACTAATGTTTCCATGTCAATGTGTCCGTGGGGATGGAACACTTCAAAAGAAAGCTTGCTAAAATTGAAGGTAAGCTAGAGACTCAAAAAGCTCCTAGATTAGATTCCGTTTTCCTAGACTATTGCTTTGTCAGTCTTAAAGTGGGTTTAATATACTGAAATATGGAGAAATATTCAATGCCAAAAACCTTGGTTTTATTTTACTTTATTTTAATAAAGAGATATTTCATCTGTAGTCTAAACACTTAGTGGAAATTACCTGTATATCCTGAACCTTGACTAGACCCTGTCCTCTCGGGAAGTAACTGGTGCTACAAAGTTGCTCAGCTTTGGTGTCACTGGTATTTTGAGTGGGCTTCATCCCCTAAACCAGTATCTGCTACAGTTAGTAGCGTTTGGATTCTAGTTTACCTTGAATTTTCCTTTTTCTTTTCTTGTTTTAATTAAAAAAAAAAAAAAAAGGTTGTAATTGAGATTATCTGTTTCTAGTCCTTGCATTGGGCCTATGACTGCATATTTGGTTACTTTGGAATTTAATATACCTAGCATAATTACTACAGTAATTTGAAACACCGGTTAGAAATCTAACAGGCACATGTATGGTTTTTAAAGTCTATTTTCCCCTTACACTAAAATTTAATACGCAGATGTTCCACGCTTTTCTTTTTAATTTTATCAGAGTAGGAATGGGATGATTTTTCTCCTATGGGTCTGTTAGCAACAGAGTATATAAAGCTTTTCAGCTACAAACTTTAAACTATTTCATGCATTATCCTGACTAATAGATGAGCAAGAAAGAATGCATGGGACAAAAGCTCAGCCTGCTACACACAGATACAAAGCCACAAAACATCAGGCAGTATCTCAGTATCATGGGAATTTTGCTCTTGACTTCAGAGGGATCACAATTTCTCCTTCCAAAAGCACTACTAGAGCTCCTCTTGGAGCTCTTCCCACCAACATTAACTGATGTTGTACCACTGTTTTCAACAGGAAAAGACCACAAGCCTTCAAAGCTATTACTATTCCTTTGCCTGGTAAAGTCAATAGGTAAAAAAAAGCTCACTAATGTCAATGAGTATTGATCAGACACTGAGCCCTGTGGTTTTGCATCTCTCAGTTCGTTTCATTTTTGCATACTGAGTGCCTCAGGTCTCCTGTTCGCAGGCTAGATGGCAGAGCTGAGCCACATTGAAACACAGCGCACGGTCCGCGCCGAGCTTGCAGCACCGCCAGCCTGGGAGAGCACCTGGGGATGCAGCGCGGCGGCTCCCGCAGCCTCACGCACGGCTGGAACTCGTGGCTCCTTTTTTTTTTGCTTCCGTTGAAGTCAGTGACAAAAGGGCCCACTGAGTTCAACGGAAGCAGCATCCCATCCCCAGTACCTGTGCTCTGCCAGGGGCTGCGATCTCCTCGGGTGACATTCTTTCTTGCCAATCATGGAAAGAAACGATAATGTGGTTTTACTAATTGCAAATAACAGTCTTGATTACAAGTTTTATGTGTTATACAGTTAGATTAGTTTATACCTATAACTCTACATAGTATTTTGTGTAAAAATAGCTTTGGAATATTAAAATCATTGCAATAAAATACCTGCAATATAATTATTAAATGAGTTCTTTGGTAGCTAGTCGATTTTTTTTTTTTTTATGGATGGAATAGTTTTCCTTTTTTAAATCTGAACATTCCTTAACAAACAAAGAGAATGCACTGGTTTAGGTACCATTCAAAATTTCTTTGCCTAGTTTGAACTTGTTCCTGGGCATCGCACCGGTTTAAGTTCAAACTGTGAAACAGCAAAAATCACACTACCGTTCAAAGGAATTCGGACGACTCCACGCTCTGTCAGCTGTGCCATGGCACAGCCCTTTCTGAAGACCAGCCCTGACTAAGTCCCTAACCACCGGTGTGTACGCAGTACAGATACACTATACACCTTCATGGCGATTGCTGTGGAAATGAAGAGCTGTATCCAAAGAGATGTCCGTTCAATGACAGGAAATCACTATGCTCCAAACCACTAAACAGCCAAGTACGGTGAAGATGATAATGGGCAAAGGTGTAAGACCAGTGGTCTGTTTCTCTTCTCTTTGCATTCTGTTTCGTTCCCTCCGTTTCGCTTTCTTCTTCCTCTCTGTTTTTTTGCAAGTCGTCATCCTACTAAAGTGTGTGTCTTAGAACAAAGTCATAATGCAGGTGAAATAAGTCTTTGGTTTCTTTGGACTTATAAATATTTTTTTTTTTTTCAAATAGTTCTAAGTATAAACCTGCTATTTTGAGGTCCTGGTCTGTCTTTATTTATTTATTTATTTATTTATTTATTTATTTTTAAAGCTTTTCCACCGAGGTTTAGTTCGTGGTTATTCCTTCATGCTTTGGTACAAGTGCTTGATGAAGAAGATGAGTTGCCTGAATTGGAGCTGCCCTCGTCTTGCCACTTATCCAGACTCCTCCTCCGTGCATTCATGAAAAAGTTGCTGACGGTGCTCAGCTCCAACCCGAGCTGCTGGGAAATGGTGATTTGTAATTCTTTGGACGGACGCTTATTTTCCTTGAATATTGCATGTAGAGTTCGACGCTGGACATCAGTGAAGACCAACCGAGGCTTTTTGGGTGTATTCCCTCTATCCTTCCCGTGCTCTTGTTCTTTCCTCTTGCACGCTGCAAGAAAGGGGAGGACAGTTAGAGAGGGCTGGCAGATGAGCGCACGGGCACACAGCACAGGACAAACTAGGGAAAAAGGACCATTCATGTCAGCTTCCAAATTTGAAGAGGATGTGAGACGCTGAATTTTCTAACTCATTATAAACTATAAAAAATATGAAGAATACAAGTTAGAAAATACCTTTGGTTTTGTCTGTTAAAACTCAGCAAATTCTGTTACTGAGAGCTTACATTTTGAAAGCACCCACTAGTGCTGGGAATTTAACTATTTAGTATCTCTATGAGGTAGAGTGGAAATTCACTGAACTCTAAAGTCAACCTTGTCCACATTTTTTACCTTCATTAGTTGCTTTTGATCCATTTCTGTAGCTTTTTGCTGACTAAGGAAAAAAGAACTGTGAGAAACCGGGGTACTGCAGGCCAGATGTATTCTGAACAAAATAAACATATTTTTACATGAAAAACAATGGTGTAGTAAATCTTATTTATAGAATTGCACCTTATTTCATCTCTCATCCCTCCTTTCCATTTCAGAATGTTACTTTGCTCTACATTATTGAAGGCTGCTTGCAATTTGAAATCTGCCTCACAGATCACCTGCCAGGCAGGATCTGATGGGATGTGAGAAAGACTCCCAGATCCCCCTGTCAGCCTTTGACTGTCTGCCAGCTCATCTTGTTAGCATTTTGCTAGATAAAGGCTTCCTTGGGAGGACAGACTCCTCTGTCTCACTTTCAGAAGTGTCTGAAGTTGCCTGTTTCCCCCTTTTTTTCTCTAACAATGTCCTTTAATAACAACTGAAAGATGTATTTCTGAAGGTAATATGAATGTTCTGTTTCTGTGCTTGTCTAGTCCTGGTTTCTGTCGAGACCAGTGCTGATCGTGTGAAGAATTTTGTGCAATATCTCCACCTATTCCATGGTTATTGGAATGAAAACGGCAAATTACTTTACAAAGGTTCTTCCTATAAATCCTATTGTTACCAAGTGCCAGCCTGCTCTGGGTAACAAAACTGCTCAAGGGAGAGGTGCAAAAATACTCATCCACCTTTTGTACTGAGAAATAGGAACTGCACAGATCAGGATCCAGAAGCTGCAGGGGCTCCTTCTGCTGGCCCAAGGAAACCAAGGAACCAAGACACCAGTGGCTCAGCCCCCTCTGAGGAGAAGCTTTTGAAGAGGTCCCTAACAATATATATTCCAGCTACACGTTCTTTCATAAGCAATGACACATCAATCAAATAGACTGGGATGCCAAACTCATATCTTCAAGAGTTATTTTTATCTGAAAACCTTTGAAGAGTGCTTTGAAGTTACATCCTGACCTCTAAAACTGTGGAGCTTCTGGGCTGAAAAACAGGTTTCCTCACGCACGCAAGCCCCTGCTGAAGTCAAACTGCTGAATTCACGGTGGGGATTGGTGCCTACTGAAATAATCTGCATCCCCACTGGAAGTTAACACTGGCAAATCATGAGTTAAAAATATTTTTGCAAGAATAGTCTGTCATTTACTGACAAATATTAAGAATGAGGAGCAAAGAAGATACCAACAGCATCTCAGTCTTTTATATACCTCTAACAATTTGACAATCAGAGATTCCAGGGGAAAGCAGCTGCAGGAGCTTGGCTCTGTAACGGCCTCAGCCTCCAGCTTTGACTGCCCCTTCTAACAAGCCTAGTGCTTAATTTCTGCTTATTCTGGTTTACACCTTCCTTTTTCAAAGACTAAACAAATTACATCTTCTACCTAGATACTCTGTCCAGATCATAATTTGTCACAAAATCCTAATGGCATAAATAGTGTGATCCGAGTCAGACCTGTGCAATCCTTCAGATTGAATCATCACATCCCAAATGACAGCACAGCAGTAGGTACAAAGCTAGCTCAATTAGCCATGTGAGCCTCTGTGGCTTCAATCACAAACTAGTACATGAATTCTCTGAAATAGTACAGAATAACAAAAAAACAACCATCTCTTGTGAAACTAGCTTGCATAACACAGTCTTCCTGAACTTGTGCTCATTTCCTGAAATATATTATTTCTGAACAAATATTTCCTTAGAAAATGTCCCAAGAGTTACAATATACCTTGTTTCTCAACTTCAGTTGTATCAGAGACCTCATGATTACTGCTAGAGACATCACAGAAGTAAGAAAAACGTGCTCACTGCTGAGGAGAAAAAAAATAAAACCTATCCAGTATACGATACAAGTAAGCCCATTTTAGTATTTTGTGAATAAAATTTCATTTTTCTCAAGCCCATTGGAAAGGGAGCATTGAGGTTCCCGTGGTGCTCCCCCTAAAAGCTGAGAGCCACCCCTTCCTACTGCAGACCAGAGTGAGCTTTATTTTTTTAAGAGACTGTCATGTTCGATTGTTGGTTTCCTCAGGCTTGGTTCACTGCTGGTGGGAACAGCTGGAGATACTCTCTGGCTTAGCCTCTGAAATAAGCCCGTTCTTGTCTTCACATCCAAGTTGGAGCAATTCTACTTCGGATTCAGGACCAGTGAAGCATTGGTTTAGAGAGAGAGACACTGGCTCAGTTGCAATGTGGGACTGTATCTGAGACACAGAGACCCACATGGCCTGGGTTCAGTGCTCTCTGGACAGAACACACCCACCCCAGTGGGTAAAGCTGGGGCTGCCAAGCACAGACCCCCAGCAGAGCCCAGCTTAGCCTTGATCCTCCCACCCCCTTGGTGCCTGCTGAGCCACATGCTGCACCTGTGCCTGCCCAGCACTGCTTGCAGAGCTCTCTTCCACCTCGGGGAGACTGGGAACACCTTTGGTATCTGGATCATTTTCAGGCAATGCAAAACTCTTTTGCTTCTCAGCTCTATTCCCATGAGCATTTGCCAGAGGCAGACTGAGGGCAAAAACTTTCCAATATGCTCAGTTGTTCCAAGAGCCCTTGCAGACAGTGCTGCCAGGCCTCAGGTTGAGAGCAGCAGGGGTGGATACCACCTCTCATCTTTTGCCTTGTCCAGACTCAGGAATATTAATAGCACTTAAAAATAAATAATGGTGATAATGAAAAACCATAATAGGGTTTCCTTGCGATCGTTTTCCCTGCACTGGAGCCAATCAATTTTAATAATAAATTGTAGCTTCCAGCTTGCCAGAGAACAAATGTACACCATGGGATAAAATCTGCTCCAACATGAGAGTGTATCCAGAGCAGGCACAGAGACCAGCCAGGTCACACTGCGAGGGTGGACAAACTGGGGCCATCCAGCCCGCTGACAGCAACCTGAGCCAGGTCACATTCAGGCACAGCAGCTATGCCTTCTCTGTCCAGGTCCTCCCCTCATGCCAGAGAGGGTGTCTGCTGAGGGCAGGCTCCAGAGATATCAACTGAAACAATTTTTGGAAAAGCACCAGAGCCTGTCTTCACAACAGTTTATCACACACTTCATCTCGGTTTTACTTTACGCAGGAGAAGATAATAACAGTAATTTGCATTTATGTCCTTCTATTGCCCCTGCCCTCGAGCACTGTGAACAGACCCCCTCCCACAGCACAGACACTGAATTCGAGTGCTTTGTGGGGTGCTGTGCTCCCCAGAGGGGTGCACCTCTCCCACAGCAACACCTGCTCGCAGGCTGCCCTTGCTCCCTGCTGCAGACAGCCCTGCTTTGTCTCTGGGCTGCCCTGCCTGAGCAATGCTCCATGTGGTGCCTTTTGAAAAAGCCTTTAAGAAAATCTTGTTAGGAAAAAAGCAAAGCAGAGGATAAAGTCACCCTGACTCTGGCAACACACGTGTAGATATGACAATGTAATATTATCAGTGCTAGAAGTAGCCTTATAAATCCACTCCTGAACTCTGGCCTCTTCCAGTCACTTCCATCTTCCTCTGCCCTGAGCAACAGAAATTTTTGACACTTGCAATTCTCCTGACACAGTCCATCAATCTATTTTTGTTCTCCCTTTGTTCCTTCTAAGTCACCCGAGGGATTTGGTGAAGTAAACTTGCCAAACCTTGTAAGGTCTGTACATCTCATTGAGGCCCAGCTGCCTATGCCTGGTGCAGATTTGTGGTCTCACCTCTGCAGTCTATTGAGGGTCTTCTGCAGCACCTGGCTGTGTGCAGCACAGTGGGATCAGTCCTGCTCTGCTAGAGGTATGATCAGGATTGTGTCCCCTATGAAAATGCACTAATTGCATCTTTAAGTTGAGACAGTGAAGAGGATATTTTGCCCACCTGTGAGGTGAACTACACTGTTCTGTCAAAGTCAAGATTACAGTAAGCTCAGGTGTTAACTCTGACACTTCATCTAGTCTTTCCTCCCTAAAGGGTGGATTTCTTTTTAAAATCTGAGGCAAACTCCCTGATTACCATAAATCAATTTTCAGGAACACTTGGTGTGTACACATGTGCCTAGCTGTTTCTGGCAAACACAAATTTTCCTTCCTAAAAACCAGAAGCAAAGAATGAAACTGGTAATACTCTCAATAAAACTGATATCTGCTGGTTTGGTTTGGGCATGTAATAAAGTATCACCACAAGTTCTGCTGGCTGCTCTTCTGGAAAACTGGCACTGGAGCAGGGGGAACAACAAGAGAAAATTCTACTTGGGCAAACCTTGCCCCAAGCCCTGTGGCTAGTGTTGATGGCAGAGGGCAGCTCTCCCTGTGAGAGGCACTGCTCAGGGGGTGGCCCACCGTGGTGCCATCACTGAGCGTGCAGACAGTGAGGAAAAAGGTGGATTTGGATGGTTTCAGACCTGGCAGAGCTGTGCCCTTACAGGCACACCGACAGGCACTCTGGGGGTCACAGTGCTCACCAGCTGCCCGCAGCAGTTCTAGCAGCTCCAGGACAGGTGCACACAATGGCCATGGTTGGGGTTTTGCCTGTTCAGAGTGGCTGGAAGAGGAGCAGGGATGCAGCCCAACAGGAGAGGAGTGTGCCTGCCTGAGTGCACCACAGCACGGCATCACAGCTGCTTTTGGAAGGGAAGGGTAGAGCCCCACTGGTGCCTTAGCATGAGTCTTCTCACCCTGTGGAGGAGGAAGCCAATTCACACGGTGGGTCTCTGCTTTCAGGGAGCCCTTTTCCCCTCTGTTTGCACACAGAGTGGGTCCAGACCAGCAAGGTCTGGACACCTGCACAGTGATGTCTCCAGCCATGCTGAATTCAGAGCCTGTTGACATGGAGAGGAGATGTGTGCTGGCCACCAGCAAGGGATACAGGACCTTTCACCCTGAGGTGAGGGGCCACATTTCCAGCTCTGGCCTAGGTCACTGCTGACCACAAGCCATTATTACTTGATGGCCATCGAGTGCCCTGTATGAGATGATGCAGTGGTCTTGGTTCAGCTCCCTGTGAGCAGGTTCACACCATGCTAATTTCCATCACATTTCACGCTGTTTGACACCAATTAGTGCTGTGGCTGGAAGGTTGAGCTGGACACTGTGGGGAGGAGGAGTCTGTAGGAAAACATTTCGTAGCTGAAATGTTCATTTTGGGGAACAAAGAGAATTGAGGATCACTTATGACTGTAATCTCAGATCTGTCTTGCTGAGGATGCACTTTCTGGTTGCTTCACATCAGAAGGTAAACTCAATACAGAGCCCTGGGGTCTTCACCACCACCCTCTCTTGACTGGTTTAGCTTTGAGGACTATCTCATCCTTAGCCTTCATCAGCACTATACTTGCTTCAGACAGGTAGGAATAAAAACCCAACTGCTTTATCCTTCTCTCAAAGACTCCAGTACAAGGTTCCTTGAAAGCAATGGGGAGCTTACAAGCCAACAGCTTCATTACTGTGGGTTCAGAGCAGTCGTCCTTTCTGTGAGTGGGAAAACCTCAAGAAATGATGCAGTCCAGCTCAAAGAATTGCCAGCAAAAGCCCTGCATTTCTACATGTTCCATAGAAGAGACAAGGAGACATATTTTAGGCTGACTTGAGAGTTCTCAGAAGTTCTGTGATGATCACCTTTTCCCCCTTCTCTTGCAAAACCTAGTTTTTTAGTTATCCAAACTTCATGTGTACAGGACTGTCTTAAAGACATAAAAAGCTCTTCTAGAAGTCTCTCCATATATGTATTTTCTAGTATCTCCTGTATCACGTCTATAAAGGCTGAGACTTGACTCAGCTACAGTCTGAACTGTGTCCAGACAGGAATCTCTAAATCATCTGCTTCCAGTTTTGAAACATCACACAATATCCAATAACATTCTTAGAGAGTGAAAATTCTTCACTGGTACAAACTAGGGGGTATCATGGAGAATATCCTTCTGAAGGAGATTCTAACTTGAGGTGGAAAAGGCACCAATATTTCCATAGGAGGCTGAAACTGCTTAAGGACTGTGACCACCAAAGATAGTCCTAATCACACTGGGTACAACAGCTCAGTGGAAACAAGTAGCCAAATTTTATGGTAAATTCATGGTGGCAATAATATATAATCAAGTGTGCTAAGTTCCATCCTTATCATGTGAATAACACCTCTAGAGTGTGCAGAGATACACACAAATGACAGGTAGATGAGGGTAGATGTCACTACATGAACTAAATCCAAGCAAATCTGTTTGACTTGAAGGAATAACTGCAGCTGCTGGGTGACATTCACTCTGATACGTCACCATTTGGTGGTTCCCTGCACTGCCCCATCCTTCTTGTCACTGCCCCGAGGCTTTCAAAGATGTCTGGAAAATGGAATCCCTCTGGAAAGGTGCTGCACGAGACAGTCTCCACACATGGGGGCAACCTGTGGCCATGTGCTCTTGATGTAGCAGGTAGCAGACAGCTTCAATGCTTCAAAGAGCATTCCCAAAAGCTTCAGCCCACCATGGGATAAGGCCCTTCCCACCCTTTTAGTGATGAAAGCCCAAATGGGTGACACAGGTCACTGGCTGCTTCCCAACTGATTGTTTTCCCCTTCCAACTCAAGAGAATATTGTCTATTCCGAAATGTCTGAGCCCACATTAAATTATTTCTTTTAACCCCAACATCATTCAGAATTTTGCACTTGTTTCTCTAGTGAATTGTATTTATGCCTAGTAAAAGTGCAGGTGTTTCCATATACTCAGAGATCTTTTGATTTGCGCCTCAGTTCTCTGCCATCAAATCCAGGGAATACTCTCGTTGTTTCATAACATAAAGAGAGATGAACATGTTCCTATATGGGAAGCTCACAGAATGACATCAGCCTGCCAGCATACAGATCCCAGCTGAGCCAGAATGGCAAACATCTCACTCCTGTGCACTGTATTAAAATGAGTGACCTTAATTTGCTGCCCCTGGAATAATGAAGTCAATCTGACTGAGGAGCGCTGACTCAGCATTGGGGGACCAGGGGGTTTACACAAACTTGGTGTTGATGGATCTGTAACCACTTCAGCGAGCTGACATCACTGTTATAGAAAATGTTGCTAAGTGGATCAATCACGGGAAAGCACACGATTTTCCTGCGGTATCATTTGAAGCAAATGTTAAATTTCTTTAGCTGGGTCTTTAGTTAACCATATTACTGTGACAAATATTTCTTTGTCTAGCATAAGTAATTAGAATTTAATCACTTAAACTGCATCTTAATTACCCCAAATGAATTGAAAGGACATTTAATAGCAAAGATTAAATTGCCTTAATGAACGATTTTTGCGACTACATCAATATTTTAATCGCGTCAGCCGGGTCCGGCCCCCCCCACCGCCACGCCGCAGCGGCACAGGCAGCCCCCGGCCGCTGGATGGCCCCCGCTCCCCGCCGCCCAAGGGAGGGGGCGCGCACCGCACTGTGCGCTCTGCACCGCACCGAACCGCTCCGTGCGCTCTGCACCGCACCGCACCGCGCCACGCCGCATCCCATCGCACCGCTCCGTGCGCTCCACACCGCTCAGCACCACTCCGTCCCATGCTCTCCGCACCGCATCGCTCCTCGCCTCACCGCTCCGTGCGCTCCGCGTCGTACCGCACTGCCCCGCACCCTACTGCTCCACTCCGCGCCGTGATCTGCGCAGTGCACCGCATCGCGCCGCGCCACGGGCTTCGCACCTCATCTCACCGCACCGTGGGCTCTGCACTGCATTGCACCGCACCGCACCGCATCGCATCGCACTGTGCGCTCCGCACCGCGCTGTAGGCTCCGCACCGTGGGCTCCCGCCCCGCGCCGCGAGGTCTGCATCGCACCGCGCCGTGGGCTCTGCAGCCACGCTGCCGCTCCGTACCGCACCGCTCCACGCCGCCCCGCCGGAGAGCGGCAGCCGCTCCGCAGCGTTCCGCTGCGCTCCGCACACCCCAAGCTGGAACATGCCGTCCACCCAGCACCTGCCCGCTCCGCTCCTCAGCCCGCTCCGTGCTGCCTTCACACCTCCCAGCGCCGACAGGGAGCGGCTGCCCCGCCCCTCCCCTCCCCTCCCCTCCCCTCCCCCGGGGAGCCCCCGCAGCCCCGCCCCGCCCATCTCCCGCCTGCGCGGGTTCGCGGGACAGACCCGGGCGCGGACACCGGCTCCGAGCCGTGGGACTGAATTCGCCCGCGGGCCTCCGAGGCGCCCGGGTGCGGGCTCGGCGTCAAGTTGGGTTATTCCGTCCCTTCCCGCGGTCCCAGCCCGGGGCTCTGCTGCAGCCGCCGAAAATGGAGTTTCGGAGCGATTGCAAGTCTGTTGCAGAACCTTCACTGGAACACTGAGGGTTGAACATAGTGAAAAACCTAGACTTCTTCCCTGGTTCCGTTCCTAAGGACCTGACTGCCGGCTCCCGCTTCCCCAGTTTTTAAGTTCTCGGATAATTCCAATATATTCAAAATAACGAAATATGTCTCCAGTGAAAGATAGATGTGTCAGTGATGACATAAAGGAGTTCCTCCGTTTTGAGGGGCATCGGGGCAGCCACATGGCAGCCTGTGACGGATAGGGGTTGGAAAGGGGGCTGTGGGAAACCCGTCCGCATTAACTGCACCACCTGTAGGTCCCTTCTTACCAACGGGTTTGTAATATATGCGACAACGTTTGCATTCTTCTGTATCCCAAAAATATCCAAAATCTGAGCGCGGGCTCACTTCAGCAGCTTCTGCACCCAAGCACTAAGGAAGAGTGCCCCGCACCATCTGATTTAATACTTTCTGCTGTGTGAAGCCGCAGCATTTCTAGCTCCACCAGTCAGCACCCGCACACGCCAGAGTCCCGCTCCGCATCCCGCAGCAGCTCGCGGTGCTGCCGCGGACACCAGCGGAACAGCATCCATCCATCGTGCTTTATTTGCCGTTTAGGCTGTACAGAAAATATCACAACTGAGACTTCCTATCGCCTTAAAATGGGAAAAAATGAAAACTACTGTTGAGCTAATAAATTGTTGCTATAAATTAATCTTTCAGCATCATAAAACTGACTTCTTCTTAAGCAAAACGGCTCAAGTCAGCTGCGTTTCCAAAGAGTCCGAAAGAATCGGTCACGTCTCTGTCCGTGTATGATTAATCCAGATAGATTTATGTTTGAAACGAGAATCAACATTTATCGATTTGACCGTGGAAGCACCCGACACACTGCCATGCTGGGTCCCGCTCAGTCCTCAGGAAAAACTCCCCTCGATGCCTGTAGTCTTCAGGTGAAAGTCACCAGCAAATCAGCAACAGCTCCTGCGCTTCAGCCACCTTAGGACTCACTCGAAACTAATTTGTCCCTTGTGTGGAGCTTATGCGAACCCTTCGGCTACACAGACAGGTGAAGACTACCTGAGGCAAAGCAGAACCTGTGGTTTAGTGCCAGGTACAGGCAAATCCAGATGCGTATCTGGCCTGCGCCTTTCCATATGATTTTGTCTCAATCCGACCATCGCGCTCCTTTTCGGCTGTGTAAAATGCAGACCGCATACGCCAGCACCCAGCTGCAGCACTGGCAGTGCCCATAATCCCCACCGGTGGGACCTGCGGCGGGCACAGTCCTTGTGCCACACACCCCTCCTCTCCTCCTGGGGCATCCCTACCCCTCTGCCTTGCAAACTACTGTGCTAAGGGGGAGCTCGCTTCTCCTCTGGCCACGCACCCGTTCGAAGGGACCCATCCCCAAACAGACCCCTCTCCAGCCGCCCCCGCCGCTGCAGTGCGGCCGCCCCCGCGGGCAGCCCGCCCGCTCAGCCCGCTGCGCCCCGCGGCACTAATTGCCCGCTGCGCCCCGCGGCACTAATTGCCCGCTGCCGCTGCGCATAATCGATGCGATGCTGCTCCCCGTCGGGGCCGGCAGCCAAGGGGCAGCTCACCAAGCACCTGCGCCCGGGCTGCCGGCGGCCCCGTCCATGAACTGGGAGAGGGGGCTGGCCTGTCTGCGGCCCGCCCGAGGCTCACCCGGGAGCGGGGCCGCCGGGGCGGAGGCGGGGCGGGGCCGGTCCGGAGCGCGGCCGGTCCGTGCCGGAGATCGCTGTCCGCGGTGCTGAAGCCAGGCCGGGCCGCGCTCCCGGGTAACCCGCGGACGTAGCCAGCAGCGGGCCCCCCGGCCCGGGGAGCCAACGCCGCCGCCCGGTGCAGGAGGGGTGCCCGGTCCGGTGGGGCCGCTCCCGCCCGCCGGCGGTCAGTAGATGGCGCAGAGGCCCCGGGAACAGAGGGGCGACGAGCGAGGGCTGCGGGGGACGCGATGGCCCCGGCCGGTCGGGGCGGGCATCGCCCCCACAGCTCGGCTATGTGACCCCCGGGGTGGCCCCGGCGGTGCCCACGGGCGAGAGCGGCCCCGCCTTGAGCCTGTTTCATGTAAACGGCAGCGAGGGTGGGAGGGAGGGAGGACACGGCCCCCTGGTGCCGCCCCACCACGCGGCAGGTAATTAAAACAAACAAACAAACAAACGAATGAACGCACGAACGAACAAACAGGCAGGGGCCGAGCCGCGCTGCGGGGGCGGGGGCTGCTCGGGGAAGGGTTCGGGCAGGCCCGGCCCAGTGCGGAGGAACGCGGCTCGCCCGGCCCCGCTTCTCCTCCTCCTCCCGCTGGGCAAACATTAACGAAGGGCAAACGCGGCTGTAAATCAATCCCGCCGAAGGACACGGCCAGCAAACAAGTGCGTCCCAGACTCCCCCGAGCGCGCACCGGGTGCTGCGGCGGCGGGCATAACGGCGCCGGGGACAGCACGGGGACTGTTCTCCTGCCCTCCGATCTCACCGGGACGGGGCACCTTTCCTCGGCACAAGAACCGCTCCGGCAGCGGCGGAGCTGCCGCTGTCACCGCTCAGGGTGCGCGGGGCCAGGCTCCAGCCGTCCCCGCGGCGTCCGGGCGGTCCGCAGGGCCAGGAGGGGAAGGGTCTGTCCCCCGGGCCTCGGGGGCGCTCGGAGTGTCGCCAGTGAAGGCCCCGGTCGATGCCCTCCGCCTCCCTGATGCAAGTACGTTTATGCAAAGTCCCCGCCGGGTAAATATTAAACAGCCCCTAATGAGGCCACAGGGGCCGGGGCGGCCCCGATCTTCCCGGAGAGCTCGGGGGCGGCGGCGGGCGAGAGGTGCAAACGGCGTCATTAGATTTCATACTTAATGTGGAAAACGCTCTGATTATTCCATCGATTTCTTTACAGTTAATTTGGTGAGAATTTCTCGCCGGCTTCCCAAGGCTTCAGCTTAGCCAGGATTCACATCGGGAGGGAGAAAGGATAAGAGGAGAGGAGGAAAGGAGGTGCAACGACGAAAAACACCAGTCAGGTCGCAGGCAAAGATCGAGGAGCTTTGGAGGAACGGACTAGCCCCCGCCTGAGCGTGGGTCCCTCACGGCCCCTTCCCCGCTGACACCCACCCTCTGTGGGGACCCGCCACGGAGGGGCCCTTCGGGACGAGCTCCCTCAGAGGCCTCATCTCAGCAAAGCGGCCACTCCCTGCAGCAGATCCTAAGGAGCCTTGGGGTCCCTTACACCCCTCTCGTCCGTTCCCGAAACGTGTCTTTGCAGCGTTTCTCCCTGGCCGCTGCCCTCCCTCCCGATCTGCGGGCAGCCCGTGCGGGGCCGGCGGACAGACGCGGTTCTAACAATAAATGGCTCAAAGCAAATTATTTTTCCTGAACAAGACAACTCGGTTTTTTTCCTTCTTTATCCCCTCTTGTTTCCTTTCTCTCACACACACACAAAAATAACCTGAAATAAATTCACCCTTATATTCTGGCAGGTTGCACAAGTGATGTAGTTTTTCTTTTATTTGTATTTATTTTTTTCAGCACCCTTTCACAGCCCTTCCAAATGTCAGTGAAAGAGGGGGGGAGGGAGGGAAGACTAACAGAAACGGTCAAACAGACAAATATTCAGTGATAGAGAGGAGAGAGAGAGAGTGGGACAGACAAAGGAAAAGAGAACAGAGAAGAGAAGGGAGATGGGATGAATAAGATGGAGGCTGGAAGAGGTCAGCTTTGCAATTAGCAGTTCTGCTTACATTTCAAGAGACAGCCCAGGAAGTGTCAAGACCTCAATCCTGCTTCCATGTAACTACCAATTTTTCCTCTATTTGTCGGAGCTTCTGTAATCTGGGAGGTAGGAATCCCCCAGGGATGGTTGGAAGGGGCAAGTACTCAAGATAAAGTGCTAGGCGAGACCGCGAGGCCTAAAATAAGCAGGCTCCATCCCCCGCACTGCCTCCCGGTTGTTGTCTGCAGGAAATCAGAAAAGGAAGAAATGAAGGCGGCTCTGGGTATTCATCTACCTGATAATTCTCTAAACGCCCTGGAGTGAGTTATAATTTGGACAGCGCAATTTAATTTGCGCCGGCCGCAGTAATTTATGTTATTTTGAATTGATGTTCATACATCAATATCAATCAGGGCAGATTTTTTTTTTTTTTTTACCACTTAGTAATATCATCGCACATTTAAAACCTGCACGAAAAATAAAATCGATACTTTATGCATTTACATACAGCGGATCTCCGGCAGCGCGGGGGCGCGCAGGCTGCGCGGGGAGGGGCGGGGCGGGGTCTCCCGGGCCGCTCCCATTGGCTGGGACGCAGCGTTATGCAAATATCCACGTGCTGCCTGCGCCCGGGTGGGCAGCGCCGGGCGAGGCCGCGGAGACCCCGGTACGCGGGGACAGCCCTGCGGGGCCCGGCTGCAAGCGTCCTTTCCCTCCCCCACCCGGGCTGCGAGCCCCGTTTCGCCCCGGGGAAGCCGTTTCTGCGAGGTGCCAACTTTCGGGTTTCATCGGAAAGGGAAGGCGGAATAATGAGGCTTTGTCTCTCTAACGGGATTACCGGGATCCGTTTATGCTGAGGTGGCTGGAGGAAGGGGCGGTTTGGGGGCAGAGGCGAACAATGGGACCCTCCGGACCCGGCAGCTGGGCAGAGCACGGCCACCTCCCTCCTGCCCGGCACTGCAGCAGCTGGGGCTGGCAATGCTTCCCGGCCGACAACGCCAGGGAAGGGATGCCAGCAGGCTCCAAAGCGAGGGGTTGTTTCCAGTATCGATCTATGCAAATGAGATTCAGGTCGACCGAACTGTCGTAAAAATACACTCCAAATCGAAGAAAGTTCGCCTTAGCAATCGTTACGGGGATATTGGAAACACAAAACTCCATCCTCCTCTCCGGGGTAGCACCAGCAAGACGAGGGTTTTCTCCTGGTGGGGTGGCTGCTGAGGAAGGGAAGGCGGAAAGGGTATTTTCTGAGAGCTCAGACCTTTGAAACTGACTAGCAGGAGTGGAAGCCGAAGAGAGCAACGTCCTCCCACCGGCGGGCACCGGGGAGGGTGGCCTTGCCCCGGGCCCTTACTAGCTCTGCTTTAGGTTTCAGGAACGAGGAGGTTAGCTGAAAATAGGCACGGAGCACGCTGGTGGCCCAGCCGCATCCTCGCACGCTCGGGAAACGGTTCCAAATTCCCACCGTCGTGGTAGTCGGAAGCACAAGACCAGTTGTGTTTTTGAAAGGAGAAAGATTTGGCCCTTCCCTTATTTTTGTCTGTGAAATGGATCAGTGACCTCGGCTCCAACTCGGATTGACTGTCTCGCGTTCTCCAGGGACAAATTAATGGAGACCTATCACTTAATTAACAAACCCTCACTCACAGTATATTAAACGCGAGCTCTGCACCGGGAGCGCAGACGGGCGGGTTTGGGACGGCGGAGCACAGGTACGGACCGGTACGGCCATATCCGAGCAGACAATACGGGACCCGCTCGGAACTACACCGGGCAGCAAGTGAAGAGAGGGGGATGAGGCTCTGGAGCAGCGAAGCCGCGACATGGACTGCTCGTCTCACGCAGAGACATCCACGCGAAACTCAAACGCCGCGGCCTAATGATAATTACAACCAGTTAAAAAAATTAATTAAAAAAATATAACGATTTTAACCAACAGCGGTTCTCAGCCAGCGCTCACCCGCCAGGTTCGAGTCGTTCGTGCGAAACCCCTGTCCCAGCTCACCTAACCCGAGCGGGACGCTGGCCCCGAGCCCCGCCAGCCGCTGCGACCGGAGCCCACCTCCCCTGACACAAAGCAGACACACCGAACGACTCCTCTCAGAGGGGCATTACCGGGGCTTCCCCGCACCCCGTCCGTGGGCCCGGCCCGGCTCAGCCGCCAATTCAAGCATTTCCGCCTCGCCCTCCGCGCTCCGGGCAGCGCTCCTGCCGGTGCGGCTTTCGGCGGCGCCCCATTACCGGCGGCGGATGCGCCCCGGCCGGAGAACGGACAGAGCGGGGACGCCGCAGTGCGCAGCCCGAGCCCCAGCTCGGCTTTGTCTGGCAGGCGGGAGCGCGGCGTGCAGGAACCGGACAGTGCCGGTGCGCGGAGCCGGGAGAGGGAGCGGGGAGAGGACAGAAACGGAGCGGCGGAAGAGGGGGTCGGGGCTGCTCTTCAGGGACAGAGAGGGACTGGGGCGGCCTGCCCAGGCCCGGGGCCCCGACGCCGCCGCCGTGCCCCGACCACCCCGCAGCGGGCTCACCTGCAAGCCGCAGAGCAGACATCCGCTGAAACTCCGGCTCCTGGAGCCACTTCCACATCCTGCGGAAGGTCTCCCGGCCGGATTTGAGCTTGCTCCAGGGCTTGGGGTTCCTCAGCAGGTCTGAGAGCGTCCCTTGAGAGCGGCACAGCACCCTCTGGGCGAAGATAGCCTGGGGGATGCTGTACCGTTTGAGCTCGGTGGTGATCCTCTGAGCTACTTCTTTGGTATTGATTTCTTCCATTTGCCCTGAATTACTTCCACTGTTGACCTGCGAACCAGTTACGGAAGGGTTTTGCTCCCTGGCAGAGCCTAGGATCTGCCCGTGGCTCTGGGCATTTAAGTGGGCATGAGGATGGTGTGGGATCCCGTTGATAGGCACCATGCCAGCGGAGGTGGGGGTGAGGTGTTGGTCGCCATGCCTGGCTAACATGGCAGGGTGGTGGGCTTCAAATCCATTTGGGGTGAGCATTTTCTCGGCGGGCATGGTGGCACTGGGGTGAGCATAGTGGGGCAGCCCTTGCTGGGAGTTGTGGATGCTTCCCAGGCCCGATCCAGACAACGGAGAGAGGCTCTGCCCCATGCCGGTAACATCCTTGTGGTAGGGGGTGTAGAGATTGTTCATAGACGCCAGACCCCTCTCGTCCCGCATGAGCGTGAAGCTGCCGCTCACGTTGCCCGGAATCCGCTGGTGGGGATGGTGGTGGTGGTGATGGTGGTGGTGGTGGTGAGGAAACTTGTCCGAGACCGTCGAGATGGGAGGTAGAGGCTGCAGAGGGGTTAACGTGGTGTAGGTGCTGCTCATGCTCATGCCGGGGGGTGTTTCGCAGGCCATGGTCATGGTGGGGTGCAGGGGGCCCGTCAGCGCGTGCTCGGGCGGCCGGTGGTGGTGGTGGTAGTCGCCGCCGTCGAGGATGGACGCCATGCCCATGGAGCGCGGGTGGGCCGGCAGGTGGCTGCCGCGGTGGGCCACCGCGCTCCGGTGGTGCGGGCTGCCGCTCATCAGGTCGGCGGCGGCGGGCACCGGCTCATGGCTCACCCCGTGCAGATCGCCGATGTTCTCCATCGCCAGCTGCGCGTTCATCGTCGGCCGTGCGGGCGGCGGGACCGCACATCTATCTGGTGGGCGGCGGGGCGTCCCGGAGCTCTTGGCGGCGGCCGGTGGCTCCCGCGGGCGGGCGGGCGGGCGGGCGGGCAGGCGCTGCGGGCTGGTGGCGGTGCTGCTGCTGCTGCTGTTGTCGGACTGGCTGGCTTTCCCTTTTTATTATTATTATATATATTTTTTTTTTTTAAATTTCGTGGCAATGTATTTATTTGGGTTTTTTTGGTTTGTTTTTAGTTGGTTTTCCCCCCCCCCCCTCCCCCGCTGCTGGCTGGCGCCGCCGGGCCGGTCCTAGGGCCGCCGCTCCCTCAGGCCGGGCCCCGCAGCCGCGGCCGCGGCGGGTGTGTGTCCGCGTCCCTCGCCATCCCCGGCCATGGCTCTCTGTGCGGCCGCGCTCCCGCTCCGCTCCTGCTGCTGCAGCGCCGCCGCCGCCCGCACCGCGCCTGC
This sequence comes from Empidonax traillii, assembly GCF_003031625.1. Taxonomy (NCBI): domain Eukaryota; kingdom Metazoa; phylum Chordata; class Aves; order Passeriformes; family Tyrannidae; genus Empidonax; species Empidonax traillii. The sequence continues at coordinate 757,340 of NW_020955310.1, forward strand.
GCGCCGCTCGGCACCGCCCCCGTGACGTCACCACCCCTTTTAACCGCGCGGGCCGCGCGCGGCGGCGCCCAGAGCTGATGGTGCCGCTGCCCTGCGCGGGCCGGGTGGGTCCTGTACCCCCTCAGCCCTCACGGCCCCCGCAGCCCCCGCCCCGGGCACAAAGGGGCCGCCCCGCCTCCCGCCGGGCTGGCGGGGAGCAGGGACACCCGCCCCGCCCCTTCGGTGACTCCGCGTTTTTCCGTGAGCGCGGAGCCTCCTCACCTCACCCGGGAGCTTCCGGCCGCCCTGCCCCGGGGCGCCCGCGGGGGCCGTGCCCGCCGTGTCCCTCCGTGCTCCCCGCCGCGTCCGCCCGCGCTGTCCCGGGTGTCGCTCCCCTCAGGTCCCCCGCCGGGAAACTTCCCGCTGCCCGGCCTGAGAACGTTCATCGTTCCCGGGGCTGCGCCCCGAGTCCGATCGGGGTCACCCCCGCGGCTCAGCTCCCTCACCCCCTGTCCTTGGGGACCCCGCGGGGTCCGGTCGGGCGATGCGATGGGGGGGACGCCCCCCTGCAGTCCCCGCCGGGGACCCCGAGCGCGCCCGGCGATGCAAGGCGAACATATGCCCCGAGGCGCCCAGCAGCCGGACATGCCGCTGGTTTTCTTTTATTTTTTCCCCCCAAAAAGAAAGAAAAGGAGGCGGAGGAGAAAGGACAAGCGAGCCCACCCGCCGGCCCCCCTCGTTAGCTAAGGTGCCTTTATGCTGGAAGAAAGGGCAGATGTGCCTATTGTTCGCCCATTAACAATAACGAACCACGCTGGGCAGAGTGCGGCGTGTGCGCGGCGCTGAGCGGCGGGAGGGACGGGCCGAGCCGAGCGGCGGGAGAGCCGCGGGGCCGCAGCCGGGCGGCACCGGGCCGGCGGCGCACAAAGGCCGCTGCCGCTTCCCCCCGCTCCGCCGTCAGGGCCCGCGGAGCCGCCTGCCCCCTATATCGCCCTACCGAGGCCCCGGGATAGCAAGCGGGTCCCCGCAGCGCTGGGGCTCAGGCCAGGACCTGGGTGTCTTTTCCACGGAGAGAGGGATAGGGCTTGAGCACCTGCCCTGGCAAAGCCCCGGAGCGAGGGCAAACCGCTTCGCCCCGCGGGACCCTGTCTGTGACGGGAGCTGTCACGGTCCTTGCGCTCCGCCGAAAGCTCCAAGGCCCCTTCCCTGGTGAGGGGCAGGAGTCCGGGGCCAGTGAGCCACCAGCCCCACGGGGAACGCAGGCGGCAGGAACAAGGACGGGAGTTGGTCCTAGGGCAGAGTCCCCATGGGATAGAGCTGAAATCAAACCCTGGGGTTATTTTTCCCGGAGCTATTGCCCTAACTTTATGGACAAGGCCTGTGGAGATTCCCCTCAGTACGAAGGGGATGGCACTGCTCGGGCGCCCGTGGGGCCTCGCCGTTCACCGGTTTCTCGAGGCAGCGAGACTCCTCGCCCCGCGCTGTGCGCCCAAAGCACGGCAGCAGCGGCCGAAACGGGGGCCTCGGAGGGGCCTCGGCACAGAGCCCCGTCGTCCGAGCCAGGCCTGGCCCCACTCCTGCCCTGCTGCCCCTTCACAACGCCCGCGGGACGAGGTGTGTGTGGGGGGGACCGTGCCGCACCTCAAGACGTCCGGCCCGTCTTCCTCGCACTCCCGCCCCGCAGCCCAGCACGGCGAGACCCAGAGGTGAGCCGGGGCACCGTCTGCCTCCTCGCCGCTGTCTCTCGCCCAGGCACCGGGTACGTACCCTCGTGGGCTGCTCACGGCTGATCGTGCCCGGGGAGCCCTGCGTGGGGGCTGCAGCCTGGACCGACCATGTGCGTGGTTGCATATGCCCGCGGTCGGTGAGCTAAAAAAACCCACCAAACGTCGGGCAGGCTCGCAAGAAACTTCTAAAATCACAACTGTTTTCTGTGTTGTGCAAGTGTGTTGCGTGTACGGCCCTAGAAGAGAGTGTACTTTTTCCTTGTCTAAATTCAGAATTTCCAGCAGATTTATACGTTTCGCCCAGTTAACACACACACACACACACACACACACACACACACACATGTAAAAATTCAGAGTCACTGAAGCCCGTTTCCGAAATAAATCCATTGCTCAGAGCTGTTCAGGATGCTCCTTCGTATTTTATTTTTCACCAAAAATCTCCCCACATACAGATTCCGCACAGTTCCTACCGCTCCAGCCACCCCCATCCTAAACGCTTTCACAGTTCTCTGAATTTTTGTAACGTTAACAGTGTCTCCATTTCTGATAGCGAGGGATAGATAAGGAAAGGTGTATCTCCGAAAGAAGGAAAAATAGACCTGAAACAAAGACAGTGATCTCGGAAAATGTTTAGGATAAAATAAAATAAAATAAAATAAAATTATCGAGAGCATTTCGAGACCGAAATGAATGGCCATGATTGTTTCCCAAGCCAACGCGAGTTGATGTCACGGATCTAATCGAAATGTTGTCAGCTTCTTCATTATCAATATCTGTATACAATTTACAGTTTAATTAAAAATATTTCATCTCCGCACCTTTAGCGATTAGTTATCAAAGCAAACATCACAGCGAATATGCTACTCCCTCGAGTTTGTAGGAAATTGCAGCATAAAATTTTTCTTCAAGAAAGGAATACAAACCCGACCCCCAAAAACTTGGAGAGTCCTGTGACACGCCGCCCCCTCCCCGTCGGGGTTCAATCTCTAACCTTAGAAAAGGGTGTAGAAACGCACTCATCCCTCCCCAGCTATAAACACATCTTTTATTTTTAAAACATTTTTTCCCGTTGCTCTGGGGAGACCCCACGATGAAGCGGCCCTGGTGCGCAAAAGCCGCAGGCGCGGGGGACAGCGCAGGAGCCCGGGGCCGACGGCGCCCGGTCCCGTCTCAGCTGCAGAGCGCCTCGGGACCGCGCGATGGGCTGGCAGGGGCCCGGGGCCGGGAAGGAGAGGCCGGCACACCGCTCCGCAGTCTCGGCTCCCCGCCCTCGGGGGTGCCCGTCCGTGGGCTCCCCTCGGCGCAGACCCCGTCACGGTTCCCCCGCGGAGCCTCCCGCCCCACCGGCGAAAGGGGAGCACCGAAGAGAGCTCATTTCGGTGCGCTAATCAATTACTGTTTGTGCAGTCAAGTACCATATATTTAACAGAATAATCGTTACCGCCCTTAAGTCTTTATTTGATCAGCAGATACTCGGAGCGGACTTAAAACGCAACTTTGCTTGTTTGAATTGCGTGGCGTGTGTGTGCTTTTTAAATCCGAGCTAATGACACCATGAAACGGCCGTAATCTCCCGCCTGACGCCCGCAAACACCGCGCGGGCACCGGGGCCCGCCCGACGGGGCGGCCCGGCCCGGGGCAGCGATCACAGTGCGCTGCACCTGACCGGACAGAGTTGGTTTTCTTTTTAATTATTTATTTTTATTATATTTTTCCATTTTAATTTTTTTTTTTTTTAATGGCGTATGAGTGGGCTGCCGCAGCCCGCGCCCTCCCGCGCCTCCTGCGCGGTGACAGCTTGCGGCACCGGGTCCCCTCGCACGGGGAGCGTGTCAAAGGTGACGCTCGAAGGCTCCCAAAGCCAACAGCTGCCGGGGGGGATTAACTTTTCCAGACTTTCCCCTGTCGAGCTTCTTGGAAACTTGCTTGGCGACAAAAACATATACATCTGTCGGGGGCAGGCAGAGAACAGAGGGCTGCTCCGGCCGGGGCAGGCGGGGGAGGGCCCGGCTTTCAGGGGAAGCTGCTGCGCGGCGGGGGCTCGCTGCGGGTGCCCACCCGGAGGGGTCCTGGCTTTCCCCCTCCCGCAGCCCTCGCCCCCGGACCAGGACTTCTGCCCGACGGGAGCCTCGTGGAGCCTGGGGTCGGCAGCACGGTCGTTGGACTTGTTCGGTGGTGGCCCCCATCACCTGCCCAAGGGCTCTGGGCTCCCCGCTTTTTCCCTCTGGAGCTCCCCAGGGCGGAGGTCTGTCCTGCTGGGGGATGCGGGGCTGGGAGCGGGCACCGAGCGAGCCCCGCGGGCTGCAGGGCGCTGCCCGGCCGAATCGCCGCGGTCCCTCTGCAGCCGCGTTCTCCCGCACCCCCCGGTGCAAACCGCAGCGCTTGTTAATGAAGGAAACTTATGGAAGATTGCAAAACACTGTAAATAATTTAGCATTGTATTTCAGGAAAAAAATAGCTTTCTTAAATCATCTCCTCAGTATAACTTGCAGACTTACAGTATGGCCCTGGTAAGTCTAAATTTTTAAAGTAGCAATATTCAAAGAGACAGAGATGTCTGTATTAATTATTTATCCGCTGGTGCCTTCCTTCGTTTCCAACTTATTATTAATTAGGCGCCTCTAGTCTTTCGCAGAGAGCTCCACAGAGCCAGTTGCAGCTTTAAATATGAATTAAAAGCAAATCCAAGCTACTGTAATGCGAAAATTATTCCGTGTCTTCTATGGCAGAGATGAATAGCTGCGCAGATCAATACTGTGAAGCTATGCTCCAAACGACAGGGTTATTGATAGCTTATATTAATGATGTTAATGATGGAAAAAGGAAAACAAGAACCCGACCAACTTATAAACTTTTTATCTGCTGAAACCCCGCAATCAAGCGGACAGGAGCATGAATTAAGGGGGCTGGAGATAATAAGAACATTATTTATGAAACCGGATAAATGACTTCTGATAGTTTGATGCGTTTGAACTCTACACTGCCGCCTTCTCGGAGGCAGGCTGGGACCAGCAGGGCGCTGCCCCGCGCCAGGGCGGCCCCTCGGCCCCAGGGGCGTGTGCGGTCCACGCACAATCCACGCGTGACCCACGCGGTGACGGCCGCATGGGTCTGCAACACCAGAGTTGCTTTAGGTCCTGGGAAACCCTCAGGAAAACACTCCCGGGGTGCGAAGGACGTGGTCCTCGCTGGCACCGCCGCCATTCCAGCCCAGCCAGGGGCCCGCAAAAACCTTGCCCGCGACAGGGATGGCCCTGCTCCTCGGCCGGGCAGAGTTTGGGGTAACAGGAGGAAGGAGAAAGGGAAAGAGCCGCGCTCCTCCTCCCCGGGCAGCCTCCGCCCGCCACGTGCACCGGACACGAGAGGCCGGCCCGAGCTTTCCGGCCCGTGGAACGTGTGTGTGCGGGCAGTACCTGCTGCCGTCGGGGGGCGAGGCCCTTCCCGCGACGGGACGCGGCTGCCTTGACCCTCCGTTCCCGCATCGGCCCGGCCCCAGGAGGGTTGCGGGGGCTCCTGTTCTCTCCGCTGTCCCTCGCCCCCACGGACACGCCTTGGTACCCCGAGACAGAAATAATCATCGAGGTCACAGCGGCTCGGGCTGTCCAAACCCACGGACGGTAACACAATAGGGATCAAAAGCGCTTTGGTGAACACTATTCATCTGGGTTATTATTTAGGGAAAGGTGCTATTAAATCCCCGCCGGGTGCCCAGAGGTGACGCTCTGCCAGGGCCCCGGGAAGGGAACCTGCCCGCGCAGGCAGCACGTGGCCCTGAGTTAGCAATTAAGGCAGGAACACGTTTTAATCTGGCAGCGCTGCTCACAGCGCCCTGGGTTCCTCGGCTGAGGTCTTTATTAGTTACATGTATGAGCGAATATACTCGCTAACCTTTTTATTTTTTTAATTTTTTTTTTTTTTTTGCTTTTCCCCCCTTCCCCGGATCCCAGACCGAGGGCTCTGTAAACTGTTCCTCTCTGTAATTATTCGTATTCGACATTTAGCTATGCAATGCTCTCTCTGTGCCTATCTTAGCGCATTTTATAAAACTCTTTGTCTAGATGCCATCTCGGATATAGATGATCAATCCCATAGATAATTTTTTTTCATATTTTAAAAACCTGCTGCTATAGGAAGTACTTAAAAAAAATTTGTAATTATTATTTTAAAAAACAAGCTTCCGCCAGGAGAAAGTCGCACTTGTTTCCAAAAACAATTCACAGCAGATAGTGTAGATATCACTTAATTCCTACAGAAATCAATGTGAAAATTAGATTTATTGGCTACTTACATTGTTAAAAATGACAAAGTGCTCCCTTTTATTTTCATAAAACCACAGAAGACCGAAATCATTTAATAAAGAATCCACCTAGTTTAATTTCACTGTAGGTCTCTTGCATTGAAACCAATTCTTCGAGCCTTTCCCTCATAAACCTGCCTTCCATTCTAGTACTAAGGGCAAAAATAATATTCTCAAAGAGAGTTAAAATAGTAGCATTTGTTTGGTCCCTGAAAAACCTTTCACGCCGTTAGCCGAAAGAGATCGTGTAAATGAAATAGGATCCGCGGTTTTAAAGCGTTCCGTGTTCTCTATTAGCCCCAAAGGTTTGGTGATTTCCATTTGTATTTAAAAAGAAAAGAAAAGAAAAGAAAACGCCCCTTAAAAAAATATTTATTTAGTGTATTTTTAAAAAAAACGGAAGAAAGAAGAAGAGAGCGAAGGACCGCCTGGCCGCCGGCTCTGCCGGGGTAGGTGGCGGCCGAGGCGGTGCGGGGCCGGCGGTGCGGTCGCTTCTCCTCCCGCTACTTGTTGGGTTTCGCTGCGAGGGAACGAAAGCGGCGGGCAGGGCCGGCGGGCAGCCCCCCACCCGCGGGCAGCCCCCACACCGCGGCCCGGTGCGCCCTGTCGGGTGCGGGGCAAATTGGGGGTGCGCTGCCTTCCCCACACGGCTCGCTACCCTCTGCTCGCCAGGGCCAGTGCGGGGACAACGCTGCTGGCCCCGACAGCGGGCCGGGCAGGGGCCGGGACGGAGGGCAGGAGCCGCGGCCGGGCAGGGCCCGCGGGGCCCGGGCAGCGCCTGCCCTCCCGCCCCGCTACGCGGCCGCGCAGCACCGCACCTAAAGCCGCGGGGATTTAGGATCCGCGCCACGGCCTGGGAGAGAGCGTCGATAAAATTCTGCGTATCAAATGAGCAATCATTTGTTGTGGTTACGTGTTGGGTAATGAAAGATGTTAGCAGGATCAATAAAAATGAAAACACTTTTACTTACATCTTGAATTACTGTTTTAAGGAGTGAGCTGTGGTGATGCAACAAACCAGAGAAAGATCTACAGCCATCAAATGTCCTCAAATGAAATCAAAATGAACGCGTGTCACCCTGGGCTCACCCCGGCCCCCGCCCGAAAGCTCTCCTTTCTAGCACACCCCCCCAGAGGGCTGAGGGTCCCCCCGGCCGGCTCGGTGCCGGGCCCAGCTCCGCTCGGCGGAGTCATCCCACCACGTCAGTTTATTTCTATTTCGAAAGAAAAACTCTGCTATCTTCGGGGGTGTCTAAAGGTCAAATAACAGGTCGTAGCCCGAGGCAAATGGGAATTTTAGAGGGACGAGGAGCCAGCCAGTTCCACAGCATCCTAAAAGCTTTCCCTCGGCTGCCGCTAAATAATAAAATATCTACGCATCTCCATCGTTTATTCCCGCGTACAGCGGTCCGCCAGGCACATACTCGGGAATCCGTGCGACTGGGCTCCGCAGCGCCCGAACCTGCGGAGGAACCTGCTCGAAATCGATCCCCCAACCCGCCATGGCCGTCGCACCGCTGACTTATCCCAACCGAAACAAGAGCGGGGCCCTCAGTGGCAGAAAATTATCGGGGAGATCGATTTCGGGGTGAATTCACGGTGAATTTAGCAAGCAACAGCCCCAAACATGGAGGCTGGCAGAGCTCCGGGGGCCGCTCTCGCGGGCAGCGGCCGCACCCCTGCGCCGGGGCTGCTCGGCGGCGGAGCGGGCGCGGGGCTGGCGGGGCGGGCGGCGAGGCGGCTCCGAGCGGCCCCCACGCGCGGCCGCGGCCGCTGCTCCGCGGGCGCGGAGGCACCGGACGAAGCCTCTCCCTCCCCCGCACTGCGCGCACCCTTCTCCGCGGGCGCGGGGGAGGCCGCACGGCCCCCGCTCGCCGCCACCGCCGCCGCTCCGCGCCCCGCCCCGCCCCGCCCGCCGGCCCCTCCGCCCGCGCCGTGCCCCGCTGGGCACGCTTACCCCCGCCGTCCGCCGCACGCCGCCGGGACGGGCATCCGCTGCCTCCTAGATTTGCCCCCTAGGAGGAGAAAACTCAAAATAATAATAATAAAAAAATCATCTATCTGCATAATTTCAGATGAGAACGAGAGGAAGAAAAAGAAGAAGAAAAAAAAAAAGGAAAAAGGTAACGGCCGCGGCTGCCACGCCAGTCCCGTTAAAAAAAAAAAAAAATAAAGCATCAAACCCTCATAAGGTGTAGGAGAGATCTTTTATTGGACCAACTTAAACGCAAGAATTTACAGCCAGAATTACACGATCTTCATCAGCCCAACAGGCACCAGAGGCAGAGGCACAGGCAGCAATTTGAGTATTCCCTGGGTCTGCAGGAGATGAGAAGGTTTTGGTGGAGGAAGGGGGTGGGAGAGAGGAGAGACCCTCTTTCCCCCCAAAGAGCCTCAGTTTGTGGCTCAGGTAAAAATAAAAATAGGAAAAAGGAAAAAAAAAAACACAACGAAAAATCTCTTCAGAGCCCCATTTTGCTCCATCTTTAAGTCCAGTCCAGGATCAATTCTTTCCCTTACATCCCCAGTCATAAACCAACAGCTTCCAGCTAAATCTTTTAAAGGTTAAAAGGAACAAAAATAGAAATAATAATCAAGGGTTTTTTCTTCTCCTCCTGCTTGTAGGACAGCGCATTTTGGTCAGTCTAGCCTTGCATTTAGGGATGCTACTTGCATTTGAATAGCTGCCTGGCTGGTTATGGATCGGGAGGCTATGAGAGGAATCAGTATGCAAATTGTTTCAGTTACAATCGAAGGGTTCGATCTGGAGAAGGTGCCTGAGCGGAAGTCGCTGTCAGCCAGCGGTGCATTAGGCTGCCATTGCCTCCGCCGTCTGGGCCTGCTCTCCCTTTCCCTCACCCTTTTTTATGCTTGTGTACAGGTTTCTCCGGCGGTAATTAAAACATACACACAAATCAGGGGCTGCTGCATATCACGTTGGTGCCTTTTGCAGGCTGCGGGCACAGGGAGAGGGGGAGTGGAGAGAATATATCGCCATGCTGCTGGGGTTATTATTATGCAGCAAGGGTGAGGCGATCAGTGAAATAAAACATTTATAAATGGTTTCGTGCTTACAGTAGGAGAGGTGGGCCGGGGGGGCCGCCTGGGCGCTGATCACACAGTGCAGGCTGCAAATCGATAACCCTTTCCTTGTAATCCCAGTAATTGTGGGAATCACGGCTCTCTGTTAAAGGGACAGCGGGCTGCAGTGGGGGGTGCGGGGGCTGCACTTGCAAAGCCCCTGTCCCCCAAAGGCCCACCCCGGCCTCCCCAGCACTGCCTGGAAGGCAGCTGGCACGGCTGCGGGCAGGGGGCAGGGGCAGGCTCTGGCCCCACCGGGCACCATTTTCATAGCCCCCTTTACGGTTGCAGTAAAGCCCCTTCTGTCACCTGTGGCATTCTCTACCCAGGGCAGGACATGTCCAGCACCCCCAGCTGAAGGCACGGAGTGGAGAGAGAGCGGCCCACGGGGGCGCAGGCAGAGCAAGGGGCTGCTCACAGCCGTGCCTCCTCCGCCCAGGCTTCCCATGGCAGCCCCATATCCCCACGGAGCCTCGGCAGCTCAGCTCAGCTCCTTCCCTTCCTAGGTTTTGGCACTGCCAGGAGCAGCGGGAGGCCTTGAGTGTTCTGTACAGGTCAGATCTCCATGAAACCAGTGATGTTTTGTCGCGTGGCAGAGAAATGAGACAGACTGGTGAAGTCCTGGCTGGAATCAGACTGGCGTGGGCCACCCCTGGCCCTGGGGTGCCCTCAGGGCAGCACCCCAAGCCCAGCCCTGCCCCTGCCCCGTGTCCCCCAGGTGTGTGGCTGCGGGGCCGAGGTGCCCGGCAGCCTCCAAGGCGGCCGGCTAGGGGGGTGCATGGGCAGGAGGGCCGGGGGCATGGGGCCCTGCTCCTGCCCTCTCCCTGCCGCTGACCATCTGTCATTCAATTAGGGCTGGGAGGCAGCTGAGGGGCTGGGGGGAGTGGGGCTGGGGGTCAGCGACCCCGCGCACAACGGCCTGCTGCCTCGCAGACGAGAAGAAGTTCAAATGTTAAATGCTCTCCGGCCCCGGCTCATCCAGGGCACTCGCCTTTGGAGGCAGCGCAGGGGTGAAGGGCATCAGTCATTAGCACTTCGATTTCAGCTCCGAGGCTGACCCTGCCTTCTGTTGGGGGATTTTGGCCTGAAAAGCCTTAACCCTTCCAGGGCAGCCCACACTCCTCTCCGGCCCCCACGTGGGTAGTCCCAGGCTGGTGCTGCCTGGCCAGGCTGCTCCCGCAGCCTCCCCTGTAGCCTGGGGCTGCCCCCCTGCCAGGTGGGTTTGAGGGAGAGGAGGGATCCCGGCAGCTCTGCCCACAGCCGGCCTCTTCCCCGACCCTGCCAAAGGGGTGAGCCAGGGCAACAAGTCAGTGCCAGCAGGGAGCCACGCTGTGGCTCCGTGCTGGACGTAGCACACACACCCTGCCCACCCACGGCTGCATTTCCTGCAGGGCGCCCAACACCCCCTCTCCTTCTTACAAACAGACCAGAACAAATTGATGAATTGAGCTTCCACTATGCTAATTTGGACATTATAAATATTTAACTATCAACCCTAGCAGCCAGCCAGAGAGGGCTGCTCTCTCCTTTACATGCCACTTAATCTAAAGTAAATGTTTGCCCCAGAAGTGGCTAGGGCAATCTGAGCATCTCATTCCCTGCCCCTTCCTCCCTCAGGGGAGCCATGTGGATCCAAAAGAGGATCTTGTCACATTTGACTCATTTTACAGAGTCTCCCTGCTGTCCTGCCTCCGTGTTTTGGGTGTGTTAAGAAGCTAACCTGGGGCAGAGATCGAACTGAGGCACTGTTCTGGCTAGGAGGATTCTGACACTGTGCCTCAAATCAGAGAGGTCTCTGGCCACATCACCCAACACTGGGGCTGCTCTGCCTGGAGCAGATTTCACATGTGCCTGGAGATGGAGAGACTCCTGACTCAGGATCAAGGCAAAGAAGAATGAGTTTCCATGCTCTTTCAACAGAAACGCTCCTCTGTGTCATGCAAACCCACAACATCTATAATTTCAGTAGGATGACACCTATCAAGAGAACCCCATGGCCTTCATTTTGAGGACAGATTATATACCCCTCATGACATCAGCATTTGATAGTTTGATAGATTTTCATGTTTGATACACTTACCATTTGCTGCTGAAGGGGAGTAATTTTCTCTTTCAACGTGGGAGCACATCACAAGTGTTTGTTAATGATTTCAGAGCTTTGTTTTTCTGAAGGGCTTGAGCAGCTGTTTGAAACTCTTGGCTGTAACAGTTTTGCCTTAGTTATTCACCTTAGAGGCAAAAGAAAATGTCACTCAGAGTGGTGCAGGGGTCTGTGGGGCTTCAAACAGCTCAGCTGGGGCTTGGTCTGGTATTTTTACAGCATTTGTGTGGCAGCTGTGCCACTCACACCAAGAGGCAGGTCTTGGGAAGCTGCCTTTCTGCTTCTGAGCTCTGTCAATTTGCTAATGAGAAGCTTATGATATCTGTTACTTATGCTGACTCTGTCTCTCACCTGCTGGCAAAAAGTGAAGTTCTGCTCTAAGAAGGAGTGCCCTGGTTCTTTGGTACACCGCTGGGGTGGACGCCGTGTGCCCCTGCACAGCCAGGGCTCACAGTCCCTTGTGACAACCCCTGACCAAGCACGATGAAATGAAGGCTTGAACTGTGCCAGGTGTGTCAAGAAAATATGGGAATATGGGTTGTCATTACCTGAATACACACAGTGATTTGACATCAATCCCTACATTAAAATACACACAAAATCAGGAACCAATATCTTGCCTGTAAATTTGTGTGGCTTCCCTCACACCCTCATCCCCCAATTATTTGGAAACACAGGGAATGTTGGTGTTTTTTTGTGCTATCTTGCTCTCCTTTGCCTGGAACAGGCTGGCAGCAGGCTGGTATGGTCCTGGTAGAAGGGAAGGTCCAGCCCATCAGGCTGCAAAAGCAGGGTAGGTGCTGCACTGGAGATGTGAAACACTAGTTACTTTGCTATAGGGTCAGATATTGGATTATCAGCAAAAGTTGATCCCAGTCACATGGCACATCTTACATTTGCTGTCATAAAATCTATCATTATTTAATAGGCATGGAAATCAAATTCTTCTGTGGACTATGAAGCAGGAATCTTTTAAAAATGTCTGTTTACCACAACAGACAACATATTGATCATCAGTTTTGAGATTTCTCAGACAATGCGGAGGTATGTGTGAACACAAGCTGGCAGCTTGCTTTTCTGTGTTCACTGCCCAAAATCAAACCCCACCAAATGCACACACTCATCTTTCCAATCAGGTAGACTTTGAATTCTTTAAAGACAAATAAAAAGGAAATTACATAGTACCAACCTGCCTCTAGTGATGCTGCTGTTTACAGTCATACTCACAGGTACACACAGTGAGGAGATACACGTTTCTGCCTTGTGATCCCTGGATGGGAGCCGTGGGATAAAATGGAAAGGAAAAGTTGCAAAGCTGGTGTGGGGAATGTAGGAGTTCCAGAGGGTTACAGCACCATCCCAGAACCCAGGCTCCTCCAGGTGGTGACAGAGGCGTGCCTGTCCCTCCTCTGTGCCCTGGTAAGGTAGTTCAAGTCATGACAAAGGGCTATCCTGGGTAAGGACTATTAACTGCAGGTGACTTGTGATTGGCACCAGATTACCTGATAGAGACAGTAACTCATTTCACATGGACTGCAATAGAGTATTTGTAGATGTGTTTTTCCATGTTCGTGTTTATGGACACCCCAGGGCATTCCATGAGCTGCCACAGCTTCATGGTCCCCAGGCTGAGCCTGCTCTGTCCCTGCCAGCCAGTGGCACATCTGTGACACCCAGCACTGAGGAGAGAGGAGGGGGAGTGAGCACCCTAAAGCCCTTTAGCTTTAGAACTAGCACGGTCTTTAATCTGTGCATATTTTAAGGTGTGGGGATCCCATAAATCCTTCCACATCTGGGATCGCTTGTAATGGCCAGTGTCAGGAGTTTACAGAAGAGCTTTCCTAAGATCTAGCGCCCAGAATCAATAGCAGCTGCAATTCCAGGCAGGAGGATAGGCCGAATCCCGATTTGATTCTCAGGTGTTTTCAATTGTATTTCCAGCAAAAAATTATTGTTGTTAAGTGATTCCTCTGGTCTGGTTGTGCCTTTTGAAGTTGCCTTTATTTCTTTGAGCTCAGATTCCTTGAGATCCTCTAGGTGCTCCGTCCCCAAACCCGCATGTATCTAATAAACCTGACAGCTTCCCAGCAGATGTCTCCATCTTCTCCATTTTCTCCTTTATTGAGGAGACAGACTTCACTGGAGAGTGCATCTTAGCTAGTGTGGCCAAGCCAGGCTCTTTAGAGAGCTTGCTGAGGCCCAAGTCATCTAGTCCAGCCATGGAGGAGCAAGGGGACCTTGCTGGCAAGGCAGGGTTTGAAACGCCCTGCAGCTCACACTCCATTCTCCATTTTCTGCTTTGCCCTTGCTTTGTTCATCTGACACCATCAGCTCCCATCTCCCTGGAAGCATTCATGCTGCTCTGGGGTGAATTTTTTGAGGTTTCAGCCACTCCACCTTCCCAGGGGAATGCCCCTCCTCATTAACATCGTTACCATTCCTGTTTGTGCAAGCGCTGCCTGGGAGCACCAGGAAAATGGAACCCGGAGAAAAGGGCTCTGTTGTGCAGTGTTTGGCCCGGGTCACAGCACGCTGGCCAGGATTGCTGGCTGGACTCTGCCATCTCCATGAAGCCCTTCTGGGTCTGTGCTAAATCACAAGCAAGTTGAGGCCAGACTTCCCTTGGCTGTCCCAGTTTGCTCTGAAATGCCTACATCTGAATTCCTTGTGGGTGGAAGAAAGGAACATGGAGGTGATGGGCAGCATCTGTAATAGGAAATTGCTGTCTGCAGATGTGTGTGTGAAGGAAAGCCTGTGTCAGACAACGGTATCAAGGGATAAATTCCACAAGTGAGTGAATCCATCTGAGTGTAAGACACAGGTTGTGCATTTTCCTCAAGAAGGAGCTGAACAGCTTCAAGAATATCAATCCACTTTATGAATGACTTGGTTTCCCTACCACTGTCCCTGCTTACTCAGTAGGAGAGAAGACAACAGGCAAATAAACAGATGTTTGGCTCATCTTGGACTAGGTTTTGACCTTATTCCCTTTGCATTTAGGTGGAGCTATACTGGCAGTTTTGCTTGAGTAAAGAGTTTGATTACATTCCTCTTTCGAAGGAACAATGTGAGAGTGTCCAAGCTGAAACACCTTCTACAAAATGCAGCCTTCTGTCCTGGCTGGCTCTTCAGGTGGGTGGTGTGCAGTGGGAGATGCTCCAGCTCTTTTAAAAGAATACTTTGCCCATGGAATACAATGGGGAGAAGCTTGTTACCACCTCTAAGTATAGAAATTTCTCCCGCCTTTGCTTCGCACAAATGGAAATCTGACTGTTCCTTCTAATCTTCCCCTGTACACCTGGTGTTGCAGTGACCAGTGACAACGTGGCCCTGATAAAGACTTCAAGAGTGGACCTATTATCTATATCCCAGAAACGCTCTGATCATGTGGGAATAGTTAAAGGTAAGAAAATATATAACAGGTCATCTGTCTTTCAGCTCTAGTCAGCTCAGAGGTGGAAACAGATTGACACAGCTGGGTGCAGCCATCCCACTGGAGCCTGCAAATGCCGGCCAGCGGAGCTGCAGCAGGCACAGAGCGCAGCCTGTGCAGTTCCCTGGGAGGCTGTTTGTCCGCAGGGGGTTGGCTGCCAGCTTCGGGGCAGCCAAAGCACTGAAGCTGCTTTCTTGCCAAGCCCCCTCCGATGAGATAGTGAGACTCAAAGCTGGGTTTGGTTCTCTGTCCTGTAGGCACGTGGGGTGACTTGACCTTTTGCTGATCCAGCAGTCCCTGCAGCCCCAGCATTGTGCTGAGATCAGTGCTTGCTGGCAGAGGCAGGGAGCTGGCTGGCACCTGGGAGCAAGGGATCTTTGGCACATGAGGTAATGCAGACCCTCTCTGCCACCTGGCCCTGATGCTGGGGAAGCAGCTGGATGCTGAGAGCTGCAAGCCGGTACACTGCTCTCTGGGTATTTGCTCGTACACACTATTGTTGTGGGCAGGCTGTAACCTCTGCCCTCCAGTGCAGATGGTTGCATGAAAACAATTAATCTTTTGGAGAGCAGTGAATGGAAACATTAGTGCCTCGACCCCTAACACAGGTGAGCATCACTGCCCAACGTGAAGGCCTGTGTGCACAGGGAGCTTTTGCTGACTGAGAGCTTTTGGAGGCTTGTGAGTCTCTAAGAAAATGCAGAGAAGGATGGAGAAATGGAGTAAGGGATGCAGAGAAGCACTGCATTCTCCTGGACAAGCACTGGGGTAGGAGCCTTGAGAAAAGCCAGTGAGCCCTGATGGGTGTGGGCTGGCCAAGGGGCTGCGGGGTGGGCAGCAAATACCCCTTGCTCTTATTTGTGCCGTGGAAAAGGCAGCATGATGTGGCTCTTTGCTCCTGGCAGATAACCTGGAAGCCATCTAACAAATACCCTAGCTTCACCTATTTCTTATCCCAGGGGGAATCAACCATCTGCAGTTTTGCTGGCTGTGCTGGACAGGAAGGCATAGTTCATTAGCAATTTATACGTTCAGTTTGTCTCCTAAAATGGATCTTTCCAGCAGCAGGGATGTGTCATTTCCCCGTTGAGATGCTCCTGCTTTCACAGTGGTGACTCCCAAGCCAATCACTCTCAGTTTGAGCTGGAGTTACCAGTGTATGTAAATGACATAAATAAGCTGCAGGAGCAGGGTCACATAACTGTTTTGTTAGGTTCTGCCCTGTCAGTCCTATGTCATGGATCCTGACAGAATATTAACGTTTGCATATGTAAATGTGTTAAAGAGAGCATCAGCTGAGGGAATACATTAAACCCAGTCGTCCTTCCAAGTTGATTTAATCTGACAGCACCTCCATTAAAAAAATAAAAAGCATCAGTTTTCCCTTTGTGACTTGATGTACAGTAATTAGCTTGTTAGAGCAGGAAACACCTCCTTTCATAATTGATTTTGCACCCCTTTTACTTGGATATCTCTGACAAGCTGTTTCTTTCTCCCCAAGGACACCATCAGTACTTCCCATGTGTTTGGAATTTCATGAATGTGAATAATGAATATGATTTATCCCTCCCACACTCCCATGCACGGATAATATATGTAGCCAATTTGTGAACTGAACCTCGCATCAGAAGGATGGGTGTCAAAGTATTAATAGTGCAGTGACCAACTGTGCACAGGAATTGGGGCCCAGCTAAGCAGAGATTTTCTGGGCATCAGCGAGGTGGGAACAGGTTGCGCACGTGTTTGTCACCGGGGAGGAAAAAAAAAAAGAATGAAGATTTTCTGAATGGTCCTGTGTATCTAAGTTAGCATGCCAAATTGGTTGCTTATTACAGCTGGCACAGTGCCTTAGCAGGCTAATGTGTTAATAATGTGTAATGTTTCTCTTAGGCAGTGGCACCACTCTTCATTAGCGCGTCTCAAGCCCTGTCACTGTTGCTTAGCTCGACATTTTGTTTCTGATGTTCGAGTGAGGGTATTTGAAATCAGGGTTTCAGATCTGCTAATACATGTCACACACTCTTTAAAAATGGATTTTAAAAGGGCCTCAATAATTTTATGGCTACTAATAACATTTGTAGCTATGTGAGCTAAGCTAATGATAAGAGTAATCAAATTTCATGTTTCACGGCATAAAATGAGCAACTGTAGGGGTCAGGAAGGTATTCACTCCCTGCCCTCCTCCCCTGGGAACCACTGTCTTTTCCGGTTGGTTCAGTAGATGAGCAGTGTTTGGGATGTGAAATAGCACGGTGCTGCAGGGAAGTTCAGGGTCTCGCACTGTACATGGCAGGGGTCTTATTTATAAGCATCAGAATTCTGGTTTCGGTTGGCAAACGGAGCAAAACATTTGAATGATTGATTTGTTTTACACTAATTATATTCCACGTTGGCGTCAAATACACGAGGCTGAGTTTCCCCTTTTTTGTGGCTGTTTGCTCGAGTCCCCTAAATTGGACATATGAGCCTCATACATCTGAGTGGCCCCAGCACGGCCACATAACCTACATCCTAATTTTTCAATCAAATAGGGTGCTCGTTTAGGCTCTCCTCTATGTTTTCATTCTCTGTATTAGCAAGTTTGTTTAGAGCATTGCTTTAACACTGAGAATAACTGCGAGAGGCATCCGAGAGAGCCTGGAGTCATCAGCAAACACCTTCCTTTGCAGGTACCACCAGAAGACCACAGTGGGATTTGGCAAGGCAATAACCTGTTTAACTAATGTCTGGTTTTGATAATGACTTTCAGTCCCTTGTTTTGCCAAATAGTGCCTAGAGCACTTTCCAGCACCCATACTTTTAGTGTGATGTGTTTTCTAAAACCTTTTAGTGCATTGTGCCAGTGATGCAGTGATGAGCCTAAAAGGCCTCACTTAACACAATGTGTAATAAACCAGATAGGGATGTGCTGAATAAAAAAATCCAGCAGGGACAGTCAAAAAGCTCTCTGTGGTTTTTTAAGCAGAAAAACTGCTTTAATTAAAAAAAATTAAAACAAGAAAAAAAAAAGGAAAAAGAAAAGGAAAAAAAAAAAAGATATTTTCCAGAAAACCTTGGCATCAGGCTTTGCCAAAGAGCATTTCTTTGAGGCTTGGAGTAGATTGCCATGAGGAGGGGGCTTCCTGGTACATCAGGGAACATAATGAGAAAGGCTGAAGTTAAAGACCCTTTAATTGAGGCCTTCAGAATGGTAAGTATAACACTTCATTGCTCTGTTTAGGGGATTTTGAGTATCTCTACCATCAAGGCTACATTTGTCTGTAGGATTAATCACTTTTTGATCCAGAGGGTTTAAGACAGACAGCTTACTAGGAATGTGCTGCATGGCTCTCCCAGGCTGGCAATTAGCTTTGTTTCTTCATATTGTCTTGTTTATTATGCCCTTCTCCATCTCTCCATCTTTTTTTTTTTTTTTTTCCCTGACCATCATGTTAATATACTAATTAATTTTTATTCCATTTTTAGCTGTGCTTTTTGGGGATTTTTTAACAGAGGACTTTTATTAAAATCTCTGTGTCAAATACAGAACAAGAAAAACTACTGCTGAGCAGGGAACAGGTTTGTATGTAGATGACACTGTAAAGAAATCCTTGGAGAAACTCAAAGACATAATTTCGCTCTATTTAAGGGCTTTAACTCTTGAAGCTCTG
Source organism: Empidonax traillii (assembly GCF_003031625.1). Classification (NCBI taxonomy): domain Eukaryota; kingdom Metazoa; phylum Chordata; class Aves; order Passeriformes; family Tyrannidae; genus Empidonax; species Empidonax traillii. The sequence goes on from NW_020955310.1 coordinate 775,611, forward strand.
AGGTTCTCCTACTTGCTGGAAAATCATCAAGAATCTGAACAATGCCCATTACCACTTAACTTGAACACGAACAGGCTTCTTTGGGACATTGTACCTCACAGAAAGAAAAAATATGTCCTGGAGCTGTGTGTGTGTGTCCACTCAGGAAGCTGTTCCCTGTTCTCAACAGGCTGTTTTCTCCTACATATCACTGGCCCTGAATGGCAGAGAAAACACATGCTCTTATGCCCATACTCCTAGTCCTCTATGGGCTAGCACAGAAGATGGAGGATGCCTTTATTTCCTTCTCATGTGTTCTGTTTGAATGGAGGGGTCAAGCATGGAGGGGTTTCTGAGCTCTAGACCAAAAATATCCATCAAGACCATGGCTAGGAGGTATCCATGTGCAGTTCTCACATGGGATTACACATGTATGGGACCTGTGAGCTGTCAGCAAATAACACAGCACTTGGCAAAGTCCCCCCAGACCTGGCAGCTTGCTTTGTGGCTGGAACCAACCCAAATGTCCTTGAACACAACGTAAGGGCTCGGATCTTTTCTGTTTCCAGATGAGCCTCTGCCCTGAATCTACTGGGTGGCCTTGGTTAAGCAAGTTCACTGCTCTGCATCCATTTCCCGCTTGGGAACCCGCAGGAATGATGCTGACCACTTTTATACAGCATTTTTTTATACCCTGAGGACAAGCACAATCTCAGGACTGCATATTGTTGTGTAGAACAGCGCTCAGTTGATGTAACTACAGCATACCAAGCCAAAGCTTATTGAAATACATGGGACTGCAATGAAATTACTTCGGTCAGTTTTGGATCAGATGCTCAAAGCTGTAAAATTTTTTTTGACCTTCTGACATCCCCAGTGTGAAGTTACTAGCACAGTCAGAGCTGGATGCAGCACGAGCCACGCTTTTCTGTCACAGGCAGTTTGTCTTCCTTTTTCCTGGCTCTTCTTTTAATAAATGTAACTTTTTCTCCTATGGCTCAGGCATTGTGTTGAACCGCCCCGACAAATGTTCTCAGGTTTTTAAAATATTCGGTATTAAAGAGATCAGGCCAGATGTGTTCTGCTGCCTTCATCACTCTAGGTTGTGTACTCTGTGTTGAAATGATTATTGTCATCACCCGGTGAAAGGCAGCTGATGAAAGACTCTCTCTCCCTCTGATGAGCTATCTCTCTGCCCCTGCCCAGTGCAGAGTGCACAGGTTTTGTTTTTGAATGATATATTGCTGTGTCAAAGTGGCTTATGTGCTGCTTAAACTTACGCTGGTGAATGATAGAGAGTATGCATTAAACAATCTCACTGCAATGGGAGCTGTATTTTCTCATCTCCATCTTTGGGGGCCAATCCCCGCTCTGTGAGCCCAGCAGGGACTCCCCGACAGGATGTCTGGGTATATCTGCCTTCACACTGGACATTTTCAAAGGAATACGATTGGATACCAACCATTTTAAGTCTTTCTAGACGACAAGATTGTCCTTTTTTTCCCCACTTTATTCTGTTGATGAAGCAAACTGCTCTACATAACACATTTTGAATGTTTTGGGTTTGAGTACCTTTCTCATAGAACATTTTCTGTTCTCAGGTAGTGTAGCTTTGCTTTTCCCACTTGTCCCCCTTTTACTCCACTATATTCCTATTTTTTCCAATTCTTTGCAAGGTTCATCAACAATAGCTAAGAAGGGATAGAAGAAGGGGAAGCTGTAATATTTCCATTTTGGGTCTATTGCCAGACTCCTAAATCATCTCCCAAGGAAAGGTTTGATGAACAAAACATATTAAAAACACCACTTTGCCTTGAAAATCTTTCGAATGGAAAACTCAGTTCTCAAAGCATTCCACACTTCCACAGTCCTCCAGTGTTTCTGGTAAATTCCAGCCTTGCTGAGCAGAGCTCATAACATGAATAAGACCTTTCCAAACAACTGAGAATAATTAAAAAACCCAAGGCGCAGACATTTTCCCCATGTAGTGACACAATCAAATACTTAACCAAAAATAATGTAATGAAAAGTCTAGGTCACAAAATGGAGTACTGCAGCCTGGAAAAATAGTTTTCTGACCTTCTGGATTTCCTCTATTAGAGCACTACAGTGCAGTGAGCAAACCCTATTTCTTACAACAAAGAAATTTAGCAATCTGCGAGGCTGTGTCACCTTGCTGGCAGAAACACTGAGCGGCAATAGTGCTGAAAGTCAACACTAATAGCTGACACCAAATTAAACTGCCAGAGTTTGTGTGATGTAGTTCTGTCACCCTTTGACACATTTGATGTGAATTCAGAGGCTTCTGCTGTAAACTCATCAGCAGAGCTCATGACGCATCATCTTTACATATCTGTCCATCCACATTTGTCAGCAAACCGTGAGCCTCAAATGACTCCAGCCATTGGGATATAGATTGCTTTACCTTCACGTATAGTAAATAGAGTGTTTTAACACTTGTGATACCCTCAGCTCCAGCTTTTAACTGACACAGTCTTGTTAGCTGCGCTTCAGCCTTTCTGTGTCCACGCTGAACATGGTGATTGATGAGGGCTGATTATGGCAGTGGGGTGGCCCATCCCTTCTTAACCTGTGGCTCAAATCATCTCCAGTTTGCCCATGCAGAAGAGCAGCAGGCACACTCCTAAGTGTCTTCATGAAGTGCCTGATTGAAAGGCCACAGCCAATTAGGTTGAGCTGAAATGGACACTTGCAGGATGTCTTTGCCTCTCAATTTGCCGCGTGGTGCCTGCAGAGAGCAGGCACTAAAAAAGTGCTGATAGCCCTCACGTCTGCTTCACCCAACAGCTCTCAAACCTGGGGCTGGTGTTTCAGCCCAGGAAACATGGCAGGGTGGCTGTGCCCTCACTGCGCAGTCTTGGACTAGAGTTGGCCCCAGCAATCTGGGGGTCAGATCCTGATGCAGCACACGGTGCTCACAATGCATGTCATGGTGTTGAGGCAGTTGTTCACTAATGACAAATAAATAACCTCCCCCCAGAATAACATTGCATTTCAAAACACAAACAGCCCCCCTTGTGTGTTTCTCTCTGGGCGATCTGAAAGGGATTTCTAATGTTTATTTTTCTGTAAACCATCTAGGGTTTTTGTAGTTCCAGACTGATGTCTTTTGGTTAAGAGTTCTAGTTTTTCAACTAATTTTGGACTTACTGAGGTCTCCTCAGAAGACGGGGGGGTCTCCTCAGGTGATAGTGTCTGTGTGAGCACTGGACTTGAAGTGATGGTCTGAGCAAATGCTGAAGAGACTCACCAGATCTGTGCCATACTTGTGTCTTCCCTATGTACCAGAAAGGAAAAGGAACTGCACTTTCTGTTTATGTCTCAATGGTATTTAACATACTTGCAAACTTCAATAGCATCTTATTTGCCACATATTGCCCTGGCATGTTTAATATCATGAGTAATTTTCTTCCACTGACTAGCTTTGCCATCAGTGTGAATTACCATGGTGAAAAAACTGTGCTGAGACTCACAGGAGGAACAAACACACCAAGAACAATAAATCTGATTTTTCTTTTTATAAGTCTATTTTAACATACAGTTTAAAATACTAGCTTCATAAAGTAGTATGCATGCAACCATTCTTATTCAAGTATGAGCTGTAACAGAATGGGAATAGAAGCATGATACACTACAATAAAAACCACTCTATTTTCACCCAGTGTCTCCAAATCTCCTGCTAGTGTAAAAACATTGCATAGTGTCCCATATTCTAATAACCCTTTGCACCACTAAAATTATTTCCAAAATATGGTAGTAGAAGATTACATTTGCTCTGGAAAATTCTAAACTCCATGAATTTGTAAAAAAAAATGAGAAACAAGTAAGAGCTTTACAAATATTTCCCATCAACTGCTATTGCTGCTTTGTGACCTGCTCCATTTGGACACTGCCGTGGAGTGCCACTCTGTGTGGTGGAAGCAGTTTGAGATCTCAGACCCAGCATCTGAGATTTAATTTGACGCCTTGAACATCATACTCTTGTCCTCTGGAAATGTCTTTCCTTGTTAGGATTCGTCTGCAAGAACTGAGTACTGCATCAAAACCCAACTTGGAAACAGACAGTTCTTTCCTTGGTGTGGAGTTGCTCCCATTCCAGGTTCCTCAGGAATACCTGGGTGGTCAGGAAGGGTCTGAGTGGCCAAACTGATGCAGCTGAGAGACAGAGCCACAACCAGCACAAGCCTTGAGCCCACTCTATCTTGGGGCATCTGGGGCTCACTCCACATGCAAAGGGGATTGCAATGGAAATGCTGACAGCTCTTCATAACTATATTACCCAGACACCTCTGTAACTACTGTACAGAGGCTTCTAGCATGCAAACAATATTAGGGTGCCTGACTTTGATCTGCCTGTGTGGCAAAGCTCCCAAGGACAGGAAATCATCGCTTCTCTTCACACATTTTAAAACAATTAGTTTTACTTTCAGCAGTTTGCAGTTACTTACAAACAGCAGCACCAATCAGACTAATTCAGTGCTTATTTTAATTTTCAGATTTCCTGTTTATAGACTGTAGCATCCTGATGCCCAGTGACTAGAGCTGTCTCTGCAGTGTCCCAGGGAGGAGAAACATTAAACCTTCACCTACAGAAACTATTTATAAATGCACCTGACTTGGGCTTTTGTGTCATGTCATCACTGGGACCAGGGCTGTTTGTCCTTTCTTGCACCTTCCAGGTCGCCAGCAGGGAAATGTAATTCCCTGTCTGCAAAGGGACTTGTTCCACCTGCTGTATTTGGCACCCTCTGAAGTAATAACAGTGTAAGTCTTATGAGTACATTTTATGGCACTCTTAATCAGGTGAATGTTTAAATCAGATGAGTTAAAATGGATCATGAGATGCAAAGCAGCCATCTCTGACATCACTTGGACTTGGCCAGTACACCACAGCATCCCTGCAACTGCACTGCTTGTATGAGCAGTAACTACTTGGAGATAACACTACATGACAAGCAAAAACACAGCAATTAGAAACAGTCCTCTACTCCCCCTAAACCTCACCTCCAAATGCTAAACCATGGGAGCAGTAAAGGGCACAACTCGTGTGAGGCAGGCAGTGGTGACCAGGGAAGTGATGAGGCCCAGGGAGGTGTTCTCCACTCAGCCTTCAGCTCTCAGTGTGGTAACTCTACCCTGCATTTTCTCCCCCTTGGATGCAGTCTCCAACCCAGTGTGCAGCAGCCCAGTAACAGTTGTCTCACACCCAGCCACGAGGTAACTGAATTCAGGGTGGTTGCCTGTCCAGGACCAGTTGGGTTGTGTGCATGGCAGATGGAGGGCTTCACAGCCTTGTCAGAGAAATATTTTAAAAAAGTAATTTAAATAAGTTTTCTGGATAATTAGATATCGTAGCACCCTCTTCTGGCTTTCTGCACTCCCTGGATTGTGGCCGCCTCTCTCCTTTGAGACCATTTGGCTCACCTGGGTTTGCTGTTCACGGTTTTGGAGTTGCATCTGTCCCGGTCCTCTCCCAGTTTCTATAACCACATGACTTTCTAGGAGAACCACTCCTCAAACGTGTGTTTCTCACACCGAGTCCCTTCACAATTAACCTTTTTGTGCAACCTTTTTAGAGCAAAATCTCCTTTCTTATTTTTTCAGTTGGTGACCACGGAAAAAAAAACCCCTTACTTGGCACATTTTGTACAGTTCTGACTGTACTGCTGTGGAGAGAGTAACTGTAAACCCACAAAACCAGAAGGAGGGATCCTGTGTGAGGAGCAGGGACTGCCACAGCTGGCAGAGTGGCCTCAGAGAGCAGCAGAGTAGGGAGGGCCCCACCACCCTCAGTGCTGCCACTAAGTAGTTGGGGGCCTTCACACTGGTTTTGGGGGGTGCTTCTCCCTCTCCTATGTCCTCGCTGTGAACCCAAAACCAAGCAATTATAATTCATGATATGGGTGTGCAAAATTTTCTCTAAGAGCTAATTAACTGTGAGGGCTAATATTTCTGGTTTAGGGTCCACACATGCCATTATATCATTATAAAATAAACTCTAGAAAAATAATGCACTTTTAAAATAAAACATTGCTTTCCTTTTACCCAGTAGGTTAAGGTACTTTGTTGCTTGTTACCAGCTTTAAATTTTTTATGTCAGGGTGAAAAGCAATTTTTTAATTATAATTTTAATGCATTTGACCATATTTCATTATGATACATTTTAAAACCAACTTGTAAAGGTATCACAAGAAAATATGTCTATTCCATAGGAATATCTGAACCATAAGAACACAGTTGAAATAACATAGTGCTTTTAAAAGAGCCAATTGTTTATTTCAACTGGGATATTACATCTGTCATTAGCACGTGTGAAATATTTGTTGTATTATTAGGAAAGTTTTGAATTAACCGGTTTCAAAGATCTCAGAATTTACAGGAACACAAGGTACCAGGTTACAGCTCCTCTGCTGCAGGTCTGGTGGCAAAAATCATTCTTAAATCCATTTTAACTACTTTCCCTTGCTTTCTGCCTTCAGGTGACAAAGCCACCCCCCTGCCCCGCACCACCCCACATCCTTCACTTTATTCCCTCGGGGTATTGGACAGGTCAAACACTTTGTAAGTGGAAAGGGGATTATCTTTGCTTTGCAGGCTTAACAGATGAAGAGTAGAAATCATCACCACATCCCACTAGCAGCCAGCTGGGAGAGGAGCTGGGAGGTGCAGGAGGAAGGTGCTGTCAACACTCAGGGTAGCAGAGGGGCTGGTTGAGGGTCCCTGCTTGCATGGGGGCATCGTGGCCTCCCTGGGACACACAAAGCAGCTGTTTGCTTGGGTGCTGCTGCTGTGGCTTTGTGTGCTCTGAGCCCAGCCAGGTTACAGACACTGGGCCTTGGGTTCATGGACTGTCATTTGACTATCATTTTTAGTGCCAAGACTGTGTGTGGGCAGAGAACACAGCAGCCAGGCTGAGGAGTTTTCCAAAGACCGCTGATGTGACTGGCTGCTCTGCAGCATTGCCCCTGTCAGCATGCACCTCTCATGATTGCGGGCTGCAGGTTGAGCTGCCTACTTGGAGCTGAAATCACTTGGCAGATGTTACCTGTACTAAACTCTGTGGATTTGTTGAGGCTGCAGCTTTGCTTTGTCTTTCCTGGCCTCAATCCTATAGAATGACCCATATCTGTCCTCACTCTCTCCTTGCAAAGGCAGCAAAACTGTTGAAGTTATTTTTTTCCATTTTGGCTGCCTGGCTCAATCTATGGGGCTTAAAAACCCGCTTAAGCCACAGCATACTCATAGATCAGTGATGGCAGCACGGCTGCTCTGACAGCAACAGGAGATCACAGTGAGTGTACTGAGGCGACACACATGCAGCACCCAAGAAAAATGTTTTTCTACCAAGGGGATGCTCTGAAGCTGTGAATGAAAACACAGCTTCATCACCCTCCTGAGCACAGAGTTAGTGGGAAAAACTGCTTAGATGCTTGGCAGTCGGACAGGAGAGCCTCTTGAAGAGCAAAAGAAGAAAGGACCGGGATGGATATAATGAGGTTTTGATCAGCACAAGTAAAGCATTATCAGTAGCTTCTTCAGCTATGAGGAAAAAAGAGGATTGCAGAGGATATTACAGATTTAGATCTTCCTTTGTTATTTATACCATGAAACTTGGACCTCCCTCAACCCTAAGCCAAATAAGAAGTCTCTGACACTTTGTATTTCCTTAACAGCGTCTGTGCCAAGCTCCTCAAGACTCTTAAAAACATCTCTTTGAAGCAGGACTCAGAGGTAGTACTTACTCAGACCTTTGGCTTGGTACTGATGCTCACTCAGCCCAAATCACTCCTCAGCCCCTTTTGGTGGCTGCTTTTTGGCATATCTTGCTGATAACTCAGTATAGCTTATACACCTAATATGTCTAATCAGGTGCTTTTCTCAACTGTCTCCCTTTAAAATGGTTTAGAGCAGGCATTTTTTGATATTTCTGCCTCAGATTTTCCTCCACCTTTATACCACTCAGCTAACCTCCCTGCTGAGTGTGTGAGCCCCAGAAGCCAGTGCTGGGGGAGCACAGCTGACAGGAGGCTGCTGCCTTAATAGAAGCAGCAACAGCCTCCAGGAGCATGACACTTTCTCCCTTTCAGACAAACATCTCTTTCCCCATTTATGGTGGACCAAAGGTCGAAGATAGCAGCTCTACCACTTCCAGGGCTCTGCTGAAATTTTATGCCCTGGAATTGCTGTCAAGTTTAATGTTCACATTTTATATAATGAAATAGCAATTGTTCCAGCTCTGCAACCTGCATGAATTCACACTGAAAAGATCAAAAATTTCAGGTGAATTTTCACAAACTTCTCAGACCTTCAGCCAGTGGCCTTACATTGGATTAAAAGCAGAGGTAAGCAGTATTTACTTGGGAAATGGAGCACCAGACCTACCTGGAGAATTCTTTCTGAACCTAATATCAATGTATTTGAAAGGAAACCATCAGAATATTTACGCTTTTGTACAGCTTCATCGACCTTTTCTTACAACCTCTTGTTAGCTTTTCCCTCTACAGGTTTTTGGTATAGATCCTTGGGTTATAAGTCTGCGGTTCTCTGACACGTTACTGCTTTGTAGAAAAGAAGGTCTCTCTGTTTTACACTTTTAAAATACAAAACCTCAAAGTAATTGCCTCTTCAGTAGTATTTTTACATAAGCATGGTCTCATTGACAAAACTCCCACTGACTTTGATGGTTACAAAAACCATGTTTGAACTTTGAGGAGAAAACATTATTATGCTTAAAGGTGACAGTCTGATGTTCCCAGTACCTTCAAATCTGGCAGAGGCAGTGGTTTACCTAAATGCCAAACATATGTCTCTAACGGTGAGGGAGTCATAACTTGGGGCTGCCTGGAGGCCCCTCCGAAACACCTGAGGACAATTTCCAGTATTTACAAAGCCAACTGAGAGCTGATGGGTTGCTTCACAGTTTTTATGCATAGTTCATTTTATAATTGCTGTGAGCAGTTTCAGTGGAGCCTACTCTTCACTCCGGTGGGGGAAGATGCACCCTAAGGTGTGGCTACATTTGCAGATCCTAACATTTTAATTCATTGCTCTCCTAGCAAGTGGAAAGTGGGATAAGCCTGAAGGCACAGGGTGTAGCTGTGATGCTGAAGCAGAGGTGATGAGCAGAAGATGCAGAGCCGCAGAGTTACCTTTGGTCCCTCTGAATTCACTTGCATGCCCACAGCAGTGCTGGGGGTCACAGGTCCACCAAACCTACTGCAGAGCTGTGCCTAAGCCTGTCCCTGGGGTGTCAAAGTAGCTTATGCTGCACTAGGAAGAGACGAAGAAAAATGTCTCCGTGACTAGTAAGTCTAAAATCTGTATTATTGTCAAAGAAACAATAGCAGCATCAGCTGCTGCTGCTGCCCAGAGCAGCATCATTAGTGGTGCAGGGCAGGGCACCTCCGGGGCAGGCAGTGCTCCTGCAGGCACCACATCCCTTCTCCTCCACAGCCTGGGGGACAGTGGCAGCAGCAGCTGAGCTTGGGAGCAGAGGCATGGGAGAAATTTGCCAGTGGGGAATGCTTCTCTTCTCCAAAGGACATTATAACATAACTTGTAACTGGCCACTCTGGAAAACACGGAGAGCTGTGGTGCTCCTCTAGTTCTTATTTAGCTGGCAATTTGCCTTATGCTTTTCAAAAGACTGTTAGTGGCCATATTTCCAAGTGGCCCTGTGCTGCTGATTGCTGCTGCCATGCTTCAGACATGTTTGAAATGTCCTTATTTGAATTATGACTCGCAACAGCTGTATTTAAAATCATATACTTCACCTTCACTTTCCACAATCAATATTGTTAACAGGGATAAAGCTATGGAGGGATAATAGAAAATATTTACTCATGTCTCTCTGTTCAGTATTCCCAGCCCTCCAGTACTACATCCCTGGTCTCACTCACCCTCCACCAAGGGGTGCATCTCATTGCTGGCCGTGGGCAGTGTGTTGGTGCTGCCTCTGGCACCATGAGCGCAGCAGCAGAGGGATGTGCTTTCAAAGCAGCTGGGAGAGGTGTTTCCAAAGGACCAGGATCTTCCCCATGCATGCAGCCCCTGGTCATGGGGCCTCTCAGGGTCTTTTACACCGTGCAGGGGATCTCTCCAGACATGACCACTGATCTTCCTGCAGGTCTGGATGCCAGTGGACATTGCTGCGAGGGCCAAGGGGCAAGCAGGGGCTCACCCATGGAGAGGTGCCGCTCGCTGGGCTGATGCTTGTGTCACCTTCTCTCCCAGGTGCCAGCTCTGCCCACTGCATTTCTGGCTGCACCAAGGACCACTCTGCCCACTTCATGTCCTACTGCACCGCCCCATAAAACTATGCTTTGCAAAGGCCATTAGAGTCCTTTCCAGATATTCTGGTAAGGCTTTTAATACCAGACTTATCTGATGTAAACTGATGCAGTTCCATCAATTCAAAGGAGTGATGTTGTTGTATAGTAGCTAAAGCCTTCATTTGTTAGTTTTTATAATTGAATATACAACTCTTCCAATTTCAGGTAACAGACACCTTCATTTCCACATTGGCAAGGGGTTGATTTACTCCAATAAATATTGACCTGCTGTGATGAAGCGTTCTTATTATCAGGATGTATTGGTATAGCACAGATATATCGATAGATTTTCAGGTCAATGTTGTATAAACATTTTACAATGACATATTTTGAACTTATGCTGACATGCTTCTGAAAATATTTGTGCTGGCAAGGAAGCTCTGAGCTCACTCAGTTATCTCTGACATGGTGAGTGCTGGGAGGATGACCAAAGATTCACCAGGGCTGGGAGGATGACCAAAGATTTACTCGTTTCAGGCTCTTATCAGTTGTTTTGCATGTACAAGCCCAAGCACAGGTCAGGAGTCTGTTTGCAGTGGGGACCCTCTTTCAAAATTTGCCCCATAAATCATCCTTTGTTCTGTCCATCAATAAATAAAGAATTACTGAAGTCCAAAATTTTAACACTAATTTGTACAGAAAGGTTGGTTAATTTGCTTTTCAGAAATTTCCATATTTGCATTTTGCTCCTCCCAAGGGCTGTGTGGTGGAGCTGGGGACTCACAGCCCCTGCCTATGAGCAGTCTGGTAATTCAGCTCCAAAGCACGCTACTAAGACAGCCTTCTTCCCATGGTATTTGTGAAACAAAATCCATGAAGCTGCAGTACAAAAGCACTCTGAGATGACAAGCAGAATGGTGTGTGGAGTAAAATATGGCACCTAAACTGTTTTAAGCATTTTTTTCCCCTAGAGCAAGACACGCTTCTCTTTCTTTAAGTGACCAACTGAGCAGGGGCGCTTTCACAAGAGTCCCCAGCCTGGGCAAGGTTGAACCTCTTGCTCTGTCTGTCCCGCTATGCAAGTGCACTGAACACTGGAGGAGGAACAGCCTGTTTTTAATCGCTGTAATGGGTGAATTTTAGCTGCTCATTGGCGAGAGGCAGTTCTCTAATCCCAGAAGAACCAGTATCATTTGAGCTGTCAGCAACTGGCAGGGGGGATGGATTGTGCCTCTGGCTGTCAGGCAGCATTGCAAACCTCGCGGTGGACTTTGCTCCGTGACGGCGCATTGGCATGCAGGGTCCCCAAACTTTTCTGAACTTGTTTGGTTTATCTTGATGAATAAGCTCAAGTATTCGTAAAGCTGAGGCCTGCCATTAGGGAGGCGATAAGCCATAATTCGTAATAAAAGAGCTACCTTTTCCAATTGTCTTCAGCTGAAGCGGAGAGTCCCCCGTAATGATTTATTGCCTTACTGCCAGGCTCTTGATAAGTGGACACCAAATGGCTCCTCATTACTCAAAAGCTTCTCTGATTTCTTGAACCAAAGTCCTTACCAAGCTGTGCTTACTCCACTTTCTTTCTGAAGAAAATGAATCAAGGCCCTTCCCTCAGTATTCTACAAACTATTTTAGCATAAAAAAATATCATAAATGAGAAAGGAGAAAATCTTGTTTGCTAAAGGGCTGCTGGATGAACTGCCTCTTGCCCTTTTGATAGCATCTTTGAAATGGAAATGGCCAGCTGCCTGACCTTCTGTTCAATGACCCTTTTTGTACAAAGTCAAATTGCAGTGGCTTCACAGCAGCAATTCACCTATGGACATAAACTAGATTTCAGGGGGGTATGGAAGAGGAGGCTTCTATCTGCAGTTTCTTTAGAATATTTCTTCCATCTTAGTATTTCCTATGTACACATCAAGAATCAAGCTTATTAAATAAATTACTGGTCATAAAAGCTGTTTAGAATTATATGCCAGTAGCTTACATCTCTCTACTTTTTTACATTATGGATGTAACAAGCCTTCTGTAAAAATCATTTATCAAAAAGATTTAGTATGTGAACAGTGCTACATGTAATTTTGAAAAAAATTCTATAATCAGTTATTGGATTGTGGCATTAATTATTTAACTCATTTTATTAGAACTCAAGGAAAAATATAATTCTAAGTAGAATGAAAGATCAGCAAAAAACAAAACAAACAAACAAACAAACAAAAAAAAAACAGAAAAAAAAATCATATTTTTAAATGTGTTCAGACTCAGGTGCCCAAATTTAGAAACTGGCTGCCAATGTGAGAGGTCCAAATACTTGAGAACCACATTCACTGTCCAGTTTATGCCCTCGCAGCTTCATTTATCTTGTGATACAATTGCTCTTTAAGAGCAGTCATTTGTTGTTAAATATATTTGCCAAATTCAAACCCGTTCTTCCAGCTGGGGTAAATCACTCATGATCCATTATACCAGCTGAGAAGTTGTCCAAGGAGGTTTCCCAGATATTTATAGAAACATCAGAGTCAGGGTGCAGGTTGGCAGGAGCCAGGACTGGTGTGGGACACAGTGGGGTTTCCCCGGCTGGAAATCCGGGCTTTGCCTTGCACCACCGTCACAGCAATGCATCCTTTATCTCCCAGCCCCACGTCTGTCTCTCTGCCAACTGCCAAAAATCATCCAGCCAAGAAGAAAAAGAGCGGGATGTGTTTGTTTTTTTAAGCAGTACACTTTAACAGCATTTCAATTTCATCTAAAATTATGCCTGGATCATGTATGCATAAGAAATCACTCATAGCTGTCATAAAAATTAGACCCTTAAGGTAGCTAGTACATCTTCTGATTAAAGAGCAACCCTGATTGTTGTTTAAAAGCTAACAGCTGGTATGTTAAATCTAAAATCTGAGTGTCAATTAATTCTGTATCAGATCAGCTCAGAAAGACAACTGTGTGCAAACATATGGTCATTGCGGGAATAAGGCTGCTGAAAGCTGAGGGTGTTTGATGGTTTCAGCCTGTCGCTCTTCACTTATGATATTGTAAATGAGGATAAAACAGTTTAATTCGTGTAACTGGCAGTCAGAAGGAGTGTTTAATTGAGGGAGAGGGGAGGGCTGGCAGCACTGTCAGGTTCTCCTGCGGTTGCTTGATGCACAGTGGATTGTGCCCAGTGGCAAGCTGCCCAGTCCTGTAGCACACACAAAAACAGTTCATAATTACACCATAATTCAATCTGAAGTCTTGTTTCCAATAAATCCCTCATGAAATTAGTATTCTACCCGGCGTCAACCCAGGCAGCTGCCAGCTCTGCCACCCTGGGATGTGGCATGGAGGGAACCTCCAGTCCGAAGGAGTACTCATCACTCCTGGCAAGGGCATGGTGGTGGCCAAGGTTCCTTTTGGCCACTGGCTGGAGCCTCAATATGTTGTCACTGCCCTCTCCTCCCACTCCTTGGCAATGTGTAGACATGGCTTTCCTATTTAGGATACACTAATGGCTTGGAAATTTTCTACTTGATTGGACACAATGCAACCTCAAAGGAGTAGGAAAGCATCACTCAAAATGAATAGAGAGAATACAGCATAAGAGATGACCCTCCTTCTGTTCCTGCTGGCACAGGTCAAGCCAGGGGAAGTTTCAAGACATACTCATGGCCCCCCAGGTTCAAAGGAGCACCTGTGCATTTGCTTAAGTTTTAAACATGTACTTATGCCCATTCCTACACAACAGTGTTCTCAAATAGTGTGGAAACTCTGTCAAATCATAAAGAACAGTTTTACCATGTTTTGTAGAAACTGTCAAAGGCTTGATCCAAAAAGAGGTTTAGGTGAAATTCAGGTTCCTGATTTCAGAAATACCATCCTCAGAAATACCACCTGGCTGTATTTTGATTTCTGAGTCAAAAGCTGAAAGTTCAAGTGTGCACAGGTCCATGCTGCCAGAAGATCCTCCAGCACGACCAGGTTCAGTGGGTTGGTGCCTCTTGAGGTCCAAGAAAGGGATGATCTTCCATCTGCTGTGCTTTTCATCATATCTGCCAGCTTTTTCTGTGCTGTCTGGTCTCTCCTTTTCACATAGCTGGGGGAAGAGGTGCTGTTGTTCTCTTGTTGGTGTTTTTTGTTTGTTTGTTTGTTTGTTTTTCCCCAGAGAAACCCCATGGTTAAGGGAGAGGGAGACCCGGGTTTCTCCTCTTCTGCCTGAGAGGTTTGTGTACAGGGTGTTGTGGCTACTGAACTGTACCCTTCTACGGCAAAAGCTTGTGAGGAGACCAGGAGAGAAATTGCTCTTCACCCCTCCTGTTGAGAAATGCAATTTGGAAAGGTCCCTGGAGGCAGTGAGAGCAGCCATGAGCCTGACCATCTCTCTGAGAGAGTAAGGCACTCACCTAGCAGGCAAGACAGGCCGTGTGCTTCATTCAAGGACTGATGTAATTAAAAAAGACACAAGCAAATAGTCGTCTGATGTTACTCCTTGTATAAAAGCATCTGAAATACTACTGACAGAGAAGGAAGTGTCTTTTCAAGTCCCCTATGTGAAGGACTCTAAAACGTCCAAGAAGTATTTCAAAGATGTTTAGAGGAAAATAAAAATCCCTCTCTAAGCTGAGAACAAGGATGAAACATTTAGACCAAAGGTTAGTGTCCTCCCATATATATAAACCTCCTGGGTCACTGGCTGTTAAGATAAAAATGGTTCCTCTGTATTGGAGCCCTACAAAGCTATAGGACTGATGCATTTACAGGAAAAATAGCCAAGTGTTACTGAATGAGTCAAAACACAGAGTTATGTGGAGAGCAGAACATGAACCCGGGCTCAGGTGTGTGTGCATGGCGTGGCTGGCTCGGAGTGGCCCCAGGAAGGGGCCCATTGTTCCAAGATGAAAAGAATGTTTAGAAATTTTTCCAGAGAAAGAGAGTGATTTTTTCCCCATCTGAGGTTGTCCCTATAACCACTGCATGTGAGCAGCAAAAAGGAAGTGCCCAGCAGCCCACCTTATGTGACCTACACAGATGTGGGGAGCCTCCCCAAAGGGACACTACCCCCTCGAGCTGTCCCCACGATCCAGAATCCAAGGACAGACTTGCCAGGAGCTACCAACCATTACCTCTATAGCTACAAAACAAAATGCTTATGCTTCCTTTTCATCCATACTGTACCAGTGAACATGAAACCAAAATAACCACAGCAGTGCCTTGTTTGAAATGAAAATGGCAGCACTTTTTCATCGGGAAAGTCTTTTATCATCTCCCTTTTCACCAGTGGCACTGTGACAGTGGGAATCAGTTAATGCAATCCTCACAAATCAGCACTAACCCCACAGATGCTGGGAACCTTTGACAGAAGAACTTCATACCCTGGAGGAAGTTACCTAATTCCTAAAGGTCTTTGCAAGTTCGGCGCTCCCTGTTGTTTCTGCACAGTAGCGGAGCAGGATTAGGGGCATGACACAGACACCACTGCAGATAGAAGTGCTGTGCTAATACCCCTCTGAAAATTATCTGTTTGGCTCTGCTTAAAATCCAGGGATCCCAGGTTAAGGAGTGAATGCTGTTGTACACAGATTAAATATCTTTATCTCCCCAAAAGAAATAATTATGGAATACCAGATTAATTAAATTATTTTACTTAAAATAACAAGTTGAATCCTGCAGTGCAGCTTAACCAGACTAATGAGCACAACAGTGAGGCTGAGCAGAACGCAAGCTAGGAGAAGAGAAAAAGTGGTTCAAAAACCAGTGTGAGAACAGGCAAATAAAACACCTCCCAGGTTTTATGCCTTGCCCTTATAATCACTGCCTTTGCTTTGAAGGACTCTGCAAAGGACGATTGCTAGTGTACCCTTATTTTCTCCTAAACAGTGGATTATTTATTTTTAATGGCAGAAGTATCATGCAGATCATAGTATATGAATTCAAGATGCTATATCTATATCTGCTTGTTGCTATTATTCCTGACTTGTGAATATTTTAAAGCACATGCCAACTCTTTGCCTCTGAAAATCAATGGGATTTTGGCCGTTGACTTTAACAGAGCTGGATCAGAACTGAAGGTCTGTACTCCCACCCCCTTTTTAAATAAGTGGGCATTTTATAGGATAATGGTCCTGGAGCGTATTGATTGGCCTCAGCCAGGCTGTACATCGCCCTCACTGGAAACTGTAAAACCTGTAATGTGCTGCACACAATGGGGATGTGACTGATGTGTGCCGAGGGCGTTTTGGGGCTCAGGGCTGCACTCTGCTCAGGGTGCTGCAGTGGAGGGGGTGTCATGGGAGACACCTGACGGGCCTGGCATGACAGCACAGCGTGGAGCACAAACATCCACAAACCTGCATCTGCTCTGCAGGAACAGAACCTCAGTGCCATGGGGTTTAATGCAGCTCTGCGAGGGTGGCACAGGAGGCTGCCTATCCCTGCCCATGCTGAGGGGACACTGCCTGGTGCCAGGGGGACAGACAGTGCACTGCACAAAATGCTGCAGGACGGAGCAAAGCGGTGATGTGGAAAAATGTCAACACCATTTTGTCTTACTACCTTCTTGATGTATCAGTAACATAGAATAAGGTAAGTATAGAGAGACCTTTGGGGCTATGCAGAGATGGTGTGAGCCCTAGGAAGTGCTGATGAACATGTCAGCCATGTGCCAGCCTCATCACCACATTAAATGAGCCCCTGCCTCATCTGGTGGCTGGGTATCTGTATTTGTTGCTCTGTGCAAAGAACATTCAAATCAGAAGCACTGTCCTGGAAAAAAAATCTTTCCGATATAACAACTGATGATGTGAGTCCACGTCAGTAGTAGCCTCTTATTGACCAGTGGGGGTTTTGGATCAGGCCCTCCCCTGTGGTCATTTCCAGAGGCAATTATTCTGATAGCTCCTGCTTTGCCTTCTGTCACGTAGTGCGATTGCTCTGGGGCTGGCCAGGCTACTGTGCTCTCCTGGAAGCCATTTCCCTTCACTGAACTTTGATTGTGAGGAATAGGTTATTGTCTGGGGTTTGAAAAGGAGAACTGTGCAGAACCCTCATCAGACCCAGGTACCCACTCTTTTCATCATCAAAATCAAAACAAAACGCAGTTATCTCCCAACAGCCACATATGATTTCAAAACAATCTACATGTGTGCCCTCTCTTCTGAATATGGGAATATCCTGTGCGAGACTATTTGCTGAAAAACATCATGTGTTGTCTGCTGCTTCCAAGATTTCAGGGTGCACACAGAGGAAACAAAATCTTAGTTTTGCAGAAATCAGAGGATCTTTTTTTTTTTTAGCCTGACTTCATCCCGCTTAAAATAACGTTTTAGGTACAGTATTAATGAAAAGCTACTGTGATATAAAAGCAGGAACACGGGTGTCAGCCAGTGCAATAAAGGTAATGTAAAAATCATAGAAAGTTGATGTGGGACATGTACTAGCCCTATTACACAGGCTGTGCACGCACGTGCATGATATTCAGGACACCCTCTTATCAGGTTTAATTATATTAGTACCCGCTGCTCATCTATATCCTGTGTAAAAGCAGCAAGGCAATCATTAGAAATAAGCATTGCAAGGTAGAGCAGAGAACAGAGCACAGCAGCGGCGTCTCTCTTGCGGTTTGATTTGACATGCTTGCATAAACACGTACAGGATGACTCGTCATTGTTTTATTTTCGGTAACAAACAAACAAAAAAACTCCAAACCTGAAATAATTTGGGGACAATTTTCCATAAAGGAAGAAGCTGAACTACTTATGGCTACAAAGACAGAGGAGATTGTATTAAAGGACTGTGAATCTAGACCTCTTTGTTGTGTTCGCAGGGATTTTCAGGGTGATTTAGTGTGGATTGATTTGCAGTTTATTCTGCAGCCATTGTTTGTAATGTGCTTTGCAAGCTCATGTACTCTGAACCTTAATTGTTCTAAATTAAACTATGGGGACCAGACAGAACACATTTCAATCAGAATTACAAAATATTGCACCAAATTCCTTTGGGATACATAATCTCTCGCTATGTCTGCAGCGCTTGTATACATGAAGGAGGAGTGAGAAAGCATATTTAGGAAGACATTTTACTATAATTTAATTTACCCCTTTCCATTGGAAAGCAAACAAGGACAGAGATATTGGCAGAAACAAGAAAGAGAAGTCCTTCTGCAGCTTCCTCACGGTGGTATCTTTCACACCCTGTGTCAGCAGCTGCTTGTGCACAATGCTCTGTGCAGGGCACGGCAGAGAGGAAAACGCTGCCAGCAGTGAGCAGCTGGGCACTGGCTGGGATCACAGACTTTGGCAGGGTAAAGAAGGTAATAAAAGCTTACTTTGGCTGGCATGGGAGAAAAGAGCGATATAACTTGCATTGATTTGAGCGATTCTGGGTGAAAGAAGCTTGGATATCAGTAGGGTTGGAGGGAGCCCCTTTAAGCCAATATACCTTTACTGAAAGAGTTCTGTAATATTTGCTTGAAAAATGCCTTTGTGTATTCTTGCTAGGACTGCCCTGGCTCCTGGAAATTTGGCAGACAAGCAAACCCCCTTTTTTTCCCCTCTGTTACTTTTCTTCTGATAATTGCTTCTACAGCTGAAGCTTTTCTGATAAAGAAGTTATACAGGAAGACATAATTTGTGAGGAAAACACTTAGAGAGAATGAGAAAGAGTGTGAGAATGCAGGAGGGGTGGCAAAAGCCAGAAGGGATTTTGGGGAAGAGCAGGTGGTACCAGCATAAAACCCATGGCCATAGGGAAATGAGGGCTCAGGACAGCTGCACAAAACTCTTCTGCTCAGAGTATCAAAGCTCTAAAAGAAGTTTCTCTTCCTATTCAGCAATAGACTGGGTCAGAATTATAAAAGAACATTATTTTTGGAGTTTACCATAATAAAATTCTTTCTACACCCCTGTCCCAGCAAGGCAGAGAGCGGCTGCTCTGGAGCCCCATAGGTGCCTCAGCATCCCATGCCTGGAATGTGGTCATCATA
The DNA here is from genome assembly GCF_003031625.1 of Empidonax traillii. NCBI lineage: Eukaryota > Metazoa > Chordata > Aves > Passeriformes > Tyrannidae > Empidonax > Empidonax traillii. The sequence goes on from NW_020955310.1 coordinate 794,838, forward strand.
ATTTTAGGCTGTATTCTGCATTGCTATTTGGGTGATTTGAGCTGGGACCTCCCAGCAGTGGTCTATCTCAGCAGCTTTGGGGGCAGAAACAATGCCAGGATTCTAATCTGCCAGAGGCTGCACTTCAAGGAGATCACCTGAGCATCCCTGGGGTGGGCAGAGAGGGAAAGAGGGTTCTCCCCAGCTCGTGGGGCAGATGGTGTAAGGTCTGCTGAGATGGTCCCTGAACAACAGCAAACTTTTGTAGCAGAAGTAAGGAAGGAGATGTGGTGAAGGACAGAGACCAACAAGCCTTGGCCTCAGCCGAGGGGTCAGGAGGTGTTTACATGTCCAGTCCTCAGAAAGTGCCATGATTTTGGGATAGGAATTGAAGTCTTTTTTAAGCTCACAAGTATCAGTGCCTCCTCCTGTCACTTCCAGTCTAGAGAAATACGGATCAACTGAACAGCAGCTCGACAAGCTCTGGAAAGTCACAAGTGATTTGTCAGAGGTTTTTTGCTGGGAGGTCACAACGACAGAGAGAGAGTATTTAGGCACCGTATGTGTCCCTATTTATCGACTGCACCTGTGCTTCCATGCCGAGCCTGAAACAAACCCGCTCATACTCAATTTAGCATAGCAGTCTGAATTAGTTAATTTTAGTCAGTCGGTGATTGTTATTGCCAAGATCCACCACTGTTCTGCATTGCACCAGCATTAAAATTAGTGTGGAGATTGACAGCCTTTTCCCAGAAAGAATAAAAGTATCTGCACATTCATGATGAATATAAACAGAAAGGTCAAGACTCAAAACCCAGCAGTCACCTATATAGTCTCCAAACAGTAGACTGTCTCGTAAGGTCACAACTCATTTAAGCCCAATGCTTCCTATGAATGCTCTGGCAGATGTACGTAAGTGAATGGCTTATTTATCATGAAAGACTGAGCTCAAATATAACTTTATTGAAAATACTAAATTTTTACTCCTGTTTTAATTTAGACTACCAAATAAAATTCAATAGTATTAGAAGAATGGACTGAGATAACACTGACTGAATATACTGTTCTCAGTGCCTGCAGTGGTCTGACTGCCTCTGTATGTTAGTGATTTGCAATCTCTTCAATGTTTATGCACTTAAACTCTTCTGCTGGAGGTAGGGACCCTTATATTGAAAATTTAAGCTAACTGACAAGGGACTTGCTATCCTGGGTTATCTTTTATAGTACTCTCATTCACAGCCCATGGACCCCAGGCAAAAAAACACCAACTGAGGTATTTACATAGCCCTCCTTCCCTCGGCACCTGAATACCCACGTCACCGTGGATTTATTTTTACTGAAACAACATAAATTAGTAGAATGCTATTTTTCTCATTCCATCTGCACAAACAGCAGAAAGATTTTTAAAAGCAAAAGAAAGATTTTTTTAAAAATTCAGCAATGGCTTTTTTTTGCAATATTCATGGGATGACCAGGACTCTCAGTCCCATTTATCCTTTCCACCAGTGATAAGATCTGCTAGATCCTTATTTACACGTTATTATTTAGTCAGGTTTGAGATTTGGTTTCTCAGCATTTCAGAGTGCAAATGAAGACAGACAAGAAGCAAATTGTAGGGGCAAAAATGAGGCAAGAGTAGTCATTTATAGCAGTAATAAGGTTATCTCATCCAGAGATTTTAGTTTTGGTGCTAAGTTACAAAATAAAACTATATATTCAAAAGTCTTTGCTTACAACTATTGAATATGAGTGTTTAGAATATATTATTTTGAGCCCAGTGTTAGTCACTGCTTTTTATAAAATATAATAATGGTTCCAAGGTTTCAGTGTTAGTTTACAACTAAAAGCACCCTATGCATCCACCTAGCTGGTCTTCATGGGATCTCTATCGCAACACTGCTTCAAAAAGGTTAACTCCTTTTTGTTACCACTGGCTTGTTTAGAGGGAGACATGAATAAAGCCAACTGCACTGAGAGACCTGCTGTGTGCCCTGCTGGTAACCAAATGAGGTGGTGCTTTAGTGACTTAAAAAAAGAGATTTCAGTGGGTCCATCACAGTGTACTTTCTATGTGAAAAAACAACAACAACAACAACAACAACAACAAAAACCAACAAAAAACCACCACAGTATCACAACTGGCAGCCTTGGCAAAAGGGAGAAGGCCTGGTAAGCACAGACATGGATTTACCCATTCTAAATGCTGTGAAATCCCACTTTCAAAGGACATTCCTTGTGTTCAGAATGTCAATCCCACCCCCACTGCAAGATGCACAGGACAATCTGTGGGTAAATAAAACATATGCTGATTAGAGAACTGCTTCCTTTTCTTTCCTCTAGTATTGCCATTAAGACAAAAAGTGAAAAATATTTTTGTGGAAAGCAACTCAGCAGCTACAGTTTCTAAGTCAAGCTTATTATTTGTACAGCAAAAATCAAAACAACCTTTTATTTGTCACTGCAGGGAGAAGAAGAAATATGATTCCTGTCTCCTGGCTCTGTAATGTCCTCTTCTTCAGCTGTGCATTTTGTCCAGTTGTGCCTTATCATGTTAGTGAAAGGAAGGTTTCTGCTTCTTTCTTTTTCCTTCCTTTCTTCCTTCCCTTTCCCCAATCTTTCTTTCTTTCTTTCTCTCTCTACCTCTTTTTTTGTTATACCTCCCTGTTCTTGACCTGACCTCTTGCTCATGTAACGTCTCAGTTTTTAAATGGTCATTCACTATCACCATTTCTTTTGGGAAACACGTTTCTAAGCCTAAGCATACAAGATTATAGCAGATTTCTTAGCTTACTGTGTAGTGTGTTTCCCATGTGATAGCTTCTCCTCAGGAAAGCTATTCTTTCATGCAGCCATAGCACCAGCATTGATCAGTGGAAAAGTTCAAGGCAGCAACTCATCAAGCACAGCTTCAATACTAGATTCCAGACAAGGTCTGCAATAAATAAGACCAGTAACAAAGCATCATATTTCCTCCTTACACAGAAAACCAACAGTGACACAGTTCTAAATTTCAGAATATAAGGACAGTTTCTTCTCTACATTGGAGCAAGATGAAAGCTGGAGGTATACTCCCTTATAATATAAACTATCTTTAAGTAATCATGAATTTTTAGGATGCTAGTCTTTGATGTGTGCTAGCATATCATTTTAAATGCACAGGTTCTTACTGTAGGAGATTTTTCAGTGCCTTCATTGACTAGGACTTTGCTGTCTGAACACTGTGATATTATTGAATATAAGTGTTTAGAATATATTATTTTGACCCCAGTGTTCGTTACTGCTTTTTATAAAATATAATAATGGCTCCAAGATTTCAATGTTAGCTAACAAAAAAAGAACAATCTAGTGCTGTAAGCAGATAGGAAAAAAATTCCAAATAGCAGTGCGATAAAAAAATATACACCCTATGAGGCCCTCACAGATTATTGCTATTGATTTCTTTCCTGGAGACGTGGAAATGTTACCAGATGGGGTGTTAGGCAGTAAGTGTGTGGGTGCAAACGCAGTTTATTGCTTGCTGTCTAGAAATCACTGAAAACCTTCACAATTCTGTTTGGCTCTGTCACATAAAAAGGTAAATTTTTTGCCCTACACCAGTCCTTACAAAAAGCTACATGACATGCTATAACAATGGGCATACAGTAAATTTGTCTCTAAGGAAAGAAAGATCAACAAGGGAATTAAACGCGCACAGATACATGCACACGCTTCCTGGGGACCGTAAAATACCTTGCACATATTTGTGTATTTGTCCTCATCTTGGTCATATTCTTGCACTATGTTGATTTAAATTCATCTGAAAGACTAAATTGACTTATTTCATGGTTTCTCTCCTTTACCTCTGCCTGGAACATTGCGCTCTGTCCTGTATTTTATGCTTATGGGAGTGCTAATAAGATTTGCTGTAGGTTTCTAAAAGTCAGGTACTGGAGCTGGAGTATAATGCACAACTGTGTCTGACCCCCTCGGGGATGCACCCATTAAAAAAAAAAAGGCTGACCTTCTGTCACTTTCTTCCTCCTCCCTTTTAATGATTCCTTCTATATCCTTTTGAGAAGATCTTTACAGCCCTTTGACCCCTGTTAGAACAGGAAGACTTAAACAGCTAAAAGTACCCTCAATATCAGCGGTTGCCAACAGGAGCTCAAGAGGCTTTTTAGGAAATGCCAGAAGACAATAACCTACATTTTCAATGCATTTAGAGACAGGCCCACATTCAATATCGTATAATTCCCCTTTCGTTTGCTTTAGCGCAGCACACGCCTGTGCTGAGCTGAGGCCTGACAGTACAAACAGACAGTCCCCGGCAGCAAAGCTGCTGTTTTGGCAGCAAACCCATTTTTAATGACAAAGCAGCAAATCTGTGCTAATTCTACACATTATGTCCCTTCTTACTCAGCCTTCAGAAAAACAAGATTGTGTGCTTTGGTAGGATCAGGTGGTTCTGGCTTCGCTCTGGCAGTGATGCCCACCTCCACCTCCCCTCTTTTACTGGTAAAATCCTCCAGCACCCCTGAGCCCAGCCAGGTCACCGTGTACTGTGACGGGAAGATGCTCAGCAGAACCAACTTATGCCAAACTAAAACCAGGCTTTGCCTGCTCTCTGTGGATGTTTCTCAGGTGGCGGGGAACAATCTGGCAATGCGCAGAAAAGCAGATCAGTGCTCACAGCTGGAGAACAGCTTGTTACTGAGCTCAGGCACCACGAGCATCCGGTGGGAGGAAGCCTGTACGGGCCGGCTAAAACAAGAGCGAGATGAACCCAAGAAGCAACAGTGCCTTTGCAAACCACTGCTTAAGGAGGCTGGATCAGAGAATGCAAAGGAGTCTTTGTGCCTTTCTGTACTATTGTAGGTTCTTCTCTCCTCCTAGAAGAGCATCCTCTAATTCTGCTGAGCCTCTGCTCAGCAGGAGGACTCATCAGAGCAGGGCAGTGCTGAGCTGAAGAGTTCTAAAGAGCAATGAAATAGTTACATGGACGATTGCCATGGTATCATATGATATCAGGAACATGTCATGTGTGTCATCAAATAAAATGTAATCAAAACACCAATTAAACAGCTGATGTAGCCCATCAGCTTTAAAATTCAGGGAAGAGTGTTTTGGGGTAACATAATTTACCAGAAAATGAATCGAACACGCTTAAGTCTCCCATTCTTATGTCCATCTGTTCTTTGGGGACATCAACCACAGGAGAAGAGGTGGAGCTGTGCTAAAATCAACCTGAGCCATCTCATGAAGGGTTTGTAAAATGTTCCCTTGATACAACCAAGCCCCTGGGCTGCCAGTGCATTGAAATGAAGAAAGTCAAACCTGAGTTAAACTGAGAAAATGAAGTGAGCAGTGGGGATGCGTCATAAAAAGGTATTTCAGGAAGGACAATTAAACGCAGACTCTGAGGTTTCTTTCAGTATCTCCCGAGGCTCTGGCTAATGTTCATTGCTTGCAGTGCATACTAACTTTGATAGCCTGAGCAGTTTTCCGCTGAAGTGACTTAAAAGAATTTATCTTGATGCAAGTGTGCCTGTGCACTACAGTGGAGTTCAGCCCCTTTTGCTGTAGAGAATGAAGACACTCTTGTAAGCATACAAAACAGCTGCCTATGGTCTGTTAGGGTATTTACAATATGGACACTGAGCTGCCATGAATGACCTTATTGGGTCACTTGGAGACCTGTAGGCTTGGAAAATTGATGAAACTAGCCTTCGTGGTAGAGGTTTCAAAGACAGTAACAAGGAGATCCCCATATGAGTGATGTTCAAGCCCTACAGAATGAATGGCCATGAATATAATTGGGCAATATCCCACATAAGGCGTGATCCTCCAGACAATGAAACATTTTTGTATACAATTCACTCTAAAGGGAAGAAAGCCTTCTGTCACATGTTTGCATGGCCTAGTGGACAACGCAATAATAACCAGGTGGCCTTGGAATCACACTGACAAAGGATGAAACTTAGTGTAATATTTTTCATAAGGGCAATAATTTTACAATTTCCAGTGAAAAAAATAGCAGCCCCAAAGAAGTAGAAAAAAGAAAAAGGCAAATTTTTCCTGCAAGCTTCTTGCTGCAGATGAAAAATGAATCACAACATGGATTTGATAAGCCTTGTAGGCCAAAACAAAGCACAGCCGAGTCCCCAGCTCTTTCTTTGTCCTCTCTGAGGCACCGTGTCCCTGGGGGACCAATTGTGCAGCTCAGAGAGTCCTTTTGCCTGGTGGCCTGTCATGGAGTCTGTTAGACTATAACTCACAGCTGCTCTTTCAGAAACATTTATTTTTGTTTGTTTTAATTTATTTCATACACATGCATGTGTGTGCACACAGATACACACAAGAGCCTGGCCCTGCTTTTTCAAGAGGCCTGGAGTGCCCAGGCATTTTATTGTTTTTCATGCATTAGCTTCAGAGGACTTCAGGAGTAGAGTATTTATTTATGGATTAGATTGACAGAGTGCTCCCTACAAGTGCTCCAGATTCAGCCCTATTGAACTCAGTGCACTTACTCCAAGGTCCTGATCCTGCAGAGCAGAGGGAACCCACCCCAGCGATGTTCTCAGTCCAGATGTTAAAGCTAAGAATATGTTTAAAGTGTTTGGGGACTGGAGCTCCAACCTCTAAATATCACATGAAAATAAATGGCCTATGATTCTCACCAGCTCCTGAAGCTGTAAATCTTTTAAGTTTATCATGAAATATTAAATAAGTAAGGCCAACACTACAGTCAAGAATGAATCTGACACTCAAGTCAGACCTTCCAGCTGGCAATCTTCACGGGGTGCGTATTTACAAAACTCTTATTAGAAATTATTGGAATTTAGGCATATTATAAAGACCTTGATAGCATTAAAGGGCAAGAATGTTGTCTCAGTTTGCATCACTACTTAACTAAGAGCCACCAAATCTTAAATTTCAACTAAGTACATAAATTTCACCTATCAGACAGAATAGGCCACATGTTAGCAAAAAGCCCCCGGTAGAAGCAGTTGGTACCATGTAATGGCACTTGCTTATTAATGAAATCCATCCTTCGAAGGAGTGGTTTTAGAATTCTGCAATAGCCAATGAAAATTACATGCAAACATTATGGTCATTTGTTATCATTATAAATTGTGATAATGTCATGGCTGACTTACAAAGATGATGACCTGAAAGGCCATGACATTATGACATTACATTTTATCAATAATGAAAAATTGCTTCTTTTGCATGATTGTACCGGAGGTGAGCCAGGACCTCGGAAGACTGCTGGCTCCTGCTGACCAGCCTCAGCTCTAGAGAGGAAAACAGACCAATAAAGAAATATATGGGGAAAACAAACTAACCAACCAACTATAGCAAGACTAGAGAATATATTTACCTCACAGTACTTAATTTGAATTTCTGAAGGCCTGCATGACATATGTCTTCAAGACAGCACAGAGGAGATTCACCCAAGGCAAGAAGATTACAAATGGCTCTCTCTAGTACTTGGTTGGCACCATGAAAGCCTTGGGGACAAACGAAACCCTTAAAGAGGAGTTTAATGTTTTCAATGGCATTAACTGACTGTTCTGATTTAGTTGTTTTCTAATCTAGCTTCTCTCTCCAGTGCCTAGCGTGCCCCTCTGCCACGTAGCTCTGACAATCGCCTTTAAGTTGGATCTTAGTGTTACTCAGGACCCTGAACTGTCTGCCAGGAAGAGCTGGGGTGAGCAGGGATAACGGCTCAGCTCAGCTCAACTATCACCACTGGTACAGGTGCTGTAATTTAACAGGTACTCTAAGACCAGAAAAACTGGAGTATTGCAGGACATGCAGTTCTGCCATGCACAGACATGTAATTTCTCCTAACAGTACAGAATCCTCAGCTCTCAGGTGCCTGAGCCTGGGTGGGTATTTACACCTGAAAGAATGTGTGAAGTCAAACCTCCAGTCTCATCATTGCTGGGGCATGACAGAGCTAGACCCCCTGAAGAATTACAGGAGATGTAGTGACTTCCCCTTACTTTCCAGCACACTAGGAGGCCCCAACCACTTATGGGTACAGCATGATCCCTTCTGCATGCTTCCCCCACACCATTTCCAGCCTCCACTCCTGCAGCACAATAAATATCTATGCAGCACTATACAGAGACCCTCTCCTCAGATACACTCAGCCTTGACACGTTCTGAAGGGGGACAGTGCTGTGCAGCCCAGCACGGCCATGTGCTCCTTTCCAGGACCAGAGAACAAATCAGTGACTCTCACATACTCACTAAGCTGCTAAAATCCTCTGTGCAACTGGCTCCCGCACTCCTGCCTGCTGTTGCTTCACTGTAAGAGCACTCAGTCCACAGCAGGATCTTCTACCAGCTACCCCACGTCCCACCACCGCTGCCCCAGGCAAAGCCCTGAGCAAACAGATGGGCTTTGCCCTGTGCCTGCTGCTCCCGCTGGTGTGGGTCCTGCAGCCAACAAAGGCAGAGGCCGCACGCTCCTCAGTTTGAAGTGAATAGGGGCTATAACCTGAGCTTAGACCTAGCCCTAAATTCCTCAAGCTCCTGGAGTGACAGCAGGGAGCACTTTTAACAAGCAGGGCTGCCTGCCTCGCAGCATCCCCTCTGCCAGCCCCACTGTGCCTACCAGGAGGACATTAATGGTACAGAGATGCTTGTGTGTAAAAATGTGTGCTCATTGTAATTGTTTTCAGAACATCAGCCAAAAAGCCATTGTGTATTTGCAGTAATATTTATGAGGACAGTTTTATGGTGAATATCAAAAGAAATGCCCGTAGTGGTTCTCTTACATGCTATGATATGAAAATCAAAGAAAGGAAAGCTGATCATTTTATTTGCTGGTTTGCCAAGGCTGTACTGTCCCCAGCAGCTCTGTGTGGGGATGGTTTCTCAGTAAATCAACACATAGTATTTTTTTTTTTTTACCTTTGTAGAGCTTGAAAAATATAATTTAAAAAAGTTGAAAGCACTATGGCACCTTGCCTGTTTTCAGATGCACTTATTCTCTCACATGGCAGTTAAGAGGCAAATACTGTCCTATAGGTATTTACCACAGGCTGAAATTCCTAAAATAAAGACTAGAAGATATCTAAAATCTTGGTATTTGGGGCACAGAGTCCATTTTGTTTTGTTTTATCTTTTATGCAGGTATTTCATGGCAGGAATGTAAAAGACGTATTTATCTGATGCCATTACCTCTCAGTAATGGCTCCTGTACATGTTCTCTTGATGACACCTTTTTGAGTGATCTATGTGGAAATTAAAAGCAGTAGCACCTTATACCTGAAAATTACAGAAACTGCCTTAATTCTAGCAGAAAGGATGGTGGCAGCAGCAGTGCAGGACAGCTGCTTGCCAGCACACAGTACAGAAACAGAGAAAGGCTTGACCAGTTTTCACCTAAGAGGTTCACTTTTTGTGTGCATATGGGCTTCTGCTGGTGGTGTGAAATCCCAGGGCATCTGCCAAGATGTATTGCTTAATGTTCTCTGCTTTTCAAAGGTTCAGTAAGCAAAAGGGGTTATCCTGAGCAAGCTGCTATGACCATGACAGGAGCAAAACACCTCTGTGTATAAATTTGAAACCTTTAACCTCCTAACTGTCAAATTTCAATATTTCTGGTCACAGTGTTAAATGCACCCTAGCATTTTTATGGAAAGAGTTTTCAGTGTATCCGGATGGAAAAATCAAAGTTTCCTTTTATATTTACACACTGTTAGTAAGTTGTTAAAAGAAGAATAAAACAAGGTGACTGCCAGCAATATTTTGTATTAGTGTAAGCTTTATAGCCTCAGCATAATAAAATAGCATCCCTATTTTCTTTGTAACCTGTGACGTACACTCTAAATGACTTACTGTTATTGCTGCTCTAATATACACTACATCTTACTAATGATAAACAGACTGCTCTGTGTCGAGGCTGCAGTGCAAACTAGACAGAAAGGAATACAGGAAAAGATGAGATGGGATAAGAAAACCCCACAACTTTATTCAAATCTAGTTTCCAAGTCCTTCAAATATCAGTGCTTATCTTACCTATTTATTTTCAGTTGGTATTTTTTGCCTTTACATATACAAAGAGTGTGGCCACCACTGTGATCTTCCACTGCCCTACCTAGAGATACCCTTATCTTTTGGTATCGTTTCCTGCTCTTTTTGTGTGGATGAATCCTCTATCATTCCATCACAAAGACCTTTATGATAGCAGAGGGGAGAAAGAAATAATGGCCTCAGAAAGCCATTTTCCTTTCAAACAGTAAGTAAATATTTTCAGAGATATGTGTGACAGTGATGGAGAAACCCGACATGGGGCCGTCCCTTCCAGGGGAATCACTTGGCTCCACCAGCAGCTTCAGGAGGGAGCGTTGAGGATGACATTTATGAAGCCTCTACAAGGTAAAACCTTCTGAAATGTCACCACTGGCAGTTCTGACTGCAGGGGCTGATCTCCGTGAGCCCCTGGCAGCAGTCCAGCCTGGTCCCTGCATGGCCCTGGGGATGGTCCCTGCCCAGACAGCCATGGAATGTGGAGCAGCCCTCCCAGGGCTGCCTGTCTCATGCTCCTAAGCCACGTACGAGGTAGGATTGAACACTTATCATTAAGCTCTGCCTGCCAAGAAGAGAATTTATTTTGGGGCAATGAGAGGATTACAACCCAGCTTTTGATCTGCCACGATCCCATTTACACTGGGGTGACTGTTGGCTCGAGTTAAGTTACTGTGCCTTATGTGGAGTAGATGTAATCAGAACAAGGCTTTAACATTTGATTCTTCTGCAGAAGGGTTTCTGGCTCACAAGGACAACAGGGCAGCAGTACCAGCATCTCTTTTGGGATCAGAGGGCACAAACCTGTTGCTAAATGGCCTAGATGTTTCAGAGGTGGAAGCAGCAGCACTCAGCACTTTTGGAGGGGAACGTTTTCTTGGATGGATGATACTGACATTTTGTGGGTAGTGGATGCAGAAAGTCCTAAGGGCCACAGTGCCACATACACAGAGTTGGGCACATGTTCCTCCTCTCATCCTGACTAAACCATTGTGGGCACTTCTGCCTACAAGCTGCGACAGGAGCACCTGTATGCTCTGCCTGCCTAAAGCTTGGTCCTCCCCTCAGCTCTGTATGATACAACACTGGCATGAGCGGTCAGGGGCTTCCTGCAGCCTCACTTCAAAACTTATTCCCAGGAGTCAGACTTTTAAATTTTGATTTATTTCAAGGAGGCACATCACTGGCAGCCGGGGAAAGGTGTCTTGCTGCCCTTTGACCTGTGACTCGGCTTGAAGAAAATGGGATGTCAAAGTGCTCCTGGCTCTGAAGATGCAGTCAGCAGCAGCTACTGGAGTCAAGATGTTTAAATTCACTTGTTAAACTGGTGGTGATTTCCATGGCATTGATAGAAAAAGGTAAAAACGTGGCAGTTGCACCTACATTCACCCCGTTAACAACTCAGGTACCTCCTGCTTCAACTTCTCTACCTGACCTTGATGGTGCCCAGAGTTTTGCTAGGAAATTCTTGTAGCCTTATTGGATTTCACTCAGCTCAAAATGTCAACACAACTTGAAAATCAACAATTCTGCCATTCTGCTGAGAAAAGAAAGGATGGTGAGTTATACCCTTTGTTTCATAAAATACAGAGAGGTCTCATACTAAAAAAAGTAAAACAAAGTGCCAGGAAAAGGTGGTTCTATTCACATCATGCACTAGGGCTGTTTAGTCCTAACAGTCCTTTGAAACACTTTATTCAAAAAGATATTTGGAGTTCTTATCACATTTAGGAACTTGCTTAAAACATTTCTGGATTTATCTAAAATCCATTGCTAATTGTGATTGGTTTAGTCTGTTGAAAAGCAGGAACCAGAGAGTGCAGGAAGTCCTTGGGTTCAGCAACATTTTCGAAATATATTGTGACAATGAAAAATAAACTTCATAAATGGTTGTCCAGTACCTACTTGTTTTCTATGAGTTATAATGAAATCCAGGCTTTTGGTCCTAAAAGTGTCTTCACCACAAAACACATCCCCTGACTACAGGAAACACTGCCAACAGGAATGAGCATTTCCCAGACAGGAAAATGGGTGCCAGTAGTGAGGGCCCTGGCTGGGAGGAAGGACCCTTGAGATCTATCCCACACTTTGCCACGATATATGGGGTGACATTGGAAAGGTCACTGAGGCTCTGTGTGCCGCCTTCTTGTTGCCTGGAAAGGGGCAGCACTGAGAAGGGTTTTTGCAGAGCGCTGCAGCATCACAGGAGAAGTAGGGCTGTTTAGCAGTTCCTAACTTTCTACTTTTCTAGGGACATGACTTCTACTGTTGCTGCTCTTGTTTTCAAAACATACAATAATCTCAGTTTGGTCAAATAACAATCAAATACTATAATTTTAACCGTGAAATCAATAGTCATGAAAATGGTCCTGGCTCATTATAGCTCTCTTGGGAAGTTTTCAAATAGATAAAGATAACAACAGAACATTGAAGCTAGACTGGATCAAACACTAATTGCAAAAATTATAGAGGACAATTTTTGCATCTAAATGCAGGCATATTGCTCAGTTATGACTCTGAAGTTACAGTCTCTGTTTGCAAGGACTTAGGCAGATTCTTGTGTATTTCTCAAACTGTTTCTGTATTTCAAAACGGGATCCTCAGTTTCAACTCAAATTATTGCTTGATGTTCATCTGCTGTGTTGTGGCTAAAATCTTCTTTGTACAGTGGGAAGCAGGGAACAAAACCATGTTCGTGTTGTGTAACAAACACAGCCTAAGCCAAACCCGCATATCCAGCAGGCATTGGGTCAAAGCCATAACCAATAAAAAAACAGCTGGAGCAAGAAACCCAGGGACAAGCTGTGGCTGAAATTTGTATAAACCATTAAGAAAACATTTAGAAATAATCACTCCCAATTTGTATATTTACAAAGATGCTGGTCAGGTTACAGTTTCTATAGCAAGGAAACACTACATTAAAGAACATTACATGTTCCATACCATTAAAGCCACCTGAACTTTGAAGAGGAAGAGTGCCTGCCTTTGCAGAGGCCTTGTGACTGCTGGGAGTTCCTTCAGCATCCCCTTAAATTGCTGGCATTTGGCTCATTTGTGCTGCTTCTATTCAATTGTTGACTGTGTGATTCAATTTACCATTTAGAGCCATTACTGTGTGTCATGAACTTTCTTAATCTGAAATGCGAGAATCTTCTCTTAAATACAGGGCTGCTGAGAGGGAGGTGTCATGGGGGCAGGTCCCACAGGACCCAGTGAGGGGAAGGAGGTGGAGAGACCTGAGGAGCTCTCTCAGCATCACTTCCTTCTCTTCCTCCTTCCCACCTCACTGTTGTCTTCTGCCTTCCCTGCCCCACTTTGTGTCATTCCTCTCCTGTCCACATATGGAGCTCAGTGACATCCAGCATAGAGATAGGGACTTACAGGGCATACAAGTAGCTTTCCACACAAGGATGGATAAAAATGATGTCTATCATCAGCTACAGTATTCTCGTTTGAAGCTGGAATGTGGAAAAATGAAGAATATTACTCCACTCCTTCCATGATCTGTGTCCCTGCTCTGTAGCAACATTAGCAATGACCAACAAGAAAAACATATCTGCAGAGGAAATTTCTGGGCTTGATTAATGCTGTTTGTCAGTTCAGCTGGGCAGAGCAGGGCTGTGTGGCAGCAAGTCTCGGAGCACAATCCTTCAGGCAAGGCTGAAGGGGCTGTAAACAAGCTATGAAAGTTTAATGACATTCAAATATCTGAATGACTCCTCAAATGGTATAGTGGTTAGGAATTGTCCTGTATGGCTTTTGTAAAGAATTCACAGGGTTAATGACTAAAGAATGGAGTTCTGGTAATCAATATAGTCCTCTGGCTCTATTGATTGGAATCGCCTGCTTATTTTGCAGCTAAGATTTTTTAGCCCATTCAGAACAAAGACACCCTAGGGGACTGTTAAGTAAATAGGCATTTAAGACTTTTTCGTTTCTAAGAAAGTAGTTAATTATTATTAGTGCTTAAAAGTCTCAATTTGGACAGAACATCCCAATGAACATCATAATTTCAATAGTTTTCTGTATGTTTTATGTAAATCATGTTTATTGGCAGCTGTTTAGAAGTGTGCACCTATTGGGCTGGACAAGGTGCTGAGGGAAGTTTCAAACCAGGAAGGGCTGGAAGTATTGAATAGCTTTGTAGGGACCTTTACACAGGAAAGGATCAGGTTCCCCAGACAGTTTCAGTATTTGTAGGGCAAGGACCACTAAACATGAATATGCCAGAGAATCCTTGTTGACCTTCTGCCGAAGGAAGACTTTCACAGAGGTTGAGGAAGATGAGCGCCTCAAAAGGGACCTGGGCTTTACATATACAATGTTCTTCCAAAGAAAAAGTGTTTCACAAAATGAACAACTTTCTATTTTGCCACACGTGGAGAATTTCTGCTGCTGCCATGGGTTTTGCAGGCCAAATTCGCAGAGGACCATCAAGTCACCTAAGGCAGCACAGTACAGAGGACACTGTGGCAGAGGTGAGCAAAACACAAGTGAATGCTTCTTACTTGGTGAGCAGCATTGTCGCAGCTTCTGAAAGCAGCTGGGACCCGACTGCGTTCCCCTTAGCAGATTTCAAATAGAGGAAGTGCAGGTTACATTTTAATGAAGGATGTGAACTGTACAGTCAAACTGAGCATACCCTGCCCTGGCCCTGTACTCCAGCTCAGGTGCCTCCTGCAGAACCAGTTGCAAACTCAGCCCCACACCTGGCTCCCCAACCAACCAAAGCTTACAGCTCCTGCCAGGTCTCCACTATTTTTACAGTAGAGTTGGAATCATTATTACTAACATTATTTTCTTATAGTCACACAAATCTTAAATTCTTTTTGACCTTTTGTCATTTTAAACCAGAAACTGCTCTTGCTGAGAGCAGAATGGTGCTTCCCCACTTAAAAGAAGATTATGGTGGAGCTGCTTTGCATTTTGATGCCACTCTAGCTTCCCTTGCTCTTTGCTTGTTACACTTAAAGCTGTGAACCCAGTGGATCAGAGAAAAGACATCCATTTGGGACTCAAGCATGGCTGA
The DNA here is from genome assembly GCF_003031625.1 of Empidonax traillii. Classification (NCBI taxonomy): domain Eukaryota; kingdom Metazoa; phylum Chordata; class Aves; order Passeriformes; family Tyrannidae; genus Empidonax; species Empidonax traillii. The sequence goes on from NW_020955310.1 coordinate 809,869, forward strand.
TCTTTTTCATCCCCCTTAAAAATTAATTATCATAGCTGCTTGCTAGTGTGGGCATTTGATAAAAACACAGAGATCAGGCACCAGTCAACAAGCACTTATGCACCAGCTGAGACATTAAGAAAACATTACATTTCATATATGAGCCAATTAACAGCTTTTCCCCCCTGACAATTATTTCCTACATACTTAGGCTATTATATACAATTTGGTAATATGTGGAAGTATTCATCACGCTTGCATTCCTTGACACTAATCCTGTTTGTAGATTCTCCTCGCTTTCCCCTTCCTAGAATTTAGAGTGGGGATCCCTGATTGCAGCCTGTACAGAGCAATGGTTGGATTTTAGCCATAAGCGATGTCACAAATCCATAAAGTGATAGAAAGAGGCAGAAGGGCAGCTGTGTTCCTAGTTTTACACACATCTTAATGTTGTTCCTCCCTTGTGCAACTGCACCTCCAGTACCTTTGCAAGTGTGATTCTCCGTCCGCGGTCACCTGCTTACCAACACTTGGAAACCTCCACTCCTTATCTCATCCAGCTTCTAATGGAGATACTGCCCAGAATAGAAGCCCTGAATCTGAATTTAAATCTCCATGTAAATCTGCTGTCAAAAATCCCAGCAAGTGAATTTTGAAGGTTTCAACACACCCAACTAGCAGTCTTGGTTACTGCTGAGATGTATCCCTCACCCGCATCAGAAACATCAGTGAGGAAAAGATCTGAGTTAATCTGTCCAGAAAAGGCTAATTTAGAAAGAAACAGTTATGGTAACTGTATAATGATATCCACGATGGGTGCAGGATCTGAAAATCACTGCAGGTCTAATACAGAGGATCCTTAGACAGATCCACACTTGCCAGGATTTGAGCTGGTTTGCAGCTGATTTCAGATCAGCTGGCAGAGCCTTCCCTCCTTAGGTATAGCTTTATATATTCCTGAGCACCATGAGGCTGGAGTGGGACAAAACAGGAGGTTTTGGAACCTTATGGAAGAGTAAACTTGGGAAGACAAATGGGAGGAAGATGGCCCTGATTTTGTTTCCGCTGTGGAGCTTTCTCGAAAACTACAAATGAAAGCCACATAGCACTTGGTCATATAGCACAACACAGTCTTTTACAGTCAGTAACCCTGTAACCTTTTGAGAAATTTTGTAGAGAAAATTACTGCATAATTTGGGATAGAGAAAGGAGTTCTTAGTAGTCTTTTGATTTAAAAAAAATAGTTCAGAAACATTTATGGATGAATAAGACACTGAATTTGACTTTTTGTTTGTTTGTTTTTAAATTTCTTTGGATCACCAGTGAAGAAAAATAGTCTGATTTGTTTTGCAGTGTAAAGATCTACTGTGCATTGCTAGGAACACGATGGTGAAGAAATATCTGTAAACCAGTGCATATTGATATTGAATGTGTAGTCATTAAGAAAGGAGAAAAAGGAAGGTCCTAAGCTAGGGAATTAATGCAATGTTGCCCCAGGGCTATGTTCAAATATATTTATTTTTTGAATTTGTAGTTTTAACTTTGCTGAATCCATCTGTTATTTTCACTTATAAATGCTCCTCTCCTCCAGTCCTTCTATCCTCTCAGTACTCTTTCCTTCTCTCTCTCTCCCCCATGTTTTTTTTTCCACACTAACTTCTCATGGAAACATTTAGGATCTCCCTGAATTGTGGGGCCAGAGAACATTTTGGATTGCCAGGTAAGGTGACTTTTACTCTGGGACTCTGTAGAAGTTGAGGCCACAGAGGGAACTGTCCTGGGAAGGAGAGGACATAAGAATCCTCTGCTCAGTCTTTCTGCCCAACTTATTATGAACTTGCAAAAATCTGAGGGATGTTTTCTGGACTGCATGAAATATATGACACCTGTAATTATCTAATGTGGTAAAAAAAAAAAAAATCATACCCCTTCTCACCACTATATTTAAAAGGCATCCTTGTTTTTTCAAGGATGAAAGTATTGATGTCCTTGATGGTGAGTTGGGTTAAATTTGTAACGGCCACATACACCAGATGTTGTAATGAGCCTTGATAATACAGAAAAACAAAGAAAAAGAACCCCCCAAAATATTAGGAAATCTTTACTACATGGTTCTGTTTTCTGTTTTCCAAGATTGCAGGTTTGGGTTCCTTAATTAACTTTATGTTATGGGAAATGGTATTTGCCTAAAAATTAGTCAAGGTGCTCCCTTTCTACAGAAAGCTGAAGTCCTGTGCCAGCACAGCCAGCCATGCAGACTGGGGCCACCTCTGGTTTCTAACAGCCTGTGCTGGGAAGACTGTCATAGGGAATGACCCCTTCTAACAGATGTCATGAAAATTATGGCTATTTTTATTTTGCATTAAAAATGGTGTTAAGCTTTTGAGGATCAAAGTTCTCTTCCAGGCCCTGCTGGATATTCACTCTGTGACTTCACTCTGTCCCAATAGACTCTTTTTACTTCCGGATCTCCATCTGTATAATAGGAACGACAACACCAGTCTATCTAAAAAAACTCCCAAGCCTTCAAAATCCCTTCCAAAAAAGCAAAAATACTCATCATTGAGATGTAGGTGATATAGGGTGATTTTTTTCTTCCACCGGAAATATCTCCCTCCAGTAGATATTCAAAATGTATCTTTATGGTTTGGTTATTTACCATGTTGTATATGAGTTATAGAGAAGTCATCTTATACCTTGGTATTCAGAGTAATGCATACTTACTAGAAATCCACCTAAGCAATTACTTTTCTTATCTATTGCCAGATTCCTTTCATATCACCTGCAGCGGCTCGCAAAACCTAACAAATAACATTTTACATAGGCTTGTAGTCTATATTCAGTTTTATCTGATTATTTTTAGCACAGTGATTTGAGAATCCAAATTACAGCTAAGAAAATGGAAAATTCATTTTCCAACAATGCCTTAAGCTTCACTAGCATTTTAGAGTAGAACATTTCTGTGATGGCCTTTGATTCAATCCAGGCTGAACGAAAGACATTTCATCACCACAGAATGCATTTCTTTATTTGCCTTGGATCTATGATTCTGTCAGTATTGAGAGAAAAGAAAAATCAATGCTGCACTATAAACCTCGGGCAGCCCCTGGCCAACGTGGTCAGCATGGTGTGAGCAAAGGAAATGGCAGGGGAAAAAAATTGACCGCTCAGCAATAGTGTGGCACAGTAACGGACAAAGCTCTGGGCTAATAACAGCTTGCAATTACACATGGAAAGCCAGAGCTTGTAGGGCATTCAGTACGAAGGGGATGTAATACAATTTATTGAACCACCGGTTAGAGTTCTGCAGCTTCTCAATAAAAAATAATAATAAAAAAAAAAGGGCTGTGGACCTGTACTGCTTAAAAGACAGACTTATATGGTGCCAGCAGGGGAAGGAGACTCAAAGAAAGCAGAAAGCCCTTCCTTTTTATGTCTCCGATAGTGAGCAAGTGGGAGAATGCAGCCTATTTATGCTTTCTAAAAATACACCAGCCAGGTTTAAAGGGACAGCCCCCTCTGCCAGTGCCCTGGCTGCTGCCACGGCCACCTACACACACAGGCACCCCGTGCACAGGAGCGGCCACACGTACCCAGGCACTGCATTTTAATTCCTTACACATACTGCATCTACGCTGACAGCACACTGCACGTCCTGCTGCTCTGGAAAAGCAGCATGACAAAAATCTTTGCTTGGATACAGTTATTTATCTTACAAAAGCAGGAGAGAGAATAGCAGTAAAATAGTAGTTAAGCAGAAGTAAAAATCTTGAACTAAAAGAAGAAATCCTTGATAACCAGGTTCTTGAACAGACAGAAATAAAACCTTTCAACTAAAAGCCCATGTTTTACAGTGATCAGAGGTGGAAGCATGTTTGGGGAGGTCTGACTGCAGTAGTGAAGGTCAGCACTGCACACTGAGGCCAAATCCCTCCTGCCCACCCACAGTGCCCTTTGCCAGGTGGGACAGCTGGGGACACTGTGGCCACAGGCAGGACACAGACTCAATCCCAGCCACCCTCTCCAGCGGGGTTTGCGCACCCACCAAGAAGGAGCAGGGTGTGTTAGGGGTAAGGGGTTATGCAGCTGTCTTGGGGAACTACTGCAACCTGCACACCATGTGTTCGCATTTATTTGTGCTTTCCGGGATAAATTATGCTCTGCAGATGGTGATGAAAAGTTTTGTCACTTGATTGCGTGAAGACAAGATGAATTCTACAGTAGAGGTGCCAAAGCCCTGATGCTGGCAGTGTTGGGCTTAGCAGAGAGCTTGCCTTGGGAAAACCTCTGCCTTGTCCCAGACTTGGACCTCTTTCTGCCCGTGTTTACATGCACATTTATGAGAGAACAGACTGTCTCTGAGCATCAGTTTTTGGCATTTGATGTAAGTGCTGCCAGTTGCTGCCAAACCAAGAGCAGACTGCTCAAAGCCCTGGTTTAGAGTTAGGATCCATCTTTCCTCCAGAGTTAGCAGGATACAGCACGAATTTTAATACCCAACATCAGATCTTGCACTGCCTGGGGGACGCTGATCTTTGCAGGGCCACGCGGGTCTTGCAATTGCCTGACCTCATTTGCATGTATTGCTAAGAAACATTGTTTCTTAAATTTTTGGCAGACGTTGAATTCCTAAGTACTACAGCGATGTGGTGAAGTGTGCACTGAAAACAGCTGAAACCAGTCACAATGTGTCTAGTTATTTTGCGTTCTTAATTGAAGACATCAAACTCTCATCACAGTGCAATGCACCTACAAGATTCCTTATCCTTAATAATAAGTCCCAGAGCCAGATTTTCCTTTATTGTATTATTTCCTTGTTGACCAGAGGAACCAGACAACATGTACAACCCTGGGATGCTATCCCAGCCAGAATCTGGCCTGGAATAAACTTTTGTTCATTCTGAAATGTAATTTCTAGAATCCCAGTCTAAGTATTTCACCCCTTCATATTTCCATATCATCCCCTTCTCACAGTGCAATTTATTGCTGTGATGCCACACTGTGGGTTGCTCCTCTCGGCTTCCCTTGCAGAGGAGGCAGTTTGCTGCCTGCACATCACCTTCAACAACAAAACTCAAGAATTACTGCATGAGACGATACAGTGCATCTCTTGTGACAATTATGGCAAGGTCCCCGGCAACTCCATTCCCTGTGCAATAAAAGCAGCCTCGCGCCAAGCACTGCAGTCACTCAGCAAATCCCTCGCCCCTTATTGTAATTAAGTCCTTCTACATGACACGGCGCAAGAGATAAGGGATTAGTATTTGAGACGTGAGGAACTCGCCGGAGTGAGCTGGTGCCGAGCGTGGGGACCGGCATCCCCGACACCGAGGGAGCCCCTCGTCAGGGACTTCTCTTTGCAGTCGCAGGGATGGGGGAGGAGGATGCGAGTGTTGACCATTCCCAATGTCACCTGCAGAGAGCCATTAGCCCGCTCAGCCCTCTATTCCTACATGCTGAATCAAATTAATCTAACAAAAACAGATGACCTGTGAGCTCAGCCTGCCTTACAGCAAAGTCAAACGGGAGCGAGGGGCAGCGGCAGCGAGAGAGGCAGGGAGGGACCGCGCTGTCCCTGCAGCCCCTCGCTGTGGCCTCCCGCAGATCTCCCTCCATCGCCGGCTGTCACATCCACGCACCTCAACACCTCTCCCTCTGCAGCCGCACTAACCCTCTCTTGTCTACCTTGGTCTGGCTCTGTGCTACCCCCTCCATTACACACGTCCACACACACACACACACACACACACACAGAGCTGCTGACCTAGAGGTGTTAGCCACTCCGCAGCTGCCGTTCTTCTCACATTAATCTATAGGAATCAATGGACATTTCATTAGAGTAATCAAGTGTGGATGCATCCCGCATTTATATCCCGCACCTCCCTCCTCCCCCCAGCTGCTTTCACAGGCTAATTGGTCCTACAGCAAAGACTATGTGGATATTTTTCCCTGCAGATGAGTGTCAAGAGCAGTTTTTTACTGCTGGTTGAAATACCTATCAATAGAGAGGTAGTATAAAAGCCTTCACCCATCAGGCTGTGTTGCTGATGCTAATACATTATGCACTCTCTATTCTCACACAGTCAACTCCCTCCTTTACACTTTTTTCCCATACAACTGAGTCATTTATGTTGACTTCCATAAGCGAATTAATCCATTACATTTTCCTTTTTTTAAAAAAAGAAAGATTTCAAGAATTAATAATTGTCTATCAGTTTACAATAAATTGTGGGAATTTCTCACATATTCTATTTCACCAGCAACCCCTTTAGTTTCAGTCAAGTCTCTTCATCTTGCTTACTACGGTATCTTATTTTTTCTCCAGGTATTTTGTGGTCTATATGCATATTGGTATACAATGACCCCTCGTGAAAGGTACCAGCAACAGCACTGTGTTCAGCACACTGCTGGGAGGGGATGCTCTCCTCTCTGCTCACCTCAGCAAAGACAGCAGACCTTTAGCAGGGCTTAGGGGGTGCTGAGAAAGGTCATAAGAGTTGCTGTCCCTAAAATGTGTATGTGACAGGAGGCTGGTGACCGAGTGGTGTCCTTACAGTTGGGGGACCAGTGGCTCCATTCAGATCATCTTGTGGAGATCATGAGAAAAATATGATGATACTTGTTTCAACAAAAAGTTTGAAAGTGAAATTTTTCATAAGATCACAGACTTTTCATTAAAAACTTTTGAAGGGCTCCTGGGGCACTGGGGGCAAGAGCATCTTCATGGGTACCCTCCTTTGGGGCAACACTGCAGAGGGGCAGGGCCACCTGACAGCCCTTCTCCAGAACAGCCCTTCTCCAGCTGGCTGCAGGTCTGGACACTGGGCAAGGTGAAAGAGCACAACTTGATAAGGGAAAAAGTCAGTTTGTTTCAGCCCTTTTGGGTGTTGTGGAAGAATGCAGACTGACAAAACTAGAAACCACTCACTGGTGCTGACAATGATGCTGCAGCAAAGATGAGGGTTATGGGGAAATTCATCATGCTGCACCATCACCCTACACAATGCTTGGCCTGAGGAACCTCCAAGGAGGAGAACAGGAGCTCAGGAAGCAACAGGGATGGGGGCTTTGGCTTCCCTTGCAGTTGCAACTAAACTTTTTCTCTCTTTGTAATAGTATTTGATAATCAGAAAGATGAGTGGAGCTAAAAAAAAAAAATCACTGACTTTTCAATAAAGTTGATAATCCTTATATGTTATTATTCATCTTTCAAGTCATGCCAGACCCAAAAAACATCCCCACATTTTCTAGGCAGAAAGGTACTTGGGTACAAGAGTTTCAAGTAAAAGTCATTCTTTGTCCTGTTTTTAGAGCTACTAGCATGAGTTACATGGGTTTACCCCAGGTGAGAGCATGGCCTGGCCCCACTGGGTGCTCATGCTACAGAACAGTGCAATATGTCTGGATATATTGCAAGGATGTGAAATTCCTTCTACCTTCCTGACTTTTCCAATATGGCATGCAACTCTCAGTTTTGTTTAATGAATACTATATAGGACTTTTTTTTTTTTTTTTTTTTTTTAACTAAATCCTGCTTTTTGCTTATGGCCAAATTCATGAAACTGCAATGAAGAAAAATGAACCTGCTGAAGGGGATTGACCCCGAATGCTCAAGACCAGGTCTTTCAAGACTAACGAGAGAGTTTGCATTTGCTTTTTCTGCCAGATCTCTTTCCTGAGGGCACACTGCATAATGCAAAAAGAGCTATGTGAAGTTCGGCACAGAGGATGAAAACAGGACCATTCGGCTGTTTTACAGAGAGATGAGGTTCCCTTCCCCTTCCCCCTCCACACGTTTTTCACTGTAAGCGAAAATGAAACTTGTGCTTTTCTGAGGAAATGGCTGCTAAAGGTTAAAGGGTAAGTCTTCCTTGCTGCAAGCATACATTTTTGCAAGCTCAATCTTATCCATGTGGCCAGCAGCACTCACACTGCAGAGAGCTTGGAAGAAGAGTAGAGAAATAGAGGGCAAGAGCATCAAAAGAATATCCCCAAATCGATTCATCTGCTCTTTTTTATTCCTTTATTTGAGTTCTGGCCACCTCCATTCCCCTATTATGCATTCCACTTTAGAAACAGGATCATTATTCGGAGGTGGAGGGCATGCAGCTGCACCAAGAAAGGGCAGTTGTGCAGGGAAGGAAGAGCATCTCTCCAGGGCTGCTATGTGGGCTTCCCTACCACAAGGGCAGGTGAATTTGGGGCAACAGGTAACTGAAGCCTTGACTCCTTGCCCTGCCATGCCAACCAATGACCATATTTGTGCAGCTGATGTACCCACATAGAAACATAATGTCACACATCACAAGTCACTGGGAAAAGAGCAGAGGGAGGAAGGAGGCAGCTGTTGCCTCCTTCAGCTCACCTCTCTGCCTGCTTTTGTGGTGAGAGTGGTCATCATTTGGCTCTTGGGTTTTTTTCCTGGTGAAGGAAGCCACAGTGACACAGTATCTGAATGGTCCTGAAAGTAACTTCTTGGGCATTTAGATCTGTTCTGTTTAGTGCTACACTCCTAGGAAATTTTTGACCCCAAGCAAATACATTCATTAGTATTCATGTGGAACTGAGAATATTCCTGGTAACAGTCTACTAAATACAAAATAAGATGAACAGAAGTCCAATCAAAAACACACCTTCCAGCAGCATATAGTTTGCAGAATATAAATGTGGGCAAGATTGACTGTATTGACACAGGACATAAATGGAGAGCAATAGAGCACAAATGTATCCATAAAAAATTACAACATTTTAGGTTTAAATGAAGATATTTAAAGTTGTTATAAGATAGCAAATCCAGACTTGAGAAAGAGTCAGCATTTTCATCTTATTCCTTCTCTCCTACTTATCCCTTAAAACCAAATACTGAATAAACACGTGGGGAGGTGGTGATGGGGATTGGTATGTTTAGCCAAGGAAAGCTGAAGTCTCAGTGAAGCACTTTTCCAAAGGATGCAGGGTGGGACAGAGAGAGGGATGGCTGGGAAATGGCTGTGACCAAGATCAATTTACAGAAGGCTGCAGGTGCCAGCTCTCCTCTGAAGAGGTCCCCCAGCGACCCCAGGGCAACAAAATGTCCAGCAGCTGCACCTGTTCCTTTGGGGCTGCAGACCTGCCTCCCTGAGCAGCCCCCACGCCTCAAAATTGTGCAATAGAAATGAAACATCACAGGATTGGTTGTTGCTGGTTTGAGATTACTCCTACTCAAGAAAGCCTATTTTAATTTCCTCCTAAGAAAGCTGAAATGGCCCAAGCTTAAGAAGCTCCCTGTGCTTGTTCTGTGAAGCACCTCCTTTTGAATACATTTTGGTTTTGTGGTATATCAATAAGCTCAAGTCAGGGAACAAAAAAGCAACTAAAAGGTTTTTCTGAGTCCAGACTTTCTGTTACCCAAGTCAGTTAATGGGCTATGTGGGCCCAGGTTCAGCTTTCCCTGACACTGCTGTGCCTTTTTGCCTCTGACCTCGGTGGAGCTTGCTTTGATTTACCAGCCACTGCCAGGTGAGAATGAACCTGCAGATACACACTCATCATTTCTCCACTTTGCTGTGGCCATAGGTACACGTCCACTTTCTCTTAGCATTGTAACGTACACTTTGAATTTGTTATGTGAATTTTCACTGAACTTTACGCCTCAACCATCGCAGATGTGATTTCAAAGATTTCAACCTCTTGATGATATGCAAAAAAACCCACCACCTAGTAGGAATATCAAGAACTTAAATTCCAACTTATCCCATGAAGCCAAGATATTTCTGATAAGGCCAGAAACATGTCTGAGTTAGCCTACATTAAATATGAAGTTGTGTTTGATATTGGACATTCTTAACATGCGCCATCTTGATGTAGCCTCCTGAATGTTTTAGATAAGTTTCTTGGGTATGTTGAAATATCTGAAGGGGACGTTAAGATCTGCCCAAAGTCATTGGATGATGTGCCCTAAAGGGTTAGAAACAGGATTTTTTTTCTCCATGACAAAAGGAAGTATTGCATAGCCTTTTTTGATACTACAGGTTCCCTTTCTTCCTACAAAGATCTAATGAAGGTCAATTATTTGCATTCAGTCTGCTGCATAAAAATTGTGTGTGGGATAAACAACTTTTCCCCTTAAAAGTAACCAAACCACCAGTCAAAAGATGAGGACACAGAAATGGTGGTCTCTTTCATACTTTTCTGTTAGCTGTGCTCAAATATGAGAGCTGTGCCAAGAAGTTTTGAAGACAGATACTCATATGCTGTGTCTGTGCAGTGTGTAGAGCACACAAGTCTTAGCCTGTCCCTTTGGTTTCTGAGTGCAAGTGGAAAGCAACAGCAAACAGGTGAATGAAATGTGACCTCAGCCAGGGCTCTTGTTTTAGAAGGAAATTTGAAGATGGCACATCAGCCTTTGCCCTGACTGTACTGATGGGTGTCTGGATATCAGTGGCATCAGTCACTAGTGAAACACCAAAATGTCCATGCTTCATCTGAAATTTCCCTCCATGACAAATCTCTGCCTTTTTTGCTGCATATTTGAGTTTCTTCAATTTTTCTCAGAACAGAGCTTCCATCAAGGCAGTCCTAGGCAGTATGCAGCCAGCAAGGCGGCTGAAGGCTGCCCAGACTTCTTACTCTTCTCTACTTGTTTCCGGTTGTTTAGACTCAGTCTTGTCTCTCCACTCATTTGTTGTTTCTGTGCAAGTTAAATTGAGTGGCCTATCTTATAACTTCCCAGATTCAGTTTTGCCCTTTTTTAACAGTTTCCCTGCCTGATGAAGCCTCTGCTTACAGAAGTACCTTTTTCCAGAGCCCCTTTCCCATAGAGTAACTCTAAGGGGCAATGTACATACTGTAATTGGAATAAACACATTTCCAAAAATATATACACTTCCAAGAAAAGCGTGAAGTTCTTGACAAAAATTTCATATAGAGTATTAGAAAATATATATCAAGGTCTACTTCTATAAAGAAGAAAAATAAATGCACTATGAAAACTACACTGGGATCTCTACTGAGATCTCTAGCAATTCCTCTTTTTTCCCTTTACCTCCAAAGGCAGATGAAGAGCCAGTCCAGGAGAAAGACATTCTAGGAAAAAACAGTTTTGTCCAAAGGCCAGGGCTGTACATTATTTATAATGTGTAAAAAGCCTATACACTTGGTTATCACTAGAACCCGTCTGTTTGGAGATGGGGATTAGACAGCATCATCATCTATGGCTTTATAAGCTAACTGATGGTCTTCCTTGCATTTTAATAGCTGCAGCTGATGTATAACTGAAGGGATCACAAATGTCTTCATTTTCTGCCCTGTGAATCACCTGTACAGAGGAATAACAAAAAATACCTCTATGTGGTAGTCCCAGACACCAACCACAGTTACCAATGTAAAGGCTTGAAAGTAAGTACTAAATTTTCTGTTAAGTTATATGCCACTCTTTACGTACAGAAGATATACCACAATGCATTGTTTTTCAAAAACAAGAGCATAAAGCTCTACGTTACTCTTGCAGCTCTTTTGTGACAGAAAAATGTAATCCTCTGGGAAAGAGCAAAGCTGTTCAGAACCCGTACAGGGAGTAAGGGGGTCAGGCTGACAGCAGAGGATGGGAGCAGATAAGAATCCCTCCAGGAGAGGTTCTAGACGGGGCAGGGGAAGGGATTACATTAATCCCTGTCCCACTTACAGGCCCCACTGGCCTTCAAAAGGTATTCTTGAGCTGAAGAGATGAAAATATGCCTAGTGTTGGATCTGCTAAGAGGCTCTTCATAAAATGTCACAGAGCCGGTTTAGAGAAAATGGATCCACTTCCTTTCATCTGTCTTGAGGGTTTTGGCAGTTGTTGGGGCTTGAGAGTTTGCAAATGGCAAGAAGAAAGGCTCTAAAGTGGTAGAAGTGGGAAACAAATGCTGCTGATGCTGCTATGCTTGCAGCCAGCCCTGCACTAAGGTTTCATTTCTGTGACAGAAGTCTTGCAAAGGCCAGTCAGTGAAGATGAACACAAAAGCCAAGACGTTCCACTAGCTGCTCTCCTCAGTATCACAGACATCTTTAACCATAAACCAAAACCTTTTGCTATGATGAGCATCCACTGTGCAGAGCAGTTTCCATGTCTTCCCCTTTGCCCAGGAGTGACAGAATGATCCCTTGGTATGACATCTTGGTCAAACTTTATTTTGGCATTCCTAAACCCACTTCCTTTAAAAAAAACTCCAAAAATTTCAAAGTACAAATGTGGGTAATCATTTATTTAAGGGGCCAGATTTTAAGGCAGATCATCTTAAAGAAAAAAAAAAAAAAGCTCCAAAAAAACTCCCCAGACAAAAACCAAACAAAACTTCAGAACTTGCAGTGTGGTTATTGCTTTACAAAGTGTTGCTGGCACAAGTTATTTTAATACGCAGCAATAAAGGAGGAGGTGTGAGAACTATTGCACTATGATTTGCAGATGGCTGCTTGGCCACAGGTTGCTGCAGGGAAGGTGTTCTGTGAACAGCCTCCCCCTGGTTATTTGGAGCTGGGGCTGAAGGCAATGCTTTGCCAGGTAGGCCCTGAGTTACAACAGAGCTCTGGGCCACATGGTATCATCTCTATTTAAAGAAGTTGGTGGACTTTCCTCCACAGCTAAATAGGCTGACAGCCTCAGAGATTGGCTTTGAGTTTTTGGTTTGGACAAATCAATGAACTACAAGGAAAACTACAAAAACAACTACAAAAGAAATGGTTTCTGAATGTTACCTGAAAAACCACACAGTTTCAAAAGAAAAATCTCTAACAAAAAGGATACCAGGAGCAAGACAAGGGAAGAAGCTCCTCCTGCAGTACACAGATCACTGCAAAACCACAAAACACTCTGATAATGAGTGGCTATTTATTGCATACTGGCATATATCTATTCGGGACAAAAAGAAAGACTTGCTGAGAGTCACTTTTAGGTTGTTTCAGTCCCTCAATAGAGCTGCCAAATAATTTCTAATGAAACTCAGACTGTGGTTTTTAAAGCTGTTTTGTGACCCATATGTGTGCTAACTCCAGAGGAAGAGGATGGCCTGAGCACTTCCTAAGTGAAGTAAAATGTCTGTAGGAAGATGCAGAGGGAACTTCAGTTTTCACCATCAACCTTTCAACCTAATTACATTTAACTCATATGTGACCAACCCTGCCCCATGGAGGGCTACTGCAGAGAGGGGGCAGAGGAGAAAAATATGAAGGTGATTAAACATCAACAAACAAATGTTAATTACTAATGATAATGATTCCTACTTCTTACGCAACACAGAAAATAGAGAGCACTGTACAAGCATTGACTCATCAGTGATCTAATTAATGATTCAAGATCCCAAATCAACAACCAGAATATGGCAAGGACCCCACTGGAGCCTTGCTACTGCAGAGGGGCCCTGTGAGCCCATAGGGCATTGCCCCCCACACAGAAGCTTGAGGAGCAGCATCCAAACCTGTCCTGCCTACCAGCACTGGGCATTGTACGTGCACGGTGCCACCACATCCTTTGATAACATTTGGGTGGCAAGTTGATGAGACAGACCAGGTTCTGAGAAGCACCTTTGGTGGGTTTTCAAAGGGTGAAAGTAGCACGTGGCGAAAAACCACAAACAAAACAACTCCTATCTTAAGGATAATGTGTAAGACATTTGCTTAAATTCTCATTTATCTGGAAAGCTGCTTAATGCTGCATTGGCATTGCTGCTCAGTGAACACTGGAGGTTCACAAACCAAGTAGACAGATGGAGTATAAACATCAGATGCTTGGCTGAGCATGTGTGCTGGGAGAAAGTTCCATCAGGTCCCTGAGAGAGCATTTCTCTGCTTATCCCTGCCCAGCACTGATACCTGGAACTGAGACCAGTGCTACCCCAGGGAGGGGGCCAGGGCTGATCGATACAAAGGGAATTAACTTGCTGAGCTGATTACAGATCCTGCCACAGGTTTCTGAGGGTTCTGGCCTATATCCAGCCCAGTGAGAAATGCTTTGCCTAGTTTCACTTGGGTACAGCAGGTTTGAATCCAGGCTGAGCTGGAGCCACAGCAGAAGGGGCTGTGAGATACAGAGCTGTAAAGCAGCTGCTGGTGGACTTGGCTCTCTATTGCCACAGCTGCAGGGAGGAAGGAGGTCAGCACAGCTCTGCCACATGCAGCCCTGACACTCTCCTGCTTTCACCTCATGCCCAGGGCAGCTCCTGCAGCTGTCTGAGCCTGGCTCTTGGCTAAGCTTCCCAGCTGCAAAGTGTTTGGTTGGTACAAAAGGTGATCCCGGATCACTTTGTTCAGGACTCACAACAGAAGGGTCATCAGTTTGACTAATTGACAGAGTATACAAATTCAAGCTATGCAAGGATAAAGAGTTTCTTTATTTTACAATAATTAGAAAAGTTGTGGTGTTATATAACCTAATACCGGGCACCTTGAAAAGTGAACACTTCCTACAGTAGTATTATTTTAAATTATATTTTCATGTATTTTGAGATGGTTAAGTCTGGTTTGCATGGAGGTGCAGGTACTTCAGGTTTTTTGAAGGGTTTGTTGTGCATTTTCACACATTGAAAAATAGGCTAAGTTTGTATGTCAAAATGAAGTCATATACATCAAAGAGTATTTTGAGTTTTCAAGTCTGAGGTCCAAATTCATTATTGGTGTAACTGCTGTAGAGGTAACCAATAATCTGACCCAGATTCTGGACTTTAGACAAAGTTTATCATCCCTGAGGATTATGTAGAGTTTACTTATCAGGAGGAAAACCCAATCACCTTTCTCTGCCCCTTGCCTAAGGAGTGGACTTTGCAGCCACATTTAGCAGTGGATACCTTGCCTGGGAAATGTCTAAGCATGACGTATAATAAATGGGACTTGCTAGATCTGAGTGCTGGGAAGCAATTGAGCTGCTTTGCTTCTCTGTGTAGAGGCATATGTGAACAGGCTGAGTGTCACTGAGATTTGTAGAAAACCAGAGATTTAAACTGTGTGGTTTATAGTTTACTGATGCGAGTTCCTGCTTTTCATTGATCTTCATTCACTAAATCTGGACATTTGACTATTAAAAGAACCAAATAGCTTTTAACCCCATCTTTCACCTCTCTCTGCAGTGCCTATGAAGTACATTGTTTTGTTTTAAAGAAGTAATGCAACTGAAGGAGAACCCCTACTTTAAAAGCATCTCAAATATTTGGGGAATTTAAAACCCAGGCTGAACTTGGGTTACATTTGTATGTTGGGCTTTCCTTTATATTTTATAGGGAAGAAACTGTTGCCTGTGAAGCGCTTCCATCTCATACTGAGAGTGGTAACATGTAGTGCCTCAATATTTCCTATGAACAATTCCTGTTCATCTTATCTGATGCTTCTGAGGGTCCAAAGCAGGACTGATACTATTATTTCCAAACACAAGGAAAGAGAAATAAAATCTTCAGTGAACTGTTAAAGAAAAATACACTTCTTGGGTTCAAGAGATTTAGACCTTCTTTCAAGCTTAGACCTTCTCTCTTCATACAGAAAGTTCTAGACGTGAAATGAAAACAACTTGTCTGCTGTGTTTCTATGAAAGGATCTAGTCAATCTGCAATGGCATTTTTCTTTTATACTCAGGTATTTTATGTACATTATTCTATTTTTTGGCTTAACAACTTTCCTGTTTAAAGCACTGAAACACAACAGCTAAGCAAAACTGCATTTTGCAGATCCACGAACCAAGTGTTAACATATTGTGGTTGCAGAAAGTATAAAAAGACAGACTAGAGGAAAGGGAAGAATTTTCATTAAGGGATTAATTAGACAAAACAAGGCAATAAAAGAGACTCCAAAAGGCTTGCTCTTTAGAGATTTCCATAACTGTGCTCTTTACAAATGAGTTTAATCACCCAAAGGAAGAACCAACAGGCAGATGAGGAAGTGGTCGATAAGTAACAATAACTGACCACTGCATTACTGGGGTATCTCAAACACATCAGGCCCAATATCCGGACTGCTAAAGTAATGCAATAATGAATCCTGACCCATGTCTGTGTCACTGTGGTGAGTTCCTGAGATCTTGTTCTATTCTGGGGAAAAAACAGTTCCGCTTAGATTTTTCCCTGCCATCTAGGGGCTGCTAACATATATATAGGATGTATATTTTGGAGGTCAAATAAATCAATAAAAATCAAAACAAATCAGAGATATGGTAAACAAACAGTCTAATGTTATTAACTGAGTGATTTCCCTTTTTTTCTTCAATGCCTGTTCTTCAAAAGCTTTAGTGGCATAAACAATAGAAGAAAAGAAAACGAATATGTAAAGTATCTCATCTCTTCCCACATGTAATAAAATGAAAACAAATGTTCTCCCTTCTACAAACTCTACCACATCAAATTAATAATGGAAAACATCGCATCAAAGCACTCTTTGTGCTCAATAGCCTGTGGCACATTTGGACTCATCAATAGATGTTCAACAATATTACAACTTGTTTAAATCTTGGTAAAGTAGTGTTATGTACTATTGTTATTGACTTTCTTTTTCTAATTATCACCCAAAGGTGACAGATGATACAGCACTAATGATCCGACTGTTTAAGAGCTGAATCAGCTTAGAATCCCAACTCATTAAATCCCAGCAGGACTAAAAGATTCCTTGTACTTTAAGGCTAAAACCTTCACACCATTAACAACATTTTGGTCAGCTATCCAGGGGACCCAAACAGGGGATTTTTAGGTATTTTTCACTGGGAGCATGTTTGGAGCTTTTAAGGATTCTAGTACACATAAATGCCTAAATACTTAGAAGTATCTGAAATGTATACAGCTGTCTTGATAAAGCAAATATCTGCAGAACCTCTTTTGTAATGCTAAACTTCCCCTTGAATCTATTTAACCTAATAGTAAAACTGTTCTTGATTTTAATAGAAGCTGAAGCCAGTAGGAGTTGCAGAGCCATGGCATTTATTTGAAGCCATTTCTCTCAGTCCACTCAAGGGTGGGGATGCCAGTGGTATCTTTGTGGTGTGTACCAGTTTATCTAAACCTTACACCAAATTCATTACTTTTTTAGCCGGTTTGACAAAAAAAACCCAGTGCTATTCTGACATCTGTTTTAGGAATATACTAGTTTAAACAAGCCTTCTTTCTGTTGCTTCATTGAATATAGGTTGGGAATGATATTCATGATGTTATGCTGAAGTATGAGAAATGATGGCCGTGCCATTGGGAAGTGAAGGAGATGCAGTGTGACATCCATTTGACTGTTTGCTCTGGCTTGTCTCAAGTAACCAGACCCTTCCAACACCCATGGGTGTTTTTAACAGGCCCTAAGTACAATAGCATCTTCAATCTCTTACTGATGTACTCTACTATTGATATACCTGGACTAAAAACTCAAAGACCCACAAAATCTGACCCAACTTTCTCACAAACTGATCATCTAAGACAGCAAGGAGCATCATTATCAAATCTCTATCACAAAAGCTTGTTTGCAGTTTAAGAATGGTTTAGGTGGAAGAATATTAGCAGAAAACCATAAATAAGAATTAGTACAATTCTGATGCCAGGACAGTGGTAAAGCCTGTTTGTTTCCCACAAATGCTGTAGTACCTCTTGCTCAACAATTATCTGTGCTGGAGGTTTCAGGATGCTTGTGAGATCTTTATTCTCACTCTCACATGTTTTTATAGCCCGTTTGGGACCTTTGTAGACTTATGCTCATTAATCCCCTCATAAAAGGCTCGGGTATCAGGTGCCTCCACGACCAGCATTCAGACCATTTGTGCAATTAGAGAGAAAGGCCACAGATTACTCTTATTCTCTGTAAAGAAAAGTTGGACTATAAACCTGCAACTCTGACAGCCCATTCCAATAGTGAAGCCACAGTGCAAGCACTCCACCCTACAAGTTTTCTACCAAGTCTTAGGCAAGGTATTGCAAAACTGAAGTCCAGCAGAACCTCAGTCCCAAGTGTTAGCATGGGAAAATACCACCCCTTTGTCTACAAGGAGACTTTTTGCTTCAGTTATACTTATTCAGAAACCACTTTGCAGTACAGGCTCCTCATATGAAAATACTCTCATGCAACTGAAAAAATGAAAAAAACATTTTTCGGTGTTTTGCATTGTGTGACGGTTTGGACTCAAAGCTTACCAAGCTTTAAGTTAGCTTGGTAAGAAATAAACTAAGGCAAAATGAGTGAGGAATTAACACCAGAAACAGAGCATCCAAATAAGGAATTCACACAAACTTCAGTCATAACAGAGCTACTTTTTTCTTGAGATGATCTAACAGTTCAAAAGTTTTCACTCTACAAATATTTATCACGTTCTCTAACAACAACAGTTGAATCAGATTTCTCAAGCTAAAAGTAAAATTGATGAAGGTCAAACTAAGGGATGAGGACACTCTAAACTCACATCTTTTGTTACTGCCTTGAGGAATGAGCTGTAACACTCCTTGAGTGCTAGTTTGATACTGCTGTCTACTCTGCAGATGCTTGTCCAGAGCAGTGACCAGAACTGGCATCACTGGCCTCCATACCTAGCACTAAAAGCCCAAATGTTTTAGCTCAGTGTGCTATCCCTCGATGATACATTTCCCAGTGAGCTGTTACTTCTGCATGCAGAGCTACAAGAACTAACTTTTAAAATAGGGCAGTAGTCACTCTGATCTCTGTATCTAATTTGTCCCATTTAATCCTCATAAATCAGGTTATTAGTTACACAATTTGCCAGCTCACATTCCTACAAACAAAGTAAATGAAACTATTAGGTGTTACTGCAAGGGCAGGATTAGCAACTGAAAGATTCCCTGCAAATTGCTATCTAATAATTTATGACAGTTTTGATATTTCCTGGCAACTGAACAGATTAATAAGTCCATAGTCCACCTCTGATATTCCCTTTCCCCCTATCGCAAACTTTTGGACCTTGCAACGTTTATTTTCACTTTGGTGAAATTCACTGTGTCTGAGTCAGTCCTGGACTGGCAGTGGTAGACCAGTTATAGCCCAGGAAAGATTTTACCTTAGAGTTAGATGAACCCCATGTGTCAGAGTGACACAGCAGTAAAGTGCAGGGAGAGTTGTCCTGCCTGATGTGCTGATAGAATGAATACACAAGTTCACATTTGGAAAGAATATTCCCATATTAACTGCTTTAGTGGCATGAGCTTCCCCTGCTGTATTCTGAAAATATCTTGAATCAACAAATGATGCCTTGTTAATTTTTCTACTTCTTCTTAGGACTACCCACAAGATAATCTGGTGACAGACACCACACTGCAAGACACTGAGCAGTTTGATGAATGTTGTAAATCCCAAATTACACAGGATTATATTTTGGGAAATTGTTTTTTCCTTTTTTTCCTCAGAGTTGGTTGAGGCTGAACCTTCTGTTTATTTTGGGTGGGTTTGAGTCTAAGTCCAAATGATACATCTAGCTTTAGCTTTGATAAGGGCAAAACTAAACCCCAGGCTCGATCCTCCAAGTCCTGGCCATGCAGTCCCCAAAGAGTGCCTGGTACACAGCTTCTGAACCTCTTGAGCAACCAGAGATATTTACTCTGGAGTCACAAACTATAAGGACTAAGGATTCTTTTTCAATATTGACATTCAGTGGAAAGGTTACTTATTTTTGACAGTCCTTCAAAACAGATCCCCAACGATTCCCCCATTTCTCCTTCTCTGTGTATCTCACCCCCGAAGCCTCCGGCTGCAAGCACCATTCCTCTTTGCTGCCTGTCAACATGAGCAATTAATGGCTCCAAAGGGTTGCTTTGAATGACCTGTGTAGTCCCACCCACAGGAACTGGCTCCAAGATATCAGTGCCAAGTAGTTTCATGGGAATCCATTGCAGAGCAGTAGTTTTACCCAGAGGTCATAATGTTTTGGATAAAATTGTGAATCAGTTTTTAGCTGTGCGCTATGAGCTTCAGGCTACTTTTTAAATTCTCCCCCAAAGCTTACTGTTTTTTACATGAAGAGGCCATATGTCATAATAAACATCAGGCTTAGGAACGGCTCACACTCTAAATGTCAGGCTACAAAGCTACCTTTAAAGATTAAATCTCTGCCCTCTTCAAAAGAGAGGTTGAAGGGAGGGATGAAGAAATCCCAAATACAGAGAACCTTACAAATAAAGCTAAGTTTACTACTAACAAAACATATCTTGCAAAACCAGACTTGGTGCTTTTCTGTTGGAGCTGCCCTCGATAAAATGTGGGTGTCATTTGAAAAGGACATCATTTCCAATGAATTCTGAAAGTGTCACACAGAGTATTGATCGATCGAGTCTTGCCGTCAGCGTGACCGGGGCCGGCAAAGAGCTATCCCTGTGATCCAATTTTCAGAGCTCACAGACACCTCCAGTCCCAGGCAAATGGCGTCAGCAAGTGGCAGGAGGGGTCTGGGGGAGGGGAGGTAGAGGGAAATGTGGGGGGGAGAGGCGTTGCACTGCCGTCTGCTTGTCTAAGCATTAAATGTTATTAGCCACAAGCATGGCACCCCCATTGTGTGGGGAGCCTGCTGTATTTCTGGCTTTTGTGTCACCAGCAATGCTGAACCATTTTTACATCAAAAGTAGGTCCTTATCAGCAAGCTATACCCTGATAAGATCACTGTTTTTTTATGATTACATCAGTGTTCAGCCAGTTTCCTGCTTTTGCACAGAGCTGGGCAAGGACGGTGCGTGATCCAAAGCCACTGTTGGCCCAACACGGCTCGAGCACCCGCAAGCCCCCAAGCTGTGGTGGGCTCTGCCTGCTTGCCCGTGTAGCACCCCATCAGGGCTGTGGGAAGCAGGTGTGCCCTGTGCACAACCCAGAGCCAGTCTTGGGCTCTGCTTTGGGCCCACTGCTTACAGGGGTTCAGGTACCAAACCGACTAATCCTTTAGGAGAGCCTGGAGAGGGAAGTTATTGACGTCCATTATGAAGCTGGGCAACCTCAGAAGGAAACTGTTGTCTCAGCCTGAATGACTCCTGGCTTGAATCTGAAAGTGTTGGAGAGGTGTGCATGGGGGATGCTCCCTGCCACTGAACAATTAGGGATGTGCCTTGGTTTTTCTCAGGTTAAGCAGGGAAAATTATTGTGTGGGATCCTAGCACAACAAATCCTTTGCTGGACTTCCAGGCACCACACATGAGTAAAATAGCAGGAAAGGGAGAGCTGCCAGGTAAGAGAAACAGGGTGATTTGCTGCTTGTATGAAGCTGGTGGGGAACTGCAGCAGGTGAGGAAAGAAAGATTAAGTGGAATGAGTGAATTACAAACACCTCCTTATTATACACCCGATAACTGTATGCTGACTCATTGTTACTCAATACGTGAAATATTTGCTCCTTGTGTATTGTTTCCTCTTTGTACTAAGTGACACAAAATCTCTTTTGTTACTTTTGCAAGGAAATTGCTTCCTTTCCTAAGAATTATTTATGTATTAAAAATAAAACTAGCCCCTGAAATGTTATATTAGTAATTTCTAGTGTTGAAAAGAGTGTTATTTCTAAAAAAAAAAAATAGAAGTGTTTGACAGAAACTGAGTTTTACTGAGTATATGGATAGCATATATAAAATAGAAGCTCAAAAGTGTAAACAGTAATTTAAACTAACCTACACGGCTTTCATTTTAATTAAAAAAAAAAAAAAGCACATCTAATGAGATTTTGCAGATGACTCCAACTCTGACATGGAACTATTTACTCTTAGTGGCACTCGACTTCTCAGGCTTATTTCCAAATCAGTGTCTAAATCTAAAATATTTCTGATAAATCCAAGGAACTCTCATGTCTGAGTGAGTACGGCAAAACAAAGCAAGGCTCTGCAACTAACAATTCAAATAATTTAATGCTAAATTTTTGTTTTTGTTGTTTCCTATAAATTAAATATTTTACTTTAAAAAGCACCTATGGAACTGAAATTCTCACAAATCACCCATGCTCTATGGTTTGCACTGCAAATTCACCACACATAATAATTACCAAGGACAGCAGATGCAGTGAAGATACATAGTAAAGCCTGTACAGGATAAACTGTGTTTGCACAGAGAGCATAGCACCTCTTCAAGCCACAAACAAATCAATCAAACTCAACATCTATTTCCAAGTGATTTAAAAACAGAAAAAAAAGTAACTAATTCAATGAATCTTTCATTATAGGTTCTGTACTTTACCACAGATGAACTAAAAAAGTCTGCAAAACACACAATGCTTGAAAAAGACCAAATTCTCCTTACCTCAGAAACAGCTCCTGCCACCTCCTCAGAACTAGGTTAAACCCAAGTAATGTGCTCAAGCTGAACCCCCCCCTCCCCTTTAAACCTCTGATTATTTTAGGCTGCCTGTGCAGGTGTGTGTGTCTCCTAATAGCTAGACCTGAACTTTCAGGTGCCTGCCATTTGCCCAACAAGAGCCTTTCCACCCATGATTTATATCTTTGATAAGACACTTAATTGCAGAGGTCTGAATTTCTCATAACTGGCTGCAGCTGAATTTTGTTTCCAGCAAGTCCTGGTGGGAGTGTGCATATTTGAAAAAAAGCCCCAAACTGATATCAGGGCTTAGCAATACACACAAAATCTGTCATGGTCCACTTCATCAAATACATTTTTTTTGAACACAACCTGCTCCGTTTCTTAATATAATATCGAAGTGTTCAGTGGGTGAGTACAGAACGAGCTCATGTAAAGTGAAGGACTCCGAAGTTCAGTGACTGACTAAGGTATCACTAATTGCTGATGTATCTGCTGTTGCTTCAGATGGAAGGGATCAGTATTGAAGTGTCTATGTGGATTGCACTGGCAGTAGGAAAGGGAGAATGCTCAGATAGAAAATTCTGACTTTTCTCATCAGTGGTGGACTCTAGTCCAGAAGTAAAAAATACAATTATAATAAAATGCATCTGTTGTTCTGAGTGCTAATACATGAGCAGTTAAAAAGAACAATCCTGGAGTTTGATTCTGAAGATACCAAGATACCAAGTCAAAGTCCATTCATGGCTAAAGTGGTGTGCAGTTATGGTCCAAATAGTGCAAATGATTTCGGCAGAGGTTCATCTGGGCAACCTACTCTGCTGCAACAGCAGCACTCGGCCGTCCAACAGAGATTATGCAGATTTTCCCCCTTGATTTAAGACGTTTTCTCATTTCCTACAGCAAGTGGGCATTTTACAGCAAATCACACAGCCTAAATCCGAGAACTAACAGAAAATTAAAGGAGAACAAACCTCCTTCCCTTTCACCACTGCAAGCACTATATATTAACTAACTTACTTCACTGTCTTTTATTTTAGCTCTTTTTAATTTTTACTAGCAAGATGAGAGTTTGGTTTTTTTTTTTTCTTTTCATGGTTCTCTGATAACCCTAACTAGTGCATCTAGATCTGCCTTTTGGACCCCAAATTTCAAGCTCTGTTGGGGAAGGCATACATGCACCTTCCCATAAACACTCCTGCAATAAATCACAGCATTTGTGGAGCCAGCTAGTCTGCCTGTAAACATAACCTGCAGCAGAGGGTAGTGCCAGCACTTGTTTCTTCAGAGTCTTTTCCATTTCTTTAGTCTCGTGTTGCGATGCCCCCCGTCTCTCCTTGAGAGCAAGGCTCTGCGATGGAAACTTAGGTCAGTGCAGCCGAAGATGACAGATGTGTATGTCCAGAGCCATGATACTGATTTCCAGATTTCTTGTTTCTCACTGTGTGGGCAAGTAGACAAAATCCATTCCCAGTCGGTTTCTATTGTGTGAAACAAGCCCCATTTTGGGCCCTGCCTAACTCCCCAACCGGCATCTCTCTGACTTTCCTATCCAAAATCATTCCCTAGACTTCTTCTTGCACTCTGAGTGCCCAATTTCAGACTTGCAGGAACCAGATCAGGGTTGCCAATAGAGTTTCACCATAGGCCTTAGTGAGTCTGAACGAAATAAAGATTCAGAAAACAGTTTAGGAAACTGAATTCTCGCTTACTTGACTGACATTGCAAAAAATGTGACTATGTCTAACTTCATGGGAGCATTTAGAGAATATACAAGGTTCCATTTCACCATATTAGAGATTTGTATTCTATTATAGTGTAAGTAGAATCCCCATATATTTTCTTGCTTAAATTCTGCTTAAAAGTGAGCAGATTGTTGGCCTACCAGAGTGAACAAAAGAAAAACCTCATAAAATAAATTCACATTTCTTGGGTGCAAGAAGTTAATAATCTGACTTCCCTGAAGTCAGATTATTAACACCAAAGCATACAGCTCCAATATACATATTTAGTTGTCAACATTGAAGTATGTGAACTTAAGTTACCAAATGCAAGTAAAGAAATTGTGAGTCTTTAGATTTCAGCTGTGAATGCTGATGAAGCTGAATGCTGTTCTGGAAAACCTGCTGATAAATGTAAAGAAGCAATCTTGGGCAGTGCCAACCAACTTTGGGCAGCAATCCCCCCTGCTGCTTTGCTTCGGGCTGTGGCCAGCATGGCCCAGGGCCACCTTTG
Source organism: Empidonax traillii (assembly GCF_003031625.1). Taxonomy (NCBI): domain Eukaryota; kingdom Metazoa; phylum Chordata; class Aves; order Passeriformes; family Tyrannidae; genus Empidonax; species Empidonax traillii. The sequence goes on from NW_020955310.1 coordinate 834,274, forward strand.
ACCAGAGCAGGGCATAAGCAATAGTAATTGTAACATATGGGTAGCAATTACAGCCTTGCAAAGTGTCTTATTTGGTGAGAGCAAGAAGCTGGCCCCAAATCTACTGCTTCTGAGAACTATGAGAAGGAGAGTCTCGGTTACAAGAGGTTAAAAAGGTCCATCTATTCTCAAAGAGCAGAGTAAGCAGCAGTTCATGGAGACTGAAAGAAATGTAAGTCCTGGAGTCTGTGGAAGTGAGGAAGCCTGAAGCCAGATTGCTTGCCTGGCTCTGCAGGAGCTGTACCACAGTGAAGATCATCTCTGCATTTGAAAAGTACTGATTGTAGAGTAGCCCCTCCCTGAACCCGAATGGGCACACAGAGACACACAGCGAGGCTTCTGCAAGTCCATCTGTTCCACCCCCTGCAAATACTTTGCCTTCAAAAGAAAAGAAGGATGCCAGCTTTCCCTAAGCATCTTTGGCACTGCTTCATGTCCCTGTGCTTGCCTCATTAAGGAAAGAATGAAGGTGCGATGCTCTGAATAAGAATCTCTGCCCACATTATGTCAAATCCTTTATAGAAAGGAAAAAAACAAAAAAAAAATCCAACTGTGGGGTAGAAAACCCCTGCCCATCTTCAATCAATCCTCACTACCACCAGGCATCTAGTCAATTTTTATTCAGTCTTCTGTAGCCTCGACTTCAATGAAGTGGCACAGCAGGGCCAGCGCCAGCAGCTGCTCGTCCCCGGCTGCCAGCACACCGGTGCCGCCGAGGAGCAGAGCCAGCCAAGCCCGGGGAGCGCTGAGCAGGGGACACAGGAGTATTTCAATCTGTGCCCCAGCCCTTAATCATAAACTCGAGGTTCAAAGCCTTGCTGGGCTGCTGGCCGCTGATCCCATCTCAAGGTGATAGTCACCTCTAGCCTTTCTGCAAACTGCAAACCTACTGTCCATCCATCTTAGAGCAGCTTGACACTGGCTTCTCTACCCATTTTACAGCCAGCGAACATTTCCTATTGATTTATTGATTTCTGTCTGCCTGTGGAAGGAGCTCAGAACAGACTCTATGTGCTCTTGCAGCCTCCTGAATAGATTTTTTTCTCCCTTTTTCCCTTTTTATCCAAGCTGTGTTAGCAGTCTGTGGTGAAGCAGGAATTAGACCATGCGGGAGCCCAATTTGCTACTGGCGAATGTGCCAGGCTTTTCTTCCTCTCCCTACCCGGCATGTACACCTCCACTCCCACTTTCTGCCTCCTGTCTCCTTTCCCTCCAGGAAAGCTGGCAGGTCCCTGCCTATTCAACCGGTTCATCTCAGCTAAAAACCTCTGCTGCTTGCCTTCAGATCTTTTCCCTATCATTAGGAGGTGTTTGATGTGCATGTAAACACTGCTTGTAACTGCAATGCCTTGATTTCTACTGGGTCAGAGAAATTTCTTCTTTTCTGAGTCACTCAAGGAAAGGGCACACTTTCCAGCTGCACATGTATCTGCCTGAGTGCAAACCTCTGCATGTTTTAATAGACATGTGTTTTATGAACTTCATAGTCCCATGGGGGTCTGGATGGCTCCAAAGATTTGAATCAAGGAAGGGGTATAGTATGTTTTCCACCTCCGAGTTGCCAGACCAAATGCAGCCCAGGTCAGCAGTGACTGAAAGTTATTCCTGGCTGATGGAGGATCGGGGCCTTACCTGAAATTAGTATGGTTGCAAGACAGCTCCCAGTAGACACACGTCCAGATCACAAAAAGCAATCTGGCTTATCATTCTTCACAGAGAGGCAAGCACTGGGTGAGAGAGGGACTACTCCTTCTCTCTGGTCTTTAAGGTGGTGCCTTTAAATTCCATTTCAGCCATGATGGTGGGAAACTTTTCCTCCTGGTGAGCACAGTCTTCCTCAGCTGGGGAGTGATGTCCCATGGGCTGCCTCATGCTGGCTCCAGGGCCAGCCCCAATGGGGAGTGATGCTCATGGTTAGCCCTAGTTCAGCCCCTGGGTCCATACTTTAGGTGAGTTTGGGTTCACCACCTCACTCTTCTTCATCCCCCTCATCCTCCTCTCACCTCAGGCTGCCAGAGCAGCAATGGCACTCAGTCAGAGAGCAAACACAATGACATGGCAGGTGAAAAAAGGATATCAGCAGGTACAGGACTGATGCCCATAAGTACAATCTCACTTTCTCATGCATAAGACTGATTGAGGTTTGACTACAGGCAACTTGTACGGAAAACACCTTTATAAGTTATTTGATACCTGCTTCTCAGCTTCCCCTCAAAGTGCACACACTTGAGCAGGAGAGACAAAATCAAAGAGCAGTCTACAAAGCTAGCAAGCAAAACATGCAGCCTTGCTGTCCTTTCAAGAGATCACAACATCTCAAATCAGTATCTCTGCACTCACGTGTGCAAACCTCCCCTTTGCCACTCCCTGAGGGAATACATACAGGCAAATTCCCACTCAGACAAAAAGGGAGGAGGAGGAGCCCATTGGAAATCACTCCTCTCTGCCCTCAGAAGATCTGTGGGGGTTAATCATATTTCCAGGCTGTGGGGGCTGCGCGGGCTGACCTGGGCACAGAGACTGAACGCTCACCAGCTCTGCTTGGACTGAGAAACTGCAATTTGTTTATGTTCTCCTTATCCTCCTTTTACAACAGTCCTTTGGCTGAACTTGGATTCACAGGAATTTTTACTCCTTTATCTCCTTAGAGACTGCCTGCTTTGTGGGAAAATGCCTTTTGCAGGCCCTAACCTGACTCTCTGAGTACCCAGAGGATGGGTGGACTCAGCACTCCTGGCTGGCCTCAACTGAGTCTTCCTACACACCTCTCCACAGAGCACCCGTCACAGCCATTCCAGTTTAGTTACCATCCATTAGCATTTGTTGTCTTGATTAGAATTTATTTCATCACAGAAAATGCACAGAAATTATTCTCTGATTATATGAGCTTATATAAAGCACCAAGGACATACTTTTGAGAGATGGTGAGAAGTGTCTGCATTGAAGCTGTATGTGCCTTCCTTTGAAAAAGATGGATTTGTGGGTAGGGAGGTGGTATTTTCTCCAGAATAACTATGCAATGCTTTGTAAGAGACCTTTTGGACATGGGAGTTGAAAAATATATGGACGTTTGAAAACCAACCCCCACATTTGTATTTCCTATTCCGATTTGTTGGAAATACAGCCCTGATGAGCTACTGGGGACTCAGAAGTCCTTTTCAAGCCTGAATTAGGCATGTGTGAAAACAGCAAGCTACAGGCAGAGTGAAAGGTTGTGTGGCCAGCAGGAATCGGTGGCTGAAGCCCACTCTTGTTTAAACTGATGAATTTCCAGTGGTGTCAATGAATGATGCAGATTTACAGCAGCACAGAATCTTGTCTCAAGTCTGCTCTCTGCCCCACACACAGGAGAAAATGTTTATAGTGCTGTTCTTTTAGGAAACTGCATCTGCTCATTTTTACATTGGGCCTATCCATATGTAACTACATGCATTTCAATGGGTTACTTCTGATTTACACTGCAGGCATCGTGCATTTCCCTAGACCAACATTAACTATTTATTGATCTTCCCAGTACCCCTGTGAGGAAGGCTATTATTCCCATCATATAGACAAACAAGGATTACATTTTGGAGAGTGTCTGGATCTGGTGCACACATTTGGTCCTCTTTTGCCATCAATTACACTTCTTACAGCTTTTATTTCCCCCCCGCTCCCTTCTCCCTCCCGTTGCCACCATATGTGTTCAGGAGAATGGAGAGGAAAAACAGCACAAACCAAAGTCCAGGTCTAAATGTAAGGTAAGTCTCTCAGGCTTATTTCACTCCATTTCTCTCTCTCTCTCTCTTTTTTTTTTTTTTTTTTTTTTTTTTTTAGACAACAACAACAAATATTTCAGACCTCTTAAATTTACAGAAAGCTATTTCTAAGCCTTGCTGGTTTACTGGTTGATCTGCTGCTGTTTCAAACCCTGCATGGAGACAGGGTGAATTTTTGTGGGTGCTTGGAGAATGCAGGAGGCAGGGGAGCAGCCCTGCAGCAGTGAACTTGGAGGGGCAGCAGGCTGTTGCAAGCAATATGAGCTGATGTTGGTGTGTATTTGGTGTGGAAAAGAAATGTGATAGATCTGAAATAGTGAGCAGGATGTTAAAACTTGAACCAAAGCACACTTGAGTGCAACATTACGTCTCCCCTGGACTTCGGTGTACCTTGCATCAGGTCTTTAATAACATAATTCATCAGTAGAAGGTGAAGAAATCTCTCAACAACACAGCTCATATTTCTGGATATGTTCCAAGATGCCTAGATCTCCTGCTCTGCCATGTGCCAACCAGAAGTACCAGCACTGCACTGTCAGTAATAGCTGACCTAGCCAACAGCTCCAGGAAACCCCTAGCCTGAGAGCCTGTCCTTTTTCCTTGGGCACTAGGGTGTGACTTATTTGTCCCTGGCAAGCAGCTCCCTGCACCCTGCTTGGGCGTTTCATGGACCCCTGCATCCCATGCGTGGGATTTCCCGTTGTTGTCTTCCTTCCAAATTCCCCTCCCTCTGGAAGAAAGTGATGGAGCTGCAGTTCTCTGAGCTGCCAAACAGCAAACCCTAACTCAGCACTGGGAATGTGAGAGGTGCAGCAAAGACACCACAAGCCCTCGGCACTGGCCCGGGCACTCCAGAGTGGAGAGCAAGTTGACATATTGAATAAATACAATTGGCACATGATTTATCGATTACACTCCTTCTGAAGACAGGTTCTCTACTGAGATGAGATTCGTAGCGCATCACATCACTTAATTGAGCCCTGAAGCATGTCCTTCACCATGTTTTCACCACTGGTGTTTTCACAAGGCACCAACATTTTAGGTTTCCTATGCATCAGATCCAACCCTTGGAATGAGCCAATGCACTCTGTGGGAATGGTATCAGAGTTCATCAAAAGGCAGAGTTTATGATCTGCAAAAATCCAGGTATTTCAATACTGTGATTCGTGTCCACTTTATTGGGACTGCCTGACAATTCAGGGTCTCAGAGCTGAGCTCTACTTTGTGACAAGCTCTAGTAAAGTGTTCAGCTTGCTTTGATCATGCTTCTTCACCCCACACTGGAAGATGCAGCACAGATTTTAGGAAAGCACTGAAAATCAAAGTTTGAATCTGCAGTGCCAGGATATTTTAGAAATATTTACAAGACAGGCAGAATTTTACCACTGTCACTTTGAAAACACTCATGTATCGGGATAAACTCCAGTTGCAAAGAATGTCAGGCAGATTCTTTTATGCATAAAGTGATCTTTTGTCAAATGACTTCAGCTCATTTACTGAGTCACTCTCTTTTACCCATCTTGCTTTGAGAAGGCATTAGCTTGATTTGGTTTTGTTGCCAATGATATATCTTCTCTTCCTCCTGGTTTTGCTGATCTTTCTCCTATCACTCTTGTTCTGTCACCTGCAGTGCCTCTCTTTACCGCTCAGTTACTCTCCCTGCAACCTATTTCATCCTATGAGGTGGACAGCTACAATTGGTGATGTGGCCCAGACAGATTTTCTTGTTTCTGATAATAAATGGAGTGTTCAGTTGTGTAACTCTGACCTTGTGTATAATTTTCAAAGATAAGTTTTGGGGAAAGAAATGGGTTAGTTGTTATAGAAATATCGTAAGGCTTGACAGAAAATAACATGGCAGAAAATTATGACAGAAATAGCAGAAAGCCACTATGAGGCTCTACAGTATCTAAATTATCTTTTTATATCCCAGGATTGATAGTTCTACAATTATTCTCTAAGTTTCAAAACTTCATCTCCCTTGGGTCTCCCACTGGTATTGTATTTCCTATTTTCCTGCAAGGACTCCACTTAGGTCTATATCTCTTTTAATAATTTTTTTAAAAAACTTGCAAAATGTTTAGTCTATTTCTTATGCTATTTCCAACTAAAAATATATATTTTGTTCTCAGAAATTTTTCAGCGTTTCCCAGTCTCATCTCATTGTAGACAGTAATGATCAGGAGGGATCCAAGAGAGTAGCATGATCTGCTCCAGATAATGAAGCACAGACCTGTGAGCAATTGCAATAGGTAGTAGGAAGAAAGTAGCAGAAGATAGAGGTGCTGAGGACCGTGAAGGAGGCAGGTGAGGACAGATCTTCCTGAGTTGGCAGACCAGTCTACTTGGACTGGTCCTAGTCTCCTTTTGTCCTGTTAGAGCAACAACAGCCCCATAGCAAAGGCTGACACACACTCCAGCATGCTGGTGGGGAAAAGCACAGTGTTCAGAGAAAAATTACAGGGCAGTGCATCTCAAAGCAAAGCCAGAGATGTACGCCATCACCAGCATTGATGTTTGTCAGAAATCAAATGCTAACAAGAGAACAAGCACATATATTAAGGAAGCTTGTTTTTGTCCTGTCCTACACAGTACCGACTGCAATGGTACATAATCGTCCAGTCCTACTTACCCCTGTTGCTGACTCGTGAATGTCTAGGGACACTTTGGGGTATTTGAGATACATTCCTATTGATAGGAGTGCTTGTTGACTGTGCAGAGGTGATGAGAATTCTTCCATGTCAAAGGTAAGGCTGCTGAATTTCTGTGTGCAAATTTTTGGATTTTTTTTGCCTCTTGCTGTTTTAAGCAGGGCATCTTGGCCATCCTGTGACCACTGTCTGCAGTGCACTGGCCTTGTCTTGCCTCAGCAGCCCCTGGTATTGTAGGAGGTCTCCTACCTGCGTTATTTGCCATGCTGAGTCTACCTTGTTGCAGCACCCGAACACCTTCAGGTCATTGTGGCTTGACTGCTTGTCTGCTGTTTATGAACTGCACTTATTTGTGTGTTGCATGAGGAGAACAACCCTGTAGCTCGTGTGAACTGCTGAAACTCTCTGCAGCCGATTCTGCTGAAGTTGCTAAAAAGGAAAACAGAATTTGCTCTGTTGGGGGGCCAAGGGGTGGATTTGTGCACAACAGGGAGTAAAATAGTTTGACCCCAGGAGCCTTCCTGACAGCCCTGTGGTTATCCCCTTGATGGCTAAAGTCATGGTCTTTTTCTCTCTCCATTCCTTCCCTTCCTGAATCCTTACATGCTACTGGATTTTTTTCTGGGATTTGCAGTAAATTCTAATTTATGTACTTAAATTCTGTTATGTAGCACCATGAATGTCATACAAACTTGATTGCTGTCTCCAAAGGCACATGGCATATCTGTAGATCTGGGAGGGGGCTGTTCCCCCCGGCCCACTTTGGGCTCTGTGTCTGATTGGAGTGAGAATCACCAAGCATTTTTCTGGTATGGCAGAGGGACCTGATATCCCTGACAACTTCACTGTATCAAGTGATAGGTCTTTGCTCAGTGCAGCCCTATTGAGAAGACAACTTTGCTCAGCTTTACCTGAAAGAGTGAAAGCCCATGATATGCTTAGCAGCAGAAAGTGTCTCCCCTGGCTTTCTCCCAGGGGGCAGGATGACCCCAGGACACTGCACAGGGAAGTTGCCAGTGGCCCTTTAGAAATGATTGCTGAACAAGGAGACAGCACCTTTTCTGCTGACACCAAGGACAGCGGCAAAGAGTGGGACAGCTTCTGGAAGAGGTAACCCTTCAGCAACAGGGCAGAGGCTCACCAGCATTTCCACTGCCATCTCTGGCTTTTTATATCACTTTCTGCCTGTCCTTGAAAAAGTTGAGCAGGGACACGTTACCAACAGAGCATCCTTGGGAGGTGAGGGAAGATTGTGTTACGCTGGAAAGTATTAACAGTTGCATCAATCACAAGCCTGGTCAAAGCAAATAGATGTCCTACTCACCCTTTATCCAGGCTGAATAGAAGATGCAATTAAATGGCTCTCATATAGTGATAGTGGGAACAGCAAAAGCCATTATCCAAAGCCTGATCAGACAAGTGTGGGCTAAAGCACCATAATCCTCAGCAGAAGAGGGACAGGCAGAGAGGTGAGAGGGGACTGGCCAGAGGGACTGGCTTAGAAAGGCAGCAGGTGAGAGCATGGAGAGCACTGGGGAGAAAGGGAGACATGGAGCCTCCAGGTGTGAGCAGAGGCAGTGCTCCCTGTGTCCCAGGGCTGCTGGGCAGGCTGCCCTGAAAAATTGCCTCTATCTGTGTCAGGAAAACAGGTTTTGACCAAAGGAATAATCTTTTAATATAACTGATTTAACTTTTTGGGAGGGTGAAAAGCTCAGAAGAATATTGGCTAATTTGGGACAAAAAAGGTCTCATTAAGCTGATCCAATGTGGAAGAAATATTATCAAATGTGCTAGGGGGGTGGGATGCACCACAGGTAGATAGCACAGTGTACAGCTCTGTACCCAACTGAATGGCCTATATTGTCCTTAAGACACTACAGAGAAATGGGCAGTTTTAGTGAAAGCTTCTTCTTTTCCTGAAGAAGGTGTCTAAAACAGGTCAGATGAATGAGGCTTAGAACTGCCTGCTTCTCTCTATTGACATTCACAAGAGTCTAGACATCAAGCTGAGATAGAGATATCCACACTATATATGTCTAAAGTTAGGAAAGATGAATCCCATCCAATAAGTCTCCGTGCCTCTACCTGCAGGCAAGGAAAGGAATGTGAATAGTGATGGATGAGAGGAGCATTGAATTTCCTGCAAACATTCATCCACTCTTTCTGTGACTGGGCTTTGGCTGCATTCTCATGTATTTGTGCTTTCCATTAACGCTGTATGACAGCACAAATGCTGGTGGAAGGTGAGTTTCATGCTTGCACACACAAAACTTGTGGGAAGAAGATTGTCAATTTTGTCTCGCAGGCTTTTTGCACCAAAACTGATGGCCATATTTACATTCAGCCAGGCTATCTACACAAACTGCTCTGAACTTCTGACCTCTTTAGGCACAATGAAAGATAACAAAGATGAAGGCTGTATATTTTCTTTGACAGAATTATGAAGGCCAGGACATAAGTCATTTAAGCAGAAAGGATTGAACAGGCCACGGGGTGTATTGGCTGCTGCAGAGAGAAGAGCATTCAAACTCATTCTGTCACAGAGCCGGTGGATGCTGATGATGGAAACACAGGTATAATCTGCATAGGAACAGAAGCAAGATATTTTCTTGTTGGAGCTGGTGTGTGAGCCAGGGCCAAGTCACCCTCCTAATTCTTCCTGTCGTTTCTGAAAGATTCATTTCCCATTGCCTCTGGTGGAGAAATGGGCTCCGTATCCCAGGTCTCACCTTGTCCATGAATGTATCAGGAGCCGTCTCAGGGGTCAAATTCTTCTCCTGGTCACAATCCAGGCAAGCCCATCATCTTTAAGGGTCTCACAGAAACATTAATAATAAGAAAAATGTGGCCACTATTGTGTTATTCTGCTTTTATTTTTATGGGTGACCAAAGTGTTCTTTTTGATGTATTTTAGGTATACTTACATCTCAGCTGCTAGTCATGTTTCAAACCCTACCATCAACTACCTGTATGTAATGGTTTTTCTTTAAATAACTCTTGGCAAATGCTTGACATCTGTTTTCTCTAATTAATTCTAGCAGTCATCATACTTCACTGCATATGCTGAAAGCTTTCAAGGATGAAAAGGGCTACCTACAGCATTTCAATCATGGAGTTTGTAAACACTACTCCATGAAAGCTTCAGGATAGTTCATTCTGAAATGTCAGTGAGAGAAAACCAAGATGAAACACCTGCTGAATGTGAATATAATTACCACATGAATTAGGGACAAGCATTTCAGAATGCTGGCTTTTGATTTTCTTGCAATCATATTTTGGATTAAAATGAATAGTTAGGAATAAGGGGCCTAGCAAGCACTCTTTCCTGTGAACCTATGAAACAAAAAAGTTCTGGCCTAAAGGATGTTCAAAGCGAAAGGTAGTTACTGATGGAAGAGCACAAGGAAATTAGAAGGAAATAATGTCATCCCTACATATTCCTAGGCCTGACCCCCACTGCCACCCCCTCAAATGCACTATGGCCATCATACTCTGAGATGAGGAAGTGCTCCAGAAAAGCAAATGTCAAAGAGTGTACCCGTGTCAGTGCTGATCAGACCCATCCCTGCTCCTATTTCTGCAGAGTGGATCTGGTTGTTGTCCCCTTATTTCCACCCACATGCTTGTCTGCCATTTGCCATTGTGCTCTTGCAGCCTGGAGGTTCCCAGTGACCTGGGATTGACAGCAAACTGTGGGCTCTGCCAGAGGCAACAATAATCACTCTAACTGACAAAACAACATAAAAATCAGCATTCATAAAAAAATCTGTTGCTGTTCTCTGAAGAGGAGCATACCCTTCAACATCACCTTTCACTTGCCTGTAATCACCCCTCGTAGGTTTTGTAAACAGAACAATAGAGAGCTCTTAGATAATATGTTAATGAGTAATGGAGCTTGCTGACATCCTTTTGGGAAAAAAAGTCCAAATGCTGCATAAACGTTATTAACTGCAAGTAATGGGGAATTCTCCTCATGCATCCTCTGTTGAACCCCACTGGTCACCTGGTAGCCCCCCATAAGCCCCGGTTCCCCCAGTCCCCCACCACCCCCAGCAGGGTGAGGCAGCAAGGGGCTGCATCCTGAGGTCTGTGTAGGGGAGTGAGGAGGGGAAACAGGGAGGAAAGTCCCAGTTCCCCACTTTGTGCCCGTGTGTCAGCTCGTGGCACAGCACTGCCTCGCTGCCCAGGCGGCTTTCTGGGGTGGCATTCAGTGCACTGCACACCACGGCATTTACAGCTGCTGAGCTGTTGAGCAAAAGCACTCCACAAACCTCTGTTAGACTTTAAGACCATCATGTCTGTGTTAGTGAGTTGTAACTCACCTTCACTAACTCCGCAACACTCTGCAAGTGGTGTACCGCAGGCTTCATGCTTTGCTTTGGGGTTTCTGGTGTTTCTATATATGTTAGGTGCACTGAATTCAGAGCTGAAAAGTAACATGAGGGAAAGGCATAACTTGCTAACATTTGTTGTTTTTTTTTCCTCACAAAATGCTTACAGTGCCCATTTCCATGTTAACACATAGCAAAGTGCCTTTTCAATGTTAAGTGTCTGATAATGGCAACAAAACCCAGCAAAGATAACATGCTACAAGGATACACAGTAAATCAGACGATTTAATGAATTCATAACCTTTCATTTTATTTCCTTCCTGTGAGATAATTTTAGCCAGTGTCAATGGGATTTGTAGGAAGGGGGAATGAATAGTGATCCTACCTCAACCAATAAAACAAAATCCTAATTTTCTGTCTTTTATCTTTTCCCATTCTTTTGTGCGCCTCTTTGGCCTTGTCAAAACATATCGTTCAGTTAGAGACTAAAAATATTTTCCCATCGATTGGGGTTATTGATTTTTTTTAATCTGTACTTTGGCTTAGAGAGCTGGGGTGAAGGGTGAAAGTTCACCGGCTTAGTCCGCTGTTTTATCTGGACAGCAGAAGAATGTATTGGCAGCAGATTTGATTTACCTTGTTGGTCAGCTGTAGTCACTCCAAGCACTGCAGACAAGCAGCAAGCATATTTTGCTGTCTATTTTATTGTACACTGAACTTCTTGAAGGTCCAGCCTCTCGATTGATTTATCTCTCAATTTCCAGTGGCCTGTGTTTCCATTCTTATTAACATAAATGTATCAGAAATCAGATTCCCTCTCAAAGATATATTGATCATTTATGAGCTTTGGAAAAAGACTGACATGCGATGCCACACTTTTCAATCATTCTTCTGACTGACATAAACTGATTAATAAACAAATTGAGAGAAAAGTAGAATAGAAAGGTATATCTCATGGAGCTATTACAGAACATACATGCCCACATGGATATGTGTGGTGTTAATATTGAAGATTTTTTCATACTAAAAAAAAAAATTGGTTTTTGTGGACTAGTATTTGCCTAAATGTTCAAGAGTCCTGGTAGAATTGCTGTTAACCTATTTTTGAACAATTTTAAAATAAACTATTACAAAACTATGATTTTATTGTGAAATATAAATTGTACCATTTAGTGCAAAATATGTATTTTTTTTCTATTCTTCCAGGAGGATGAATTGAACATGTTAAGCTCTTTTCTGACAAAACTTGCTTGAAGCTTTCCCTATAATACCTGTTACCTGGGTAGGTGGTATATAAATATATAAAAGGAAAAGTTCTTGTCCCAGAAAATTATTTTTGGAAGACGTCGTTAGACAAGTTCTTGTACCTACCCAGCATTTCTAAGTCACAGTCCTGATACTTCAGATTCTGGGGAACCCTTGCTAGCAGAGCCAGTGAGAGAACAAGGAGGTGGGAAGGGAAAATGTAGTGGATTCATTCTTCTCTGAAGAATCTTTTCCTGTATTTGTAGAAGGTATGTGTGAATAAAACTATTAAACCACAGCTTTCAGGCAAGTCTGGCATGCTGGAACTGCAAACACTAAGCAAAGGCAATGAGCAGGCTCCCTAAATACCATCTGATGAATGAGTACTGCAAACAGGTGCATAGATTCAAAGACAGCTTTGATGATTTCTATATTTCTTGGACAAATTCAAATTCATTAGGTATGTAAAATATTCGTAAGATAACTCTAAAGAAGGTCTAAGTTACTGCAATGCCTATTGCTCCTTGGAACTCACTGGGTTCAGTGCCCCTTCAAACACTTGTTTTTAAAGGAAGAATCAATCCCTTGACCACCAGTCTTTTGGTCCGGGATTGAATCGACCACAACTACCTGAAGCACTTTCTACAGCTCTTAGTGCCCTTTCCCTGAACATCCACATTGCCCCTCCAGCAACCTGTGGATATCAGCAGCTGTGGACAACGTTTCTGCAGATACCTATTTATACAGAGGGTTTCATTCTCCAGCGGGAGTAAATCTCAGTAACAGGTAAGGAGTCAGAATTCCTAGGACTTCTGGACCTAATTCTTTAAGAGCCAAATGGTCTTTCTTTTGCTGTTTCTTCAACAGCAGGCTCCTCTTTCAGCTTGCCAGGTGCTTTTAACCTCCCTGCCAGGTGAAGGATAGGGAAGAAAAAAGGGAGCTTCCCTTTGGTGTAGGTAGCATATATGTGCAGGCTTAGGGCTAATTCACATGAAAGTTTATTTTGCTACAGCCCGTCCGGGGGGCAGGGAGAAGTGAGGAGGGGTATTTTCCTCTCCCCAGCCATTACCTTCTCAGAGGCAGGGAAGCAAAAGGAGGTTTCCAGGAAGGACTTGAATAAAGGCAGTACTGTGACCTTGTGGATGACAAGTAAATGCCCATGCAGTGAGCAATGTCAGTTCCCCACCTTTGTGGCTGGATACATCCTGCAGGGCTCCCTCAGACAAAATGCATTTCCCATCACAAACCAGCTTCCTGCATTCTGGATGGTTTCTAGCTCTGGCAGCAAATGCTCCAAATCTGTGGTGTCAGTTTTATTTTAGGATTTACTTTTGCCAACAGTGCTATGTTCTTGAATTTGACTTTGCTCCACACTCCAAACAAATATGCAAACTGCCTTTTCCCACCCTCTGTCTCCCCTTGGACTCACAAGAATGGAGGGATGCCTGAATATTGTCCTGTCCCATTCCCTACAGGCTTCTCTGCACGACACATCACACGACAGTTGAAACCACAGACTGTACTCCTTTCTGTGCCACTTGCTGTCATACCTTGCTATGTGCTTGCTTTCACACTGGTTGTTTTCTGGTGGGTTGTTTTTTTTGTTTTGTTTTAATTTTTTTTTCTTTTCTTCTTGCATATAAAGGGAACAGCTGGAAAAGGCATTTTTTCCTATGAGTAGAGGAATCGTATCAATATTGCATAATCTATCTCCATTTTTAGTAAGTCTTCATTAGATAGCCATACAGGGATCCCCAGGTGACATATAATAAAGCCCCTTTCCATGACAGAAACATAGCCATTAACAAATTTTACATTCTCCTCTCTTCCGTTGCTCACCACAGAAGCAATTTCAGTAAGTAAGAACCTGATTAAGTCTTTGCAGGACTGGAACATACACTGTCAGAGGAAGTACTGTCCAGACTAAAGGAATGAGTTACCAGGCATTTTCTGGCTCTGCAAATTAATTTTAAAAAGTCAAGTAACTAAACACAACGGACACTGCTCTGTTTAGCAGTTGAGACCAGGGTCCTGCTAGGTGCCCCTAAATTTGAATCTCTTTGTTACCTGGAGTAGATAAGATACAGCAATGATTGTTCAAACATACTGTATCAGAGACCTTTGCACACAGTACTGCCACTGCAAAAACAATCAGTCCCTGCAAAAGCTGTTTGCTGTGCCTAGGAAACAGCAGGAGCTGGACATGACGACTCACACCAGGCCAGACAATGAGACTGCCTGGTATCTCAGAAGATAGTGTATTCCATTATTGTACTATATGATCCTAAATACTGTCATAAACTGCTAATATACTAATGTGTTCATAGTCTATTGATTGATACTGGGAATACTGTTCTGGGTTAGCCTAACTCATTTGTAATACTGCATATAAGCAGAATTTCTTGGAGCACGCGGCATGTAGGAAAAGGGATTCCACACATGCTTTATCTTATCATTGCAGTATTAATGTTACAGTTGCTTTTATAGTGTAATAAAAATAATTTTATTTATAAATCTCCTTATTCTCTTCAAGCATTTGGGACACCACACAAAATTCCAGAAATAATTTAAAATGCATTAAAAATTATATTAAAGGACCGCAGCCTGAAAGTTTTAATAAAAACCTGATCAAGGGTGTCAAGGGGAGAGATGTTATTCATATAGGGTCAATAAAAATAAAACTGAAAACACAGTTAAAATGCTTTGAATATTTTTGAGATAAGGAGGCAGAGGTTGAGGGGAACCTGAAAAGGAAGAGGCATTATTGGCCCCCCTAATGAAATGGCTTTAGCTGGAAGAGGGGCAACAGGGACAGATACAGCTGCATCTGCACAGGAGCGAGGGGTCCTCACTGTTGCCATGGTAGGATGCAACTTGCACTGGGGGGTGCTGTTAGGGGCTCTAATTCTCCTCCTTCCACCCAGGCTGGTGCAAGGGCACATGTGCTGTTTCCACAGGGCTGGGGCTCACCAGGGCCCAGTGCCACTGGCTTTTGACCTGGTCGTTGTTCCCTTGGCAGTCAAGGACAGCCTAGGACACAAGGCAGACCCTAATAGGAGTGCCCTATCCTGGAGCTATCGGGTTTACCACTGAGGAAGAGTCTGGATTCAGGCAGAGTTCATACTGGTCCAGGACTGAGAAGGGCAGGGATTAGACTGTTTTAGTCTCTTAGCCTCAGGTTGGCCCAGGCACTGCCTCAGGGAGCTGGGCTTGCTGCAGTGGGGAGCCTGCACACAAACCATTTGTTGTGCTCTGCACAACCTGCGAGGAGCAGAGAAAGCTGCCTGAAAAGTGCCCTAAATGGAAACCACAGCAACTGAGCCCCATGACTGTGAGCACACACTGCTGCTGTGCTGCCCAGCCAACTGGTCAGGATGTACCCTGCAGAAACCACGCACGAGGTGTAGCTTCTGGAAAGCTGTGCCTTCCTAAGCATGGCTGCTGTACTGAGATATTAATAAACTAAACACTGTTCCTCTGGAGACGTTGGATTGGACTTGATGATCAGGAAGGTCTTTTCCAACCTAAATGATTCTATGATTGGAAGGCAAAATCTGTTGTGTTTTTTTTTTTTTTTTTTTTTTTTGATTGTCTGAAGCTGCTTGCAGGGCTACCAGCACCAGCTGCATTCTGACTTGTGGACAGCCTTCAGTCTGGTCCTCATTCTCAGGGTTTGTAAATGCCTCAGCCACATATCTAACGCACATTCATGTACAAATGCTTTGTGAAAAAAAACATTCTGTCCACACAGTAGAGCATGAGCAAGTAAGTGTGAGCAGCGTTCACAGTACATGGTATCAGCACTCACACTCAGGTATTATTGATACATATTCTTAATTTGTAGATTGAGTATAGCTTTTATACCCTCGAAAAAATACACCACAGAAAGTGTAACTGGTTACACAAGAACTGCAAATGTCTCTCCAGATCGCATTTGATAAGTGTAATTAGGTAGTGCTGGGTTTACCTTGTATTTTAACATCTAAGATAGTCTACAGTCAGTAGTGTAAGAACATTGTTAAAGAGAAAAGGTTTTTCCTCGGAGAACGGGCATGTGCAGCAGGGGGTTGCAGTGTTGTGTGCTGTCAGTCAAAATTTGCTAGCAATGTCAGTGAAGGTCAGAGTCCCAATATCTCTGCAATCAAAGCTGACAATGACACATTCACTAGATAGATATAAGGAAAGCACTTTTCCACTTACTGTCCCTACAGTAATAACTGAAAAATTAAAACTTTTCTTTTAAGTATACTGCACATAGTAGGTTTGGATTTTCTTCACTGAAAGAAAATAGGAGTGATGAAATGGACAATGAAGAAGTAGCACCTGTCATTTTAACCAATTATGGCATTTTCCCAGTGTTTTCCAAAGGTTCACAGTTGTAGAATCAGACCATCAGAAAAGCAATAATGACTGGAATTGTAGAAGAGAAGCTAAACTAACAAGGGTAACGTATGCATGTCAGGCAGCAAAAGAGAATCCAAAGAAAATGTAAGTTCTGATTTAATCTATTGATGCAAGAACAGAGCTACTATTTTGTTTCTTTAGTTCACTATGTTTGCCTTTATGCTGAGATTTTAGTGGGGAGTACAGTGAATTTTAGAAGTAAATTTTCAATCTTTTCCACTTACTAGTGTTGGTTCACCTCATTCAGCAGACAGAGCTAAACCAAAAGGGATTCTGGAGAAGTGCAAGACCAGCTCCAGGCACTGCTGGCCATTAAGTTCATGGGACCAGATTGGAGCAAATCAGACATAAATCCCCTGAAAGGCAAGGAGTGTGTCAGGTCCTCAATCTGTTTCCAATTCACTGCATTAATTCCTGATGGAAATCGTTCATACTTCAGTTTCCATGAGGCTGTCAGGACCCAAATCTGGAAGGAGAAGCTTTCACAAAGTCAGCCACAACTGATTTCTTGTGTGTCAGCACAGCAATCTTCCTATGTGTGCAAACATCAAGGGGGTGACAGAACCTATATAGGCAAAAAGAGGAAAAGAATCATAGAACACTTTGGGTTGGAAGGGACCTTTGGAAATGATCTAGTCCAACCACCCTGCAATGAGCAGGGACATCTCCAACTAGCTCAGGCTGATCTAGCTGAATGAATAATGTTCATCCTGGAGAATGAACAAAAGCAGAGATTGATTTCAGTCAAAAAGAGAGTAAGTAAAAATGAGAAATGGAGAGAAGAGAACCAAACTACAAATAAAAGGAAAAGATGAGAGAGAAAGCCTGAGAGAGAACATTCTGAAAAGCATTAACACACCAAGGCAAATCTTGTGGCTAAGTTACTAGACTGTATTTTACTCCATTTGCATTCCTTTACCAACCCTATGCTTACACAGCTACATGACTGTGGGGCAATTTCATGCATTCAGTTTCTGACTGCATGTAGACATGAAATGAGGATGAAAACAAGTGATTGTAGTAAATATCCAACCAGAAATCCTGAATGAAAACCTGAAATGTTTGCCTCCAAGAAAATACTTCTTGAAAAAACATGATTTCCCCTCAAAACCCAGTCTCAATTGGGATATTTTCCATCAGTTAAAATAGTAGCATTGAAATAATAGCACTGGACTGTCAGATAGCATGAGAAAACAGTGGACAAACAATTCAGTATCATGGGATGGCAGTTTCATTACAAGTGATATAGAAACCAGGGTTATTCCAGAAAACTGACTCATTTAACGTTCTCATAGCTATGAAAGCAGTCCCTGCCTAAGGACTTTTTCTACCAGATTTCTAGTAGGTAGCCGAACCCTGATGTTGTCTTTGACTTCATGAGCTATTTTTTCCCTCTTGAAACGTGTCTGCTAAATTACCTTGCCAGCAAAGGTTGCCTCTCCCAGGAATCCTCTCCCAGGAATCCCAGGAACATCCAGGAATAACTTGAACACTGGAAGTTCAAGTTATTTCTCCAGCCTGTCCTATTTCGTGGCTCTCTTCTCCAGCTCTTAGCCTGTCCCTCCTTCGTAGGAATACATGGCTGGGTTTGATGGTTTCCATCTAAGGGCCTTGACTCATCAGAAGCTTCAGGTGCACTTGTTTTGGGCAGAGGCCAAGAGGGTTTTTTTCCACTTCCTATACCCTGTTCCTTGACATCTTTTCTCTAAATCCCTCCCAGAAATCTCAGCCCAGCTCATTTTTAATTTTTTTTCTTCCCAGTTATTGCAATGATGACATGCAACATTTGGGTTTAAATCCTGCTGCTCAGAAATATCATATTCATTTCTCATCCAGACAAAATAGGAACCTTGTTAAATAATTAGCTGTTTTATAAGCACATGAATCTCAGAACTGATTTAATAAAATTGAATTCCTGATAGAGGAGAGAAGCATCCACAAGGGAAGGAAGAAAATAGAACAAATATCTTGCAGTGGTGAGTTTCACACATCCAGCCTCGGAGTTTGGCAACCAAAGAGAGATTTAGAAGAGCTAAAGGGTAACATGAATCACCTGGCAATTTATTATGAAGTGATTATATATATTTCAGTAGTTGTCACACAATATAACTGCATTAATTAAAATGGAATTAATATAAGGCCTCTTGCCATATCTAGCAATATATCAAAGAATAATTTGCAATCTAACCCCCTTAGGGTTGAAGTCCTCCAGTTCTCCATCTTCAGCAAAAGGGAAGGGACAGGGAAGAAGAGAAAAAAGGATGCATCAAATAATCAAACACTAAAACAGCAAAACAGAATTGCACCAATTATTCTATTTGGATGAAACCTTGTGGCAGCACCGCTGGATCTGTGACAACAGGAAGGATCATGGGAAAAGTAACTTATCATCATCAACAAAGAAGTTCATTAGAACAAGGAAAACAGTGTGATCCCCTGAGCTACTCTCTCTCTCTCTCTCTAACTCACTGTGAAATTCTGCTCGAACTCTTCTTTGATGGTGAGAAGTTAAGCACTCTGCGCTTCACCTGCTGATGAGTATTCAGGATCAACTTTTGAAATCACAGCAGTGTGAGCACTCTAATTTCCAGTGATGCCTGCTTTTATAAATACTATTTTCCTTGTTGCCCTGAAACATTCTGCCAGGCTTCTGGAACAGAAAAATTCTGTCCTTCGATGAACACAGACATTTCTGCTTAGAAAAATGGGAGCTGCATTCACATGCATCTGATGGCTCCGTTTGGCTTTTAGCCCAGGAGTGAATTTATTCATAGATGATTTTAGAAATCAGTTCCACTGTCTGGATCTGATTCTCTTTACAGCAAAGACAACAAAACCCCCTAAACCAAGAAACTTAATTAGGATTCTGTGTAACTGCCATAATAATCAGCACAGCTTCTATGTACTTATAAAATGAATGTTTGCATTGCTATATAGGATTTGCAGAGAGGTAGTGTGTGAATAGTCTCCCTCTGTGCCTGGCACTGTAAAATTGCACTTTTCAAAAGAGAGAGCTTCTCCCCAAGAATTTAAGGCTGCAGCAGGTGACCTGTTCACTTCCTGTTTTGTGGCCTAAACCTTTAAGGCCTGGCCTATGCACAAAGACATGGAGAGTGTTGTTGGATACTGATTTAATTAAATTGGAGCAACTTTTGCATGAGAGTGTTCATCCATTGTTTTAATTTGTGTTGATGAATTTACAAGCATGAACTAAATTTGCATAATCAGTCTTAGTCCGACATAAAAGAGAATAGGCACAAAAATTGCACCAGCTAGCTAAATGGATATAAATTAACCCCAAAGCCCTCTCTGGACAGAAGGAAGCTCAGAAATACTACACAGCTGCAGAGAAAAGCATCCAACCAGAGCAATTCTATTTACTACTTAAGGATTAACAATACAAGATTAAAAAGATGCAAAGCCAATTCAAAAGTATTACAAAACTATTCTGTGTTGAAAATTACCTATTTAGAAAGGCACACTTTCAATTGCAGGTTTTGGAACTGCAATTCAGCTCAGACTAACCCCGTGGCAGGAGTTCCAGAGGGGTTGGTAAAGGCTGTGCTTCCTGCAGCACCTCCTGTTCATCCCAGCAGAGAGCTGGACCCACGGCACACTCCACCCCCTCAGGGCCTCCCCAGGACAGAGTGAGAGTATTCTCCATCCTGGACACAGCCACGAAATAGTTCATCTCAGAATTAATACAGCAACAGAGCTCGGAACAGGTTCGTGCCCAAATGTTTGAACTTTGCATTTAGTAGAGACTCATCCCTGCCACACAGCTTTTATAGTAATTAAAAATCAGAATCACATCATACTAATTTCACTAGCAAGACCCAAAGGGACAGTATAAAGCAACAGCAGGACAAAAACTGAGAGAGGGACTATTACAGTATTTAGACCATAGGGAAAGATGTAAATTACAAATAATGAAGGAGAAGTGTTGCAGAGATCTATAATCTCTGTATGAAGATCAACGACAGGCTTTTGAAATGCTAAAAAATTACACCCATGACAAGGCAGTGTCACAGTGGGAGAGGAAAAATAGTGACAAATAGTTTGTCAGAAAGGTAAGAAGTACTGATCATCTCTTCAGATGGGGTAATGGTTATTCTTTTTGTTATTATGGTTTACAAGGCTCTGGATGGAGCTGGGCAATTGTTACAAAAAGTAGCTTGAGAAGAGTTGTTCAAATTGAAAAAGAAGTTCATTTTGGCTGACACATGCATTTTATCTTGTGTGGTCATCTGAATTGCTCGAGGGATTTTTTTTTTTTTTTTCAGTGTTAAGGGAAATAGTTTTTGATGATCATGTGGATGCACTTGGTTTGAACTTCAAGATAAAAGTATTTGTACACTCATCTTGAACTTGAACACCACTCACTCTCCCACCCTGCCTTTCTGCTGGATATTTTAAGATAACTGATCAGAGATCAAGGATATTCTATGTCAGAGCTGACCAAATAGACACTGTTAATAAGTTACAAAACAATGAATACTCGATGTTTAGTCAAAAAGATCAACTTGTAGACTAAAATACCTGCCCCACTTTTCAAAATAGGACTGTTCATTGATAGCTGACAAACAGAAAAAGAGCAAATAATGCTACGCCATCACTTGCTATGAAGTTTGTGCACTCTAACTTCTCAAGCCAATTCAAACCAACCACTTCCATATCAAATGTGTCTGATGGACAGCCTCAGAGTCAAGATAATGGGATTTTTTTATTTGTCAAATACTGCATATTTGCTGGGAATGTTATGGGGGGGGAGTTATTTTTTTAATTAATGTACTTTGAATGTGTTCTATTAAGAAGCTTTGGAAAAGTCTTCTTTATTCAAAGAAAAAAAAATAAGCATGTGAGTGTGGGCTGTTCACATGGACTTTATGGTGCCTCCGTTTTCAGAAGGTGTAGAACTGCTGAGGGTGCCAGCTTGGCTCACCTGGTGCATCAGCACCCACCACTACTCTGGTACCAACTCCACTAACAATTAATGCAAACAATACAGTGATTTATGTGCATGAGAAACTGCATTCAGACACTATTTATTCCACATAAGCCATCAGACTGTAATGGAAGCAATTGACACTTTGCTGATCTAGGCTGGTGTCAACCCATGAAGTTCCACATCCTAATGCCGCTCCTGAAACCTCTTGGTCATTTTCAATGATAAGCCAGAAAAAAAGCCAAGTGCTACCAACTGTTACCAGCATCCTGTGGGCAACTTGTCCTTCAGCAACATTGCACAAGACACATGTTCATAGTTAAGATTCACAGCTGACAGGCATTTGTTCATCTCTATCTATGGACTCCAGAAGAGGAGAAGTTGTTTCACCACAAAGGAAGAACAATACCTTTTTTCCATCCATGTGTCTTACATTTCACTTTTCATACCTGTTTACTTTCCCCTCTTGCTTTACATTCTTTCCCTTTCTGCCAGTGCATACTCCTGTGTGAGATGGATCATTGCCTCCTTTTCAGGTGACACAACATATTGTGTCATCAAGGCCTAGAGATGTGTATCACAATCATTTACTCCATCTGTTGGCTGGATCTCTCATCTATGTTGGGTTTTGTCTTGCCTTCATCTGTCACAATACCTTGGAAAACATTGCTAGCCAGACAGTCAGACTGAAGATATGAAGTTTATTTTACAATCGAACTTGCTTTTGCTGAATATTCTGAGCACTTTCTTCCATCTGAGAGAGTTCACGATCTCTGTTCCCTAAGTGTTGACATTTACCTGCCCTTTCTTTCATTCCCAGTTCTCTTTCTGTCATTATGATTCTGATTCCAGAACGACCTATTACCATTTGTCTTTTATTCCTGCACACTTTAGGAATGACACCTTTTATGTTGATGTCTGGATTCCCCCACCTTTTACATTCCTCTCAAACCTTATTCAGCTTAGCCAATTCTTTGTGTGTTGTAGCAACTCAGCAGTGCAGCTGTCCCTGCCTCCACACACAGCTTCCTCAATATCCAAGGGCATGCACTCCTCTGCTTGTTCCTGGGCCTGTCAAAGGAGGGCATTGATCAGATGCCGATTTTGTAGCAGGTTGAGGTCACACCTCTCTCTGTGGACTGTGGGCAAAGCTTGGCCCCGTGGAGCCGTACATAGGAGCAATCAGCAATGGTAAAAGCTGGGACCATCATTCTTGCTATAGACAGTGTCAAAGTAATGACTCCTGCTCTCTCTGCTCTCTCAGAAAAGGGACCAGAGAAAATCTGTCCCCTTCTTCTGACATTGTCTCTCCACAGAAATATCTAAGGTGGTTTTAAAGAGAGCTATGGAACTTGGGTGAATGCTACCCAAAGCTGCGGACTATGGAGTCACTGGTGGAAGAAGGGAGTCCTTTCATTTAAGTACAAATTTTAAACTATGGCTGGAGCAAATGGAGGGTGAAAATGCATTAGGTAAGGTTAACAAGTTTGCTTGACTCAGCTAATCAATAACTAAGTAAAGAAGATTCTCTAACCATGGAGAAAACATATTTATTCACTTGCAAAGGAATTGGGAGGTGCTTCCAGTGATGCTCTGTATACCAAGGTCTTTGGACCTTGTTCATACTTGGCTTACATTATATATATTATATATAAGCTTATATTAAGCTGCTCACTGATAATCTCAGTATGGTAACTGATGACAACCTTCTCAGTGCTTAGTTAAAACAGAGCATATATGTCTAAGAGGAAATGAGCTAAACTACACAGAGAATACTTCTGCTACTCTTCTCAGTCTGTTTTTTTTCTGCACAGCTCATTAGCTATCCAGCACTGCAAAATGCAGGTATTCTTTACTCCCATTACAGTTTTAATTGAGAGCTTATGATGCAGCACTGTTCAGGCAAAGAATTCAACAGTCTTTTCCTCATGGCTGCAGGATAGTGGAGTGATTTTGCCCTTACAAAATCTATTTCTTGGTACTTTTCTTTTTTCTTTTTTTTTTTACTTTTGATATACGACTCTCCAAGAGCTTAATATCTTAATGTGCCTTTTACAGAAGAGGAGAATCAGTCAAAGACTAAGTAATCTGCCTAAGATCACAGAGGAAGGCTCTGGCAGCATCACACTGAGACCTGAGGTCTACAGAATCCTATTACTATGCTCTAACCCCAAGACCATCCTGTCTTTCTTAAAAGCTTTACTATTGCATTCAAGTATACAGAGACTCAGAAGGAAACAAAACCAGAAGGCATAAATGAACTCTGCATGCCAGTGGCTGCAGATACTCTGACACAATAGAAAAGCAAACATAAAGCAATTTCAGTTTGAACTACATTTGGACAGGACATTCTAACATAATGAATTTGTATCTATTTTACAACCACTGATTCATTAGTCAGGGGACTAAAACATTCCTGAAAACACAGGCAAGTGCTCTTTACTACCCAGTGCTGCATGATCCTCTTTTGTGAGCACTTGCTATTTTGAATGTGATCTATGTTCATGATCTTATGGGTAAAATCTGCTGGAAATAAGAATAAATTTTTCCCTCAAAGATATTCCCTCTTTTCTATGATAAGTCTGTCCATCATCAAAGACCTGATAAAAGGGCAAAAGCAAAGGTCACTGACATCAGGAGTTACATAGTCATGCAGCAGAAATGATTCTGGAAACACATGAAGTTATTCTTGACCTTGTCATCAGTATCAAGGACAGACATTGCAAAACCTAACCACACTGTTCACAAGGACGCTGGCAACACAGGAGCAGAGCTCCTGCACACTGGGCAACTCTCCTATTCATTTTATAGATAGGTAAAACCCCATATGTGAGCTGTTTTGCTATTTTGCAGACATTACTTTAATTCCATGCCTTTCCAAGTTATGCTTTCAGGCCGTTTTTTCTGTTGGTCAGTCAAAGTTAGTCCATGGAAGTGACTTTATGTCATCTGAAATCCCCACTTTGAATGGAAGTAGGAGTATGAGTGTAGGACGGTGTGAAGTTAGGTAAAAACCAGCTAGAGATAAAAAGGTATAAATAGGAGATAAAAGAGAGCCTTTGGGGAAGGTCACAACACCTCTGCTTGTGTACCTCTGTAAGACTTCCTTCCACTTCCAAATGTCCAGAATAGCGGACAAAGTCCAGCCAAGGGATTTTACAGTGTAATCAAATAGGTACCTCAGAATATAATCAGTTCAGAGATTGTTTTATATTCACCTGCTCTACTACATTATTTATCACACCTGGAAGGCTCTGCATGACTTGCTATCTTTCATCACAATTCATCCTCTGGGGCAGGTGACTATCATGAAAAAAGAACAGAAGATTCTCAGAATAACTCAACCAGTCACCAGCTACTTGGTCTGGAACTGCACTCACAGGAGCAAGGTTTGTTACAGTCCTGTTATTCTGCACACTAAAAGCAACAAGCACAGTTCATACCTTAAATGTTTCATATTTGAGGCTACTCTTACAGTTGGGGAAGTAAGGGAAATTGAAGTTTGAGCTTCTTCAGTTGATAGTATGAAAGATATTTTATTTCAGGGAATTATCTTTTTGTGTGACTAATGTTTGTTCATTTGACTGTTCTCTGGAATTGAAGGTAGGGTATTTTGAGATGTTATTGTACTGCTAAGTGCAATAAAAGCTGCAGAGAAAGTAGCTAAATACCCTGAGGAAAGCAAACACACAGCTAATGACATACAGCCACTGCTCTATTTTGAGGATTTACTGGGACAAACAGTTGAAACCAGAAGCAGAGTTCATGATATTGAGGAGTCTGATCAGCTTCAAATGCATCTTATTCATCTCTCTCTAAAAGAGAATTTCTGACTCATGAAAGGTGCCTCATCAACTTAACTGGGAACACGGAGCTAAATAAGAAATACTGTCTTGAATGAGGGTTTTTTTCTGGGAGTCTGTGATGTGGTGTCTCTGAAAAGACCAACGCAAAGGGTAAATAGTGTGCCAGTCTTTTATTTTTACATTGTAGTTTACCACTCTGCATTTGTTTCAAGGTTTACCAGGGGTTTGAATTTATTCCATCCAAAGGAAGACTTGATATTCAAGGCTGCCCCTCAGCAAAGAGGAGTTTTGCATTCATTAATATTGCCTTGGGATGAAGGAAGAAACAGGAGAGCCCTGATTGACCTTAGACATTTATAAAGGTAATCTAATTTGTGCTTGTTTGCTACTTTTTCATTAAAGCCACTCCTGAAATGTTTCTTATCATGAGTTGTCCTTCCCTTGAGAAAAGTTTTAACAAATAGACCAAATCCAGCATAGAGCTGGCCCAGCAACTGACTCCTTAACTGCTATGGAAATGCAAGCTCGAAGAAATCAACTGGATTCTGACCTGCAAAATTAGGAAAGTAAAATCAGAACCAGGGAAGTCTGCAGTCACACAAGTCAACCTGTATATGGCTCATATTGCATTCACATGCAAGTGACTACAGTTTATCAAGGACTGAAGGAATAGATGTTGTCCACTCAGGTCAGGAGCCCATTTCACAGCAGGAACATATTAACAGCCACTGTCCATTTCTGTACAAACAGTCTGAAGAGAAGGAAACCTGGTCCTCAATACTAAAACTTTCTCACAGCCACACAGTTGAAGACATAATTCCCGAAAGCCCAAGGAGGTGGTGAAGCCAATGACGAAAGGAAATGTTGCAGCTCTTAGAAACATTACTGCTCCTTGGCAGGAACTTTCTTTTTTCCCTGATTTAAGGTATATTTGTTACACCACAGATTAACTGCATCCATTTAGGGAAGAAATGATCTTGAATCATTGTTTCATCTTGGGAACCACAGGTGATGTTGTACACAGTCTGTTTACAACCTCAGGGGTTAGTGAAAATGAAACCAAACGAAGAAAACGCAGACCATTGACCAGATCGAGACCTGCCAACACTTCCTTCTTTAATCTCTTAACCAAACAATACAACACATGACAGCACAATGGTGAGGATGAGGTTTCACAGACTGCTGAGAAAGTCAATTTTTGGTTAAAAAGAAAAAAATTAATATTTTGCTTATCTGATTTACATATTGCACATTAAATAAGCCCTGAAAGGTACCATGCTACAAAATGGACTTATTTTTAAAGAAATGTAGATTAATAATCCTCCTTGCTTAAAAAATGAGCTTCAATATTTGTGCGAATCGTAGAGTGAAAAAAATCAATGTGCTATCGACTGCTGGGGATGATCACATTCATTTTGCCCTTTGTGGTTGGTGAAATCCATGCTGCAATTACAGAGACAGGCTGGCAGCAAAGAGCCTCAGTTGGGCTTTCAGCTCCACATTAATCCAAAACTCACCATTTTAATGCAGATATAGATTGCCACGAGTCAATAGCTGACTACTTGAATTGTGAAGTAGCAGTTCCATGCTATATTGGCAGCACTGGCTGTTACAGTATCTTCAAGTATTTTGAAATTTCAAAGTGTTACTCTCCCAAAGTGAAGAGCGTAACTGACACCACATCAGAAGGGGCTGCAGCGTTACTGCTATTATCATAAACTCTGGAATCTGGAATAAAGACATAACACTACAAGAAATCTTAAAGTAGGTCAAAACTAGACTTTTCTTAGAATAAAACACCTACGTATCCTCCCTCATGTTTTAATGTCCTAATGCATTATCTCACAAAGTATCCCAAGTGTGGAATTTTTATAATGTAGTTCCCAATTCTCTCTCATTTACACTGTTCCAAGCAGAGATGACTTCATCAAAGTCAGGGAGATCACTCTGCATTTATAATCCCGCAAGTGAGGTCAGAATTTGGCTTTGAGTAGCAATTTCCTTTTCAGCAATCTGTCTGTAACTAAGAACTGAATTCTGCCACTAAATTTGTGTGAAGAATCAGGGAATCTACTAAGTAGTCAACGTCTCTTCCACAGCACATTAGGTACAGGGTAAACTTAGAACTCTATTTTATGTATAGTAACTATATTCTTGTATACTTTCATGATACTGACCTCTTTCTAGCACATCCTCCTGCAGTGGTGAAAGGTGCACTGACAGATCCACACACACAGGGTTACAGCTGCCATTTATGGTGCACGAAACAAACTCAATTCAAAACCTACTGAGCCTCATGGAAATGCTTCCACTGATTTTACTGAACTATGCATGTGTGGCTGCAGACAACTTCACTGTACAGGCAAACACCAAAGCTGGGCTTGGGAGGAGCTGGATGCTGCTGTTCCCGGGGTAGATCTCAGACCAGGGAGGCTGTGTGTGCCGTGCCACATCCCTGAGCAGTCAGGCTCTGCCTCCCTGGGCTGCAGCCTGTCTGTGGATCAGAGTCCCTGTGCAGTTTCTGGCTATTTTTTTCTATTAATTTCTGATCAAATATATACAAATTTCCCAGCTACTGCATGATGGTGGCATTTAGGGATGTCATCTTTTAGGTCTGATGTTGATCACCTTTACCTCGTCCACACATATATCCATTTTCTGTGCTACAGGTAGGAACAAGAGACGAGTATGCTGAGGCTGAGCAACAAAGTCAACTTTGTCAGATGCAGAAAAATGTGCACAGTCATTTTTGTTACCAGGGTAACCTGTGAACTCAGTAAGATCTCTTAGCTCTCATAATACTATCAATAATCAAACAATTTAATAGGTAATATATAGGGGGTAGGCCTAGATATTTTACTGCAAGCTCAGATGTATGGGCAATCCAAAGCAGCCATTTTCCTTTGTTCATGCCTGAAATACATGATTATCTGATGTTTGGTAAGCCTTCATTTGGTTTAGACTCTTAACGATGAGTCATGGGCAGAGCACACACCTGTAAGGCTTTGTGGAAGATTTAAAAAGAAAGAGGATTCACCCTGGTGTTACATATTGGTATTCTGTGTAGCTTTTCATAGCACTCCTAATGCACCTTAACAGTCTGCTTTAAAAACATTATGAGATTTGAGAAGGATCTTAACTTTGCCTGCAGAAAAAAATACTGGTTCTTTCCACTAACCTGTAGCTGAGGGGCTCTTGCAACTGGGACTCTCATTAAGCTCAAAATTTGATATAGTGTGGAAATGAAGATATATTTATTGCTCAGTTAAAAATAGACTCATGTTATGTTTTGAAACAAACAACTGCAATTTTTCAGGTTTTATGTTGCTTAGAAAGATAGAAAGGAGCTTTCAAATATTTTTCTTCCGATTTCCTGGATCAAACATGAGGTTTCCAAAAAGATCACAGCTTTTCTTGACTGTAATAGGCAACATAAGTATAACTAGCAGCAAGAAACAATATAACTGTGACACAGGTTTCACTGAACATGATGAGAAGAGAGAAGGACATGCATGTCCACGGTGAGACTAAAGGTCTTCCATAGGAAAACTTTCATTAGCTGGGAGTGCACAGATTATTAAAATTTTCAGAATCAGGTCCTCTCCTTGTGAAATTGCTGTGATCTAAAATGCCAGATAGAAAGAGCTCTCGGCCACAGCAATTCAACATCAGTTAGAATATTAATAAGTAAATGGAAAAAGTGCTTCAAACCAACAGGAAGAACTTTTCACCTTGACCTTGCTACCTGAGTAGTTTTAATTAATTATGAGGAATTAGACTTATAGTAGAGTGCATAATGATAGCCATTATGTGGACACCCTAAAATTAGACCCTGTTTTTACAGCCTGTAAAAACAAACTACAAAGTCTGTCCCAAGCAGTCAATAATCTTAATAGAAGGTGCAGACGTAAGGAATGAAGTGTTGAATGCACAACCCAGCCAGGTTCCAGCACCAAACAGTGGTTCCCTGTACAGGTTTTGGAGGAGGTGTGAGGTTGCTGTCAGGGTGTAGGTTAGGTGGGGACCAGACCTGATTCATGACTCCTACAGTGGCAAAGCTGTGGTCAGTCAAGAGGGCAGAGAATTCCTGAAATGAACTGAACCCAGGGCACTGCTGCTCCAGCTCCTTCATGCCTTTGGCTGGGCTGTCTCTATCTACATTTTCTTCTTTTCTTTCTGAGAACTATTTTCCAGATATTGGTTCAGTCCTCCCCAATGCAGCTGAGCCCTTTCCCTGTTTTGGAGGTGTTAATCCCCCTGGGAGGGCACCAGCCTCCCACTGCCTGCCAGGGCAGGTTTCCCCTCATACTGATTTCCCCCCTAATTTTCACTCTGCTTGTATTGCTCCAGCTACCACTTTTTCAGGCCATCCAGCTTGAGGTTCATTTTAAGACATTTAAGGAAACTTTGTACTCCAAGAAAGTTAATTTTGAACAGTTCAGGAGAAGTAAATCTGCCTTTAACAATCTCCACCTGGAATAAGAAAAACGTAATAAATTCTTCATGTTTACTGCATTTACACAAGGCCCCAGACTATGGATTACCTTTTTATTACTCCTTGTTGTAAGTTTTTTTTCCCTCTATTATTAGTTTTCTCTCTCTCTCTTTTTTTTTTTTTTTTTTCCACAAAACAGTGGCAAGAAGAGAAAATTGTTATCTTCCCTGCGGACATTTTACAGGGTTTTGAATGAAAGTTTGGTTACAGATTTGTACTCTGCAGAAGCATGAAATAGTTCTCCCTTTCATGGCTGGTGTGCCCCATATCTCAACACACAAAAACTTTCCCAATGATCTAGCAACAGCTATTGAACAGAATCAGGGAAATGTCCGAGAGTTTGGAGTATTTGCTTCACTGCTGAAAAAATACCAAGAATGAATGCACACACAAAGACAAATACATGTTCCTAAATAGGAAATCCCACGTGCACTTTTTCACAGGCAACCCATAAACAGTGGCTTTTTATTCACTCTTTTTAGCTGCAGTTCCCTCTCTAGCAGTGAATGGAATTTTCCAGTGCTGCTTAATGTTGAAATAACGAACTTTGGCAAATCTAAATCAGCCGAGAGCAAACTCCAAATATGAGACTCTGCAGCTTAGGTGGCAGTTTGTGTCATTGCATCATTGGAGCTGAGCTGTCCTTAGACCACTGAGTACAGAGAGAGAAATCCTGCTGGACTCAAGGGCCATAATTTAGTTTCTCTGTGCTTCCTCCTTTATCCTGTTCTCATAACTTGGTGCTATCATTTTGTGCTCTGCCTCTCTCCATACATTGTTCCATGACTCACTATAACATTGCAGGCAGTGGTTCTTCTCCAGGGGAAAGATTTGAAATTTTCTAAACCAGACATAAGTCCTTATCAACTTGTAGTGTCTGCATTTCAAGAACACATGGAATAAGGAATAGTCCAGCACAGATCAATCACAAAAGAGAATGAATTTTCTGATATGTTTTTTGTGATCATTATGAAGTGTGTACAGAAAGAGACAGTACAATGCAGTACGGTCCCACAGAAATGCCCAGAAATACACAACTCTTCTCAGGAAGAAGTCAACTGACATTCAACTAACCAAGCATTTCAAAGAAGACAGAAATAAAATCTGTTAAGAAAAATAGAGCTAAGGGAGGGAAACTATGGCAATTCTTATCCACTCCTTTAGAATCAAAAGAGTCATGAGCTGGCTGAATTCACAGAGCTTGCAAGAAGAGGTACAAAAGGACATCCTGTTATGAACTGGAAAGTCAGTTCCTCTTTATGCCACAAAACAAGCTTTGAAAGCTGATAATTAGGTATTAATCTTCCTATCACTGTTTCTCTATTCCAATGGTTTTTTCCATCAGAGCATATGCATCAGCAAAATTAGGCCACCCAAAGTACAGGAAAAAACCTCCTTCCCTTAAATGCCTCAAGAGCAATTGCCTGAGGTTTTAAACAGAGTGGATTTGTAACAGGTGTCACACTTTATCACTGAACAGAAAAAAAGCCAACCCCAAAATTAATCATCAGACTTGATGGCTCACATCAAAAGAGATGGTACCTTGTTCAGCAACACTTTAGGCCACAAGAGTGAGGGAGTATCTTCTTGGGGAGATGGTAACAGCAAGAGTAGACGAATCATTACCTATATGGTCCCTTCTCTCACTGTGTTATTTTCTCCTTTAACCCTTTAATCCAGCCCTGCTATTCAACAAGTGTCACAACATGTTCAGGTTGAGTTCTGACACCAAAACCATGGGGCCATTTTTCTTGTCTCGCTGACATAGGACGATCACACAGATGGAAGACAAAAGATGGGAACAGCAGCTGGAAGGGCTGCAGAAAGGTCTCTTGAATGGGAGTGAACTCCTAATTAACAAAGCAAATTAATTCAGCCTTTTAAATTAAACTTAAATATGGGCAATGCAAAACACTGGATGGTACAAAGTGCACAGCATCAATCTCAGATGTTAATCCTCATCTGACTAATACATGTATTTTAATCTAGGTATTTCCTATTATTTGTTTAAAATTAATATTTTCAGAGGCAACGGACAGCAGCTTTATAAGTATCTGTCACCCAGTTATTCAAACACATCACTACAGCATTACAATACATTCCATACATTGACTATTCATAAAATTCCCATGTTTAATTTGAAGTTTTATTATTCCCTTAAAAGCACTTAATGGCTCCAGCCCTGCACACTTGACAGAACTCCTGCCACCTGCAGCCATTCTCCAGGTTCAGAATTGGCAGCCTGCTGGAGGCCATTTCCAAGCAGGGGAGAAAGCTTAGTGTAGTGAATTCCTGTGTTTATGACTGTTCATAAGTCTCTGACTAAGCATTTAGGACTAAAAATATGGGTATTTACCACTACCTCTTGTTTACGTGTGATGCAGTTGATCCAGGCAACAGTCAGGCTGAATTTCTCTGGATTCTGGAAATGTAGAGTTCAAGGGCTGATTCAAGTCATCCACAAGTCAGAGTCACAAACAATGAGGAACCTTAAAAGACATGAATTCGTGCCTTACTCTCTGCTTGCACACAACAGGAAAACAGGCAGAAAACACTTAAATTCCCTTCCTTCATTAAACCTTGTGCAAGGAAGTGGCTAGTGCTCTCAGCCATGATCGCAGGACTTTACAGCCCTGATATTCAAAGGAAGAATGGAAACAAGGAAGTTCAGCCAGCAGAAGCTGTTTCAGCACTCATCCTTGCTCCCAGGAAGCACAGGAACTCAGCAAACCCCGATGTTAAACTGTAGAGCTCTTCCTTTCGCTGCCAGCCCTGGCCCTGCCCTGCGAATTGAGCGGCGCAAGGAACAAAGTCACTCCTGGATTTGTGAAAGCAACAGAAATTGAAATGACAAAAGTATCTGTAGATGTTGCTCAAGCAGACACCAGGTCAATTCTTGAAAACCAAGCCCTGTGCTCAATAGAGCACTGCTCCTCATATAGAACCTGCACTGAAACCTCACTCAAACAAATTGTACCCCTCAGGTGTTTATGCGTTTTCTTGCCATGGCTTAACAACTTTTAAACTCAAAGTAGAAACTTTTTTACATATCAATTTACAAACAAACCTGAACATTTACAGAAAATTGTTAAACGTAAAAAACATCGTTTCATAACAATTAAGTAGATTCACACTTTACTGTCCATCCTTTACAACTGAAAAAATTGCAGTATTACAATACTCGCAATTAAATTGCTCCTGATCCTCTTAATGTGATGATAAGTTGCTTCATTAAAAAAATTTTTTTGCTTCTTAAATGAGGTGTGAGGAAAGGGGAAGTACAGGAAGAGGTAATTATATTTCTAACAGAGAATAAAAAACAAGCTAAATGTACCTGCATTAGCACTCAGTATGAATTTTTTTCCCATTTTCAGTATTGCAGACTCATTTGCATCCTAAATCAGAATGAAACACTGTAAAAGTTTTTTTTTAACCAAAAAATTAAGAAAAAAATTCACCTTATGCCAATCAGAATATTTTGTTTTCATGTCACCATTTTGCTTTTAGACTTTTTCTTTGACTTAATTTTGCTGTAAATTAAGTTTCCAAAGAAAACATAATGAAACTGAGCCTTTAGAAAGTGACCCAAAATCCTGTATGAAAAATTTGTGATTTATTTTTCAAAACTTCTTATGAATGGAAATGTCATTAAAGATAGCCTGTTGCAGCAAATTATTTCCCACTCGGCAAATCCACACATTTTGAAAAAAATAGAGTTTGTCAAGTTATTTTCAGTCAACTCTCCCTGCTATCAATATCTCAAGTCTGTGAAAACCAGATTGTGCGAAGCTATTACCAATACTGTATGGGTAAATAAGTATCTCCATCTAAATTACTTCATACTTTTTCACACAAGAAACATAAATGCAACAAAAGATCAATCTGACTGTAAATATCCAAATATGTCCTTTAAAAGCCAAAGGAATGTCAGATACAATTTATTTTCAGCCAGTGCAAACTGAGACATTAAGTGGCAATTCTACTTCCATTAGCTAAATCTGGCAAATATGCAACTGTTTAAAGGCATTGTCAATAGCCATTGCACAATTAAGTATTTGTACTGATGCCTTATTAAATTACTCTTTTCAAGTAGGCATAATAAACTGGGAGTTCACTGTACAGATTTTCACAGTGAAAGTCCAGATCACTGGAAAATTTATTTAAAGAGAATGCAGTCCACTGAGTAATGAAGTAAATGTCAGATGTTTCTGGGCAAATAAATCTGAGCTGTCTGAAAACTTGTTTGGCAGATATAGCTGAAGACAACACTGGAAATGAAAAGGCTTCAGGTTAACAATTTTGGTTTGCGGAGTTCCCAGGTAAACTTTCAAATGCATCGCATCTCCAGCAGCACACCCTACGTGGTGGGGAAGGGAGATCATTACTGTGGGCTGTCAAAAGCGGCCAGGCAGCTAGAGGTAATAACTTGGATCCTTCTTCAAAGTACCATTGGCCTCCATTGGTTTGATTATATCTTAGGCTACAGTGCCCTGTGGAAAGAGCCACTGCTGGACACTGCCCATCGACAGCTGCAGGAACAAGTGTTTGGACCAGGCTGCCACTTACACACCCTGTTGCCTCCCATCCAGCTCAGAGCACCATGTGGGACAAAAAGAAATGTAAATGTGCCTTTCTGCAGTGAATTGCTACTTCCCAGAGCCAAGGTATGTCTTTGAGGATCGGTGTTCCTTAGGACAGGCCATCCTTGCAGTCTCTGGAGGTTGTTTTCCTCAGCCTTCCTCTGCCCTGCTCAGCTACAGGGCTGGAGGAGATCCAATCCTCCTCCTTGAGAGGACATGGAAAGCCCCAGCACAGGGACAAACACCCCCACACCAGGCAGCTGCTGGTGACCACCTCACCCTCTGTGACTGCCAGGATGATGACAACAACAGACTAGACTCTGAGGGCATTTCACTTTGTCCACTGGAGGGCAATTAAGCATCTTAATTATGCCATTTTTTTTCCAAATATTTGTCCTGCTTGCTATCCCATGCAAACAGCAATGGCTATACTCAGGTGCTACATTTTCAAAGACGCTTTGTGATCTTGCTTTTTTTGGAATCACTGTCAGGTGTTGAAAGGCACTGAGAATTACCCTCAGCCCCTCAGCTTTGTGCCAATTTGCCAGTGTTGAAATGGAACAGCAATAGCCACAGATTGACAAGATGTTTCATGTTGGAAAATTGGAATTTCCAGTCCTCTTTTGGGGCCGGGCAGCTGATTTCTTTACACACAGTGCACGCATCCTTCCAAGCCTCAGCTGTGTGCCTGGCTTGGACTGACCTCAAAGGAAGACAAGCACTGATATTTGCAAGCAGATTTTGGACAGTTGCAACACAAAGGCTTTATCTTAAATGTAACATCAAACCACTTACAATATTTATACTTTTCCTCAGACACATCATACACTCTTAAAATATTTTCTCACTGAATGCACAATGATTTTCTTCTCGTCACAACTCTTTTGAATTATTAGTTTCAGTCTAATGCTTTTAAGAATGGTAAAGTTGCAATGTCCAAACTGCTATACATAGGGTTGTGAATTTATTCTTTTAAATTATAGCTTAGTATATTTAGTCAGTTTGTTTTATATCAAGCATTTATTTAAGTGGTTTTCATTATATTGACATTTTATAATGCCCTCCTAATATTCTTATTATTGATTTTAATACTGCAATGGTATTATTCATGGTGACACCTATTGGAAAGCAAGCTTCAATTATATCAATAGATGCTATTATTATAACATTGATAACATTAATATTTGATAGTGGCATAAAATGTGATGCATTGGCAATTAACTCATTAATGTAGATATCATTAACCAAAAATGTCAAAGTTGTTGTAATGATTTTTCTGTGGCTTTCTTTAACAAATTCTCTAATCCTTGGCTCAGTTTTGTGTTTTCAAATGTGTGTTACCACAAAAGTTTTTCTGAAAACTAAACATCTTCCCTTTTATATAAGAAAAGATGAGCTTTTATGGTTCAGAACATACTGTGAATCTTGAATCAAGAGCATTTGTAAGAGATACAGTACCTGAAGCTCCAGCACAGAATATTCAAAAATAAAAGATTTACCAAAACATAACTGTGCCTTTTTGCTTGTTGCTTAGCAACCAGAATTGATCCAGCAAAAAAGTCACCTGACTGAGGGATTGCTGGTGGCAATATTACTCCATCATTTTTCTTTTTCACACTAAACTGATGAAGGTTCTATCAGAAACAGCTATTAATTGTTTCTTTCTTTTCTATCCAGCTCCTTAATTATACAGTAAAAACATTTCTATTGCTGTTACTGACAGGAAGAGAGCACAATGTAAAGCTTAAATAATTAACAGACTTATTCAAATACATCTAGATCTAAAAGAACAAATACTGCAAGTCACAACTCACTGTCAACTCTGCCATACCAAAATAACAAATGCAGTGAGCTGTTCATATAGCAGCAAATAACCATTTTTACCACACCTGCACTGTTGGACAATTTGCAATAATCTTTTAAAAACCACAGACTAAGAATACTTGTTGTTTTGATGACTCAGTTGGAATTCACCACCACATTTGTCTTGCTTTCATCATTTCTAAACATTAGCATTTTCATCTGTTGACTGAAAGCACTTCTGGTCCTCTATAACATATATATAAAACACTTTTGATCTTTTAAAATCCTCCTGTCAACCTGGAATCACACAGCCTCTTACATTACCTTGTTCTTGTCCTTAATGGTGACCTGCAGTGAACTCCGCACTCCCTACTTTCAGATGTTCAACATCCTTCCTTTGTTAAAAGCTGCTGATCAAAAAGGAACATTGTGTTCACTGTGTTTCCCTCTATAGCCCCTCACAATCATTTACAGGAATTACACTAAAGCACAGGGTATGGACAGCAGCAATTTCATTTGACCGCATGCAGTATTTTTGTTTTGCTTTCCGCAATATTTAATTCCTTAAGCAAACAAGAAAACGGAATGCATCTTGGTACTTATACGCTTGGCCCATCAGGAGTAGTCAAATACAGAGTGGAGTCCAGGAGTGGGGAAAGATTATTCTTTTCACCTGCTTATTCTTTGAAATGAATGCTCTATATAGCTCAGATGACATTTGTCCTTTTAAGAACTGAAGAAATGTTACCTAAATGGAGCATATATCCAGTTTCACTTTTCCTCTGTATCATATTCAGATCTGGTAGATGGGATTTGATGCTGTTTCCCATAATGCCTCCATGGCTTTTTCTGTAAAAGCTTAACAAGGACACAGCATCAGAGAGTCTTTAGTGGCTAATACCCGACCCCTTTCTCTCACATTACAGCTCCAAGTGACCATTTTCATGCCAAAAGGTCACCAACATCCCCATCCCCATGGAACCAATGTGCATCAACCTTCTAACCTTTGCCACCGAGAGATGATAGCTATTTGGGCTGCAATCCCTTCATTACAGATGGTCCATATTTTATATTTAGTGTGGGAGGTCAAATTTAGGAAAGCAATTTCTCTTAAAGCTAAGAGTCCCAATAATCCAAGATCTTCTATTGGCTTATGGGTTAGTGGACAGTAATGGGTTTATGGGCAGCTCTAGGTTTTTTCTCTTCACTGGGGAGGGAATTCCGTCAATCTAAATTTTTAGGATTGGGTGGCTACTGTTGTTTATTATTCAATGAGCTCTTATTAGATTGTATCTAAGCACACTACAGCAGGCAGAGAGTATCCTTATAAGCAGGCTCCCAGGCTGGATCAATATCTCAAGGCATTTACAGTCTTCTTGAAACAGATTAAACAACACTATTTTTTAATTCTGTTTTTAAGGCTTCTATGTGGTCATGCAGTTTTTTAGTGACAAAAGCACTCATCCATTATCATCATTAATCACAATGGTTAATCAACTGTTAAAGCAGCTTGCATCTTAATACAGGGACCACCTTTAGCGGAAATAACATTTTGCAGCAGATCACAGAAAGACTGAGCAAATCCCACAACCAACAATAAAATTCAAAAGATCAAACTCCAAAATGGTGGTTGAAGGATATCTGCTCTACATTAAGGGGGAACATTTTGATCCAATTCTGTATTGGTCTTTGTAAAAGGGAACAATTATTATAGTCCCAATACTGCAAAGATTTAGGCACATGCTTAAATTCATAGAGCAAGGCCCAAGCCAGTGAAGCATCTGGGGGCATCGTTACATGCAGTGCTACTCAGGACAGCACTCAGGCACGTGCTTTACTTGCTGGTAAATGACAGATCCATACAGAGAGTTTGGAGTGCAAGGTAAGAGTTTATAACCCATGACACTGTTGGACAATTTTAGTTCTCGAAGGCCAGTGCATGGTTAAAAACCTCTCAGTCCTGCAAAACTACTTCAAGACACAAAAGCAGTTTTGAAGCTGCCTGTGAACAAGCAATTTAAATGCAATTTGCTATTGTCTGTATGATCAAGTTCTCCATTAGCCACAAATATTCAAACTAGTGTTGGGGAAACCTGAATTTCTCCAAGATAGCATTGACCAAAGGTCCTGGTTAAAAAATAAAGCTTGCTACAATCAGAGAGCAGAAACAACATAGGGTTACTGCTTTGGGAAGAACTAGTGTCATGCTCTTCCTATAGCTTCTTGCTGCTGGACAAAGCATCCTTAGCTAAATCCATATACTTTAAAAGGTTTACACCAGCAGTTTTTAAGTTTCCAGCTTTCTCCTTTAATAGCAGCTCCACAGATTCAAATGAGAGATCCATAGGCAGACACTTCAAACAATGAATACCCTTTGTAACGAACACCCTGGACCCAAGACAAGATCACAACAGAGTTTTGAAAGTAAGTTTCCCAAATATTTATTTGCACCTACATTTGCACTTTTTCTACTTGCTGAAACCTCCTACCCATAAGATTTCAACAAGCTTGACTGACTCACTGGGGAGCTGCCCTTGGCCACCTGCCCACCAGGTGCTCTGTTGGTAACACAGCCCCTCCTGCCATGGGATGCCCGGCACCCCCTCCTCACCTCATGAATACGGCGCAGCTGGGTGTGCACAGATGACTTGGTGAGAAAGAAGAACTGGACTTCTAGACACATTTAAGTGTCAGAAGATGCAGCTTTAATGCTAGCGAGGTTTTAAAATAGCACCTAGCCTTCAGTGCCGGGCAGCTGGGCCGTGGGGAGTATCTGCAGACTTACTGGACTCCTCTGTGTATCAGAGAGGGGGTAAATGGGAAGCATATGCTAAATACCTTCTTAAGACCATCTTGATCCATTAAAGGAAAAGCTGAAAGGAGCTGGTGCCACATGTTTGCTTTAAGAGTGCCTGGAAACACCTGTGGGTTCAAACTGGACATTTGGAGAGCATGGGATGGAAACTGTTGGTGATAATGGTGATTCTGGAAATAACAGTGGGCTGATCTGACCCGTGATATAATCCTACTCTGATCAATAGGGTTATCAGAATTTTTTAAAAAGTGAGTCTGGTCAGCTTCACACTACATTTCTGTAGCAGTGCAAAGGGTGTCAGTTTCTTTAATCTCTTTTAAAACATCTTCCATCACCCCTTTTTCCCTGGTAAAGCTGTGCCTGCACAAAGCCACCCAGTGTAAATGGAAGTCAAACTGACAGGGTGGCTCTGAAGGAAATAAAGGGACCAGAATTGCCTTGCTGTTGTTAACATGTCCTTTGATGTTGTTTT
This sequence comes from Empidonax traillii, assembly GCF_003031625.1. NCBI lineage: Eukaryota > Metazoa > Chordata > Aves > Passeriformes > Tyrannidae > Empidonax > Empidonax traillii. Next base: position 873,618 of record NW_020955310.1, read on the forward strand.
TCCTTTTTTTCTTAGGCTCAGATATTACAATTTTCATAATATTTGTGTACAACACTTCCATAATTTAAAGCAAACACCATAAAGGACATTTCCATTCATTTCGCCTTCAATATTCTGTTATCCAAAAAACTAAAATGGTGTTCTTCAAAGCCATGTAACCCCAAAGTCAATGAACATAGGTAGGCCTTCATCAAACAGAATTAAACCAGTTATCCAGGTTTTCGGCCTCCTAAGCATATTTCAGATTCCAGCAGCAGTTTAAGACCAGATACTTCCTCAGCAGAATGTGTTATAGGGCCCTGGACACACAGCACAGACACAGTCTGAGCTGCACAACAGGCTGTTCCTACTTTCACAGAGAGGAGCTTTTAATTTTCTTTAACTACTTTACAATATCTTCTATGCTAATGATGGAGAGTAACTGACAAATTTTTTAACATATTTGCTGAACTAAAATTTATTTCTATAGTATTAGTGCTGTGCTCTCCTTGGAACACAGCCTGTTGCTGTGTTTAACTGCGTGCAGGATCTCACACAGCAGTGTCCCGGTCCCTGCCAGGGTATCCCAGCCGCTGTCACAACTCACCTTTTCTGACACGTTATGGCAATTCTTTTTATTTTTGGTCTGTTATTCTCACATGCAGAGAATGATCTCTTAAAAGCTGTACTGTGAAACCAAAACCATCTGCCCTGCCCTGTGCTTACAGACCCATTCCTGCTTCGGGATCTACAGTACAAGCTATCATAGCTCAAAGTGGTGAGTATTAAAATGATGCCCTGTGAAGGTAAGATGGGTGTGGACAGAACCAATTTGTTTATACAATTGTGTTTTGCCACAGAGTAAATTAAGTTACAGGGTATTCATCAAAATTGAATCACCACAGTGCGAGCTAACAATTTTCCGAAGACATTGTGACATGAGCACAAAGCCGCCCGTCAGCCACGAGGAATCGCTGTCGTCTCACAGGCTGCAGCTGAATTACTTACCAGAACAATTAGACAAAAGCAATCCTCAGAAAGGTGGAAGTTGCCAACCAGTGGAAAACAGTGACAGGTCTAAAACTGTGTTTATTGCTTATTTAGAGGAGCCAGAAGAAAGGAGAGAGAGAGAGAGAGAGAGAGAGAGAGAGAGAGAGGGAGACCTTCTACGGGTGGGACTGTCCATGGGAGTGAGCAATGGGGACATCACAAGGTGAGGAGGGTTACTGTCCTGGTGGGACAGGCAGGACTTCTCTCCTGAAATATTTCTGGAAAATCAGATTTTGAGTTGACCATTTCCTCTTTATTTTTCTTTTCAACACTTGAATGAGAGGGAGCAACAAACCCCCTCTCTTACCTCACATTTCTCTGCTGATATGGAGATAAAAGTGAGGAAATTACTGTGTTTGAGTACGGAAAAATTTAGGTGGGCAAATAGGGACAGGTAAAGATTTTCACTCTCATCTCCACTCAACTCCTGGTGTAAAATAGAGAAGATGATTCTGGAAAATAAGGGTGTATGAGTGTGGAGACCACATTCTAATTTTTTAGTTTTTTCTTATAAGAAAGTTTGTTTTGCTAATCATCCTTACTTGAGAGAAACACTTAGGCATAAACCTCCTGTTTAAATGGCATTTTATTTAACTAAAAAATATATTTAAAGTGTAAAATAATTTCAAGAGCATTGAAATATTGTTGTTGGAAAAGACATAAAAGGTGAGAGCCTAATTTCTTTCCTCCTTAGCTTTTTTAAAAGAAAATATATCTTTCACTCCACTTTTCTTAAGGAAATAGCAAAGGAAAAGATTTTTCAAAAGGACAGATGTTTTCTTATGCTTTCAAAGCAAGAGAAAATTCAAAAATGTTTGTCAAAAAAAGTCTCCTTTTAAAAAAATACTGCAAACTATAAAGTTTTCATAAGGCTCTCCATTACAACAAATCTCCCATCAGAAAAACCTATTCAGAAAACTGCATTACTGGGGCTTTTCAGGATAGACTTTGTTTTTAAAGGATAATCATGTGTCATTTCCTTGGCAGGTAAGACATTAGAGGTAGAACTAAAAAAGAAAATGAAACATATATCTATCCCAATCCAAAATCTACATCAGCAAATCTAAGCAGTCCAGGGAGGGAGTCCAGGCTGCAGGGACACACCTTTCTGTGTGAACAAGTTCTGCTCAGCCTGGAGCTTATGGCTCTCTCCCCTGGGGCTGGCACAGAGGTGCCCCTGCAGAGCCCACACCCAGTGCCCTCTCACTGCCTGCCAGGGGGGAGCCTGGGCAGGGCCCTGCACCACCTCCCGAGGCCATTTCCCTTCTGCTGGGGCTCCTGGCTTTCCTGCTGATGGTTTCTGATGGAAAGACTGGAGTGTGCTGTGGAGCAGGGGAAGCAGAGGAGCTGATGTGCTGCCAGGCTGGCTGGGGCACTGAGCAAACACCGCTGGGTCACTGAACCTGGCACAGCTGTGTCAGACCAGCTTCTGTGACCCTGAAACACAAATTCCTCCCAGGTATTGTGCTGACTCTGCTCCTGGCCCAGTGGAAGTGCTGTGAACTGCTACCTGCTTTGTCAAGGGTTCCCTCAGGGAATTTAGCAGTATCTGTTTTTTTGGGATGAGCAGGATTGCTGCTCCTTTGCTCTGATGGAAATGGAGTTATGCTACACAGTATATATTACTGGATGCCATACTGGTGCCTCAAGAGATGTTGACTGTGCACATTTACATAAATCTAAAAATAAATAAATATACTCACAAGCCTCCTCAATCAAAATATGCCACAGACAACTAAAAGATCTTGAATCAAATATTAATGTTGGAGATTTCTCCAGCCATTTTGTAATGCTTCCAGCTATCTTTATTACACAGCGTGTAATGCACTACCTTATTTTAGTCCTGAGCTATCAGGAGTATCATCTTTTTGATGGCCTCAAACTGGCTTAATAAAACTGGTCCTTCTCTAAGTGCTCAGGAGCAAGTATTTAAGATGGAGATGTGGTAGGCAGTACCTGCAGGCTGTGGCAGTCCTGATCAGGACAGTGCTTGCTGAGCCACAAGAAGGAATTGTTACTCGTTAAAAGTCTGTTACTCTGGCAAAGTAAGTTGCAAGTCTTACCCTGAGACGGGTGAGAGGACTGTGAACGTTTTCCCACATATCTAAAATTTGTCCTCAATTTACACTGTCCTCAATACCATGACTGTCAAGTATTTTGCCTCAAACTATTATTGTTCTTTTTATCTTCTGCAGTTTCCCCACTATTAATTGTATTGAGTAGTTCCTTTGCTGCATCGTGTCCTTTTCCTTACATTGCTATAAAGTTCCATGTCTTCTGAAAAGGTCTCAGATTTGTGTTTTCTAAATAAAAGAGATTGTGATATGCTTAGTGTCAGCAACCACAAGAGATAATGAATCTGTTTAAAAAGAATCCCATGCAATTCCCTTGCAAATACGAGATTTGCAACATCACTGTGGGAACAAACCCAAGTCACTGGGCTTTCTAAATTTAATGAGGTTCAAATGTCCAAGGGCACCAGCTTTCAGGGGAAGAAGCAATGTCAGAGATGCAGAGAAACGGATAGTGTTTCTTAAGGAAAGGAAGAAAAATATCTTGAAAGAGGTTTCCCCCTTGAAGTGAATGAGGTGAAGTTACTGGTAAGGAGGCAGCTGTGAATGTTCAAAGGGGATTAGATTCTTCCACAGATCGTGCCTTTTGAGTTCAATCACTGCAATATTATTTATGACAGTTACAGACCTATATGGCAATATCTCAAGAAGGAGAATGATTCATCAATTCCAACACTGCTTCTTCCAGAGACTGAACTGCAATGCAGCACATCACAAGACACACTATTAGGTAGGAAGCAAGAAATCTTCAAAACAGGAATGATGCAAAGTCCATTCAATCAGCTTAAAGGTTTCTATTGCCTCCAGTGATCTTTGGAAAAAGGCAGCTTTGAAAACAGAAAAGTCTTATTTGTCAGAAATTCTTTTTTCTGAAGATGACATTCTGTGGTGGATTACTTAAACTGAAGCAACCAATACTTACACCCTGGAGTATTTTAGTGCTTTCTCTGCAGAGCTTAGTCCCTGGAGCCCCAAGAGGGAGTATTTCCTTATCACCCTGTGGCCAGCAGGCAGGCTGAAAGTAAAGCTTCCTCAAGTGACCTCACTTCAGATCAAATATTTGCAGCTATGCCAGCTGCTTCCATGGTGGTACGAAAATACCAGCCTAGGCCACTGCCTGTCCCCTGGGATTGCTGGGCAATACTTTTTCCTTCAGCAGACATCCCAGCTCTCCTCTGTGCTTGCCTATGCCTTTCCCACCTCGGGCCAGATAGAAGTGGGTTCTTTGCAAGCTGCTTGTGAATGGGAGTGGGATTTGTCATAAAGCTATAGCCTGGGTCAAAGTCTGAGAGTCACTCAGTGCATTGCCCATGCATCAGTTAGGATTTCTAAAATGCAAGACACTGTGGGAAGTCACATGGTATCCTCTGAGAAAGATACACTGCTGCCTCAAATGCAGCTTCAAATGTGTTCTTTTTTCGGGTAAGTCCACGCCTTCAGTTTTATAGTAAAAGCAAGTTCACAGTCATCATTGTCCTTATGCTCTACTATTTCTTGTCCAAATATTTACACTTTTTTTCTCTGTTTGATGTATAACGCACTAACACTGTAAAGCAAACACACACGAGTGGTGCACCTTGTTTCAGTACTATATCTATCTTCTGCTAGATAGCAGCAGATGATCAAGCTTCTACAGGCAATTTGTCAGTGAAGATGCAGTGAGGTGTTTCTGGGAGACATTACAATGCATCTTGTTTTATTTATACATATTCATATTAATTCCAGAACAGAGATGCTACAACAGTACTTGGGGCAATTCTCCCTAGCAGGAACCTCAGTCCAGTGGCTCTTGCTGTTCCCAGAGATAAATGATCATGATACCAGCCCAGAGAGGACATCAAGTTCTCCTACACTTGCAGAGCCTTTTCTACCTACATTGATGGCTCTATACCAAATGCTTTAGCACGAACTAATAATACAGTGTTTTCTTCCCCAAACTGGCTGTTTGCTCACACAGAAAGAAAAGAACCCATGTAATAGTGACACCTGGTGACACCTATTGTTTTGCTTACACCCCCCCACCCTCCCCCCCTTTTTCCAAATATACCAGGTTTCACTGAAAACTCTCAATCTAGGCTAAGTGGTTGGGGTAGAACTATAAAACAACATTCAGGTATAAAGAATTCAGATTGATGTCTTATTCTTTGCTCTTTCTTTTTGACACTGCTAACCTTCATCAAACGGTTTACCCACTTCACCATCACGTTCAAGGGGATGTGCAAGAGACCACATGGTCTACCTGGAAAATAAATCTGTAGACACTAACATAAAATGAAAAATGAATTGCACTGCCATCAGTTAAGTCTTTCTGTAGTCCACATTCCCTGAGCTGAGGACAGCATGTTCGTTGGAAGGGATTCTGCAGACTTCACGGTTAAAAGACAGAAAGTTATTCTGGTGTAAAAACTCAAGCATCTAAACCTCTAAGTTTTCTTGTAAAGTTTCTCTGCCAATATATTCTCAAAGTGACCTCATTTTTGTAGTAGAGAAGATGAAAAAACTTGGATGTGTCGGGAGGATACTAATAATAACCGATACTATTAGACATTGATCTCCACTTTTTCAAAGTGTTTGCTGGGAAGTGCAGGGATTATTGTCATATACTCTGATGTTCTGGTACTGTAAGTTATCATTTGTGTCCATTATTAAATTAGCTCACCACTGTGGTGGAAATCACTACTTCTATTCTTTGGTAACTACACTATGAGTCATCTAGGCCATGGACAGGGCAAAGTCCTATTGGAAAATCCTGTAAAAATTACGTGGTGAAAAATACACATCTTTCTGCCTCAAAGGGGACTACAGTGAAAGGGGAGTTAGTTTTTACCATTTATTTAGATATGTTCACAAAAGAGTGTGGGGAGGTGAGCAAAATGTCAGTGCAGATACAGTAGCAGAAACCACATTTCCAAGCTTTGACCACTTAACTGTTTCCCAAGGGACATTTTTACTGGTATTTTGTTGAACTCAGTCATTATGCTTCCTGTTAAGAACTAGTAAAAGAAAGATTATAATATGGTTATGGGAAAGCAGAAAATAATGAAGTGCATCTCAGCACAAAGGAAAAGGAGAGAATGGCAGGTGTGAAAAGATCTTTTTGTTTTCCTAATTCCCCCAGCTTTTTTTTTTTTTTTTTTTGGTAATTCCCTTATTTCCTTGTCTTGCACCTCGGATCCCACCAGTCATTCCAGGCATATTAGGACTAACAAATGAGTCATGCTGCCCATGCTCCAGTCTCTAAGCAGAATATTTGTACCCTCTGCTCAGCACATTACTGTGCACAGTCTACCTCAGCTGGAAGGTCCCTGCTCGTGTGCAGGGGACTGCCCAGGTAATGACTCCCGTGCTCTCAGAGCACAGGGACATTATAAAGATGTACCTGGAGACAGGCTTCTTATTGAAGAATAATGGAGAGGTCACCCTGGACGCCTGCTGCCAAGAAGGGCTGAGCTAAGGTCATTAATGATAATTAATCATTAATTAAACTGGGCATGATACACTAGAAATGGTATGTTAGCTACTCCATTCTCTGGGAAATCTCCTCCTTTAAGTTAAACTGGCTCCCACAGCAGTTGTGCTTCCTGTGTGAAAGACGTGTCACGTATATATGATCCCATGCCACTCAGTGAAGTTGTGGAAGCAACAATCTTCTTGTTGATTGAATTTTCACTTAATTTAATTTTATTGGAAATCACAGATGGTGTCACCCAGAAGCTAGAGGCTAAAAAGGGGCACTTTACAAACTGAATAAAAAACTTATTAAGTTATAATAAGCACCAAAAGCAAATGGAGGTGAAAACTTTACTGCAAACAACATGTTTACTCTACACACAGAGTGATACTAAAATTGAATTCCTTTTTATTTCAGACTTTAAGCATGCTCTTGGCAAAGCAAATAATTCTAATATGATGCAAATCCCTGGTTTCTTATGAATGAGACTGGAAATGGAGAAAAGGAGCACAACAATGTTAATATATAGAGAGCTGAGAATGGCTCAAATGCAAAAAGTTTAGTTACATAATTTATTTTTACATGTGAGAGACAAATAAAGAGAACAAAATATTCTTGTCCACTGCAGACCACCAAATTTTCTTCCCCAAATGAGCAGAGAGAGTGTGGTCAGGGGAACAGATTGCTTTCAAGATAGAAAACTGCAATGTGTGAACTTGCACTTTCATTTCTCACCAGCCTTTCCCCATCTCTTGGTGGAGAGTGGCAAATTCCCACAGTGTGGGACGTGTTCCCCAAATCAAAACAGCCCTCTCAGAAAGTCCTGACCCACGTCCCAGGCATGTGCAGGGTACATTCTGTCAGTCTGCAGCCCAGGTAATGAGCAACTTTTCTGTGGTTTTAATACCCACCTACCACTCCTTCTCAAAATGACATAATAGTTACTCAATGGCACTGTGTACTAGGAGCTGTTAATATTAGCTGGGATATAGCATGTCTGTGAGAGAAACTTCAAAGGGACAGACAACTGCTTACTTTTTCCTCTTTGTAAACTGGGAAATGAAGATCTGCCATTATTGGAAACAAAGAAAATCTTTCTGCCATCAAATGGAACATTATGGTTGTTCCTCTGATTTTCTACATGATCATTTTTGGAGAAAGGAATAATAAATTTTAAGATAAACCCTGCTCACAAGATGTGTTATTTATTCACCCAGTTAACAGCCATTTCCTGTAATCAGTATAAACTGATCAATCTGCCATAATGAGAATGGAGCCAGCAGCTTCCTGGCCAGGGATGAGCCTGTGTCTCTTCTAATCTGCAGACATAACATATTGGAAGAGAAGATCACTAAATTCCCACATGCTAAGCAGTGAAAGCACGGCAGCTTTCCCCTCTGCAGGTAGATGGCTAAAATAATGTATGAAGGCAATAATTCTCAGGTCTTGTATAATTAGTGATATAAGAAAAAGAGTGTTTTCTAACATATGCTTGAATTAATTAATTAATTAATTAATTAATTCTGACACTAAAAAAAAGTATTTTTCAGTTTCCACTATAATATAACTGCTATGACTAATGGATGAGGCTTAAAAACAGATCCACAAACACATTAAGAGCAGTGATTTTTGACCCTTCATAGAAAAATGCTTTTATTAGTGCTGTAAATACCTCTGCTGAACACATGGACGGGTAAACTACTGAGCAAATGAGATTTAGTGGAAAAAAAAGGGGGATCAAATAGTGCTTTGTTCCTATGGAAGAGTAAACCAGTAAATAACGCAACAAAAAATCCTGCTCCTTGATTCCAGAGGGCCCCATGGGCTGCCCTCCTATAGGGGTACATTTGTTGGTCCGCACAGAAAACATATTAATTTTTATGACTGTTACGTGATTAAAAATAGGCAAGAAGTGACTGAAATATCTGCTGAAAAGGCAACACTATCATAAAAATATTTTTAAATCTGTCATCTTTATATTTCTAATGTGGACTTCGGTTTACAAATAAAGACCAGTAGGCATCCAGAAATTGCTTTGGGCCACTGCATCAACATCTCTGTTATTTGCTTGTGAAATAAGCCTGGATTTCTCTCTGTCTTCTTTTTTGGGTCACTGTGTGGGCTCTGAAAAATATGACATCTTCAGAGAGTTCCTACACTCAAAATACATATTTCTTTTTTCCAAACATTCATTGCACACCTACATGAAATCTTCCCCCAGACCCAACAGTTTTACAAGGTTTTACATTATAGTTGCTTTGCTGCTCAGTGTTCCTTTCTTACAGAGTCTCCTGTCTGTTACCAAGAGACATCATGCTGCAAAATGAAAAGCATCTCCAAACAAACAGAGACTCAATGCCCACCTTCAACCAAATAAGATGTGAATTTCAATTCAGTCCTTTTCAACCTTAAGGGTCTAATACCATATAAATGTCTGCAGGCATTTATGCTTAATATTGTGACTAATTCTGCTGCAGTCACTCGGCTTTGGTGGCTAAGTTATATGATGTTTATTTGTATGTATTTGCCAGAACAAACTTTTGGGAAAGCAAATTTCAGCAGTAACTGAATAAAATCCAATATCAATTAAGCTTCTTCATATTTGCTAATTGCAAATTTTATCTGGACCAATGCATGTATTCTGATTTATTTACCCCTTAAAGCTAAAGCTGCACAACTCCATGCTGCAAGACAGAGAAAACCCATTGTTTACTACAATGTGTATTAAAATTGTGCTAGAAGATATTTTACTGATTTTTTACTGAAAAAGAGACAGCACTCAGTGTCAAAAATACCGTGTTGAATTAGTGCTTACAACCCGTGATTGCTGAATGTGTGTTGCTGAATCTGCGAAGGACCAGGTTGTTTCTAGGACTCTGTACACATTCAATTGATTCCTCAGATCAGATACAAATCTTCCTTGTCTCTGCATTCCTATCCACAGCTGCACACACCCAAATAAGAGCAAAATCCTGTAAGTGTTTAAAAAAACCCCAGATCCTGAACGCAATGCTTTGGGACCAAAACAGAAAGGAACAGTCTTTAATTATATGATCTGACAGGATTTTTTGTCTCCAGGGAATATTCCCTGGTTACTAAGAGTCAAGGGCCCTTGTTAGATACCTGAAAATTGAGAGCTACCAAGGACTGGAGGATTGCTGACAGCCCCACCACTGAGGAGGAACTGAGAGCTGATAGTGTTTTAGCCTCCTACGACCAGGCAGCATAGCAGGTTGCTGCCTCTGACTGCAATCATCCCCTTCCAAGGGACATCAGCTGTGGCTTCACCTTGCTAAACAGCAGCTGGCCTCCGAGGAGCAAACACCTCCTTACAAACACCAGCTCACCCTCACACACATTTCTATGCACAGTGGGACACTGACTTTCTAGGCTGAAAAGTGCTGTTAGAATGCAAAGAATTCTAAATATTGAAATTATGAGTCTAATAATTTATATGCTGCTTTCTCATCATCTCGCAAAATGTCCTCAGCAGCAAATGTTAGAAGTCATGACATTAAATACTCTTTAGAGGAGTGCACTTTCTTTTAACAAATAAGACTACCCCCCTGAAAAGTCACTGGCAAAACCTGCAGTGTGCCCAAAAGGGGCAGGATCTGTCTGTTAGCAGCTTTGAGAATATGCAGTTCCTTTCAGCTGTGCTACCCTTGATGAAACCTCCTGTGATAAATCATACAACTCTGACGTGTTCGCTTGTTTGCCAATGAATTTGAAAAAGGGCTTATACCAGTTAGGAGTGTAAATACAATTAGATTTTAAAATTATTCAAGAATCATTTTAAAGGTCCCCTGAGATTTCCATGTTAACTCAAATGGATTTTGCTTTCTGTCAGGATTCAGCTGCTTCTAGGAAAGCTTTGTGAGCAGGCAGGTAATATGACACCTACTCCTACGTGAGAATTTGTGGACAGATCTAAATTACTTAATTACAGATCACCACTGTAAACATTTAGCAGTGTGCTTTTAAGATAATGAAAAGCGTATTCATCTTAGTTTTTAAAATCTCAAACACAGCTACATTTACAAGTTCACTTTAGCACACTATAAATATCCTTTGTCTTTCCACCAACAGCCCTGGTCTAATTCTGCATGTGTGCATCTGATGCCTGCTCTGTGGCTCTTGCCCTGCTTTGCATCCCCTGTTGTGTCAACACTGTTTGATGTTGCTGGGGGAAGAGGGCAAGGGTCAATTCTTTTACTGATGAGATGTAGCTGTTGGCTCCTTGAGATTAGGTCGGACTAAAGTTGGAAGCATGCAGGAAGGTAAAAAAAGACTTCCCACTTCTAATCAGCACACACCTTCTCATCCTGTGGGGATGAGTGTGTCCAAACTGAAGAAATCAGCACTGTAACACACCTGGCTTCACTGGTGTGTTGGAAAAGACAAACAGGGATGGGAACATCTGAAAATTTTGCCTCTTGCAGAGGTCCAGCACCTCCTCACCCAGCCCAGGCTCATCTGCCCAAAAGCCTATTGTGAGAACCAGTGTCACCTCCTCACTTCTCCCACTTCAATCCAGCAGCATTTTAAATGTGTCAGGAATTGTACAAAGAAACTATTTGCCATTGATTAGCAGTGCACGTTTTTAATGAAGTTGTCTTTTTCTTCCTGCTTTTTTTTTTTTTTTTAAATTTTATTTTATTTTTGGTAATCATGTTTGGAGACATTTCCCCACAAAGAACCACTATTTCCTAGTATTGAATAAGATCAACACTTGTGAGTTCAAGCTGGCAAATTGCCATTATCTCTGAACTGCTGCATGAAGAGTCCAAGAACAAAGCTAAACCAGGGACAAAGAAAAAAAAACAAAAATTCAAGAAGGAAACATGGGTGCCAGGTTTTGAACTTCTGAAAAAAAAATAAGCTTTTGGAGGACCTTTGATTTGGAGAGATGATTTGACTTGGGGCTTTTGGCTCTTTCTGGGGAATTAGTGAAAAAAAAAACCTTGCCTTTATAAACAAAGTGCAAAAGCGGATTTTGATGGAGCTCTCCTCCCTTTTTTTGCCCTCCACAAATTTGCAATTGCTTATCCCAAATCTCAGTCTAAATAAAGATGTAAGGGAACATTTGCTTTCTGCAATTCTATTTTAAATCTGCAATTCAAAGTAATTCCAGTTTTGGCCCATCTCCAAGGAAAAGAAAATAAAATACTACCCTTTACATTAATCCACAGATAGGGAAAAATCTGTGTAAGAATGATTTGATCACAAATTATTGACACAGAGATCATTTTTTGCTCTGGGATTGGGCAGCACCTGTCAGTGGAGAGTCCTGACTCAGGCCTGAGGCCTCCAGATAACATGGATGAGCACTGGCTGGCTTCCTGCAGCAGCAGAGCAGCTTTTCAGAAGATAAAGAGAATAGGAAAAAGGCTTCTCAGAAACTAACTACTAGAGCATTGTTTTTCAGTAGCTAGAGATGAGCAGTCCAGATATCAGCTGACAAATATTTACTGCAGAAGTTTCAAGAGTTAAAAGCTCATTCCTCTTAAGTGGCTGGACTACTTCTGATTTTTTCTCATATGCTATTTCTTCACCTCCATATGAGATACCATGGGAATTTTACCAGCCTTAACCTCTTGTCTCCCCACAGCTCTACCCCAGGTAGGAGTTGACCTTTGCTAAGTGTTCAGCTGCCTTTACTGAGGGAGGATGTGTGTTGTATATAGATCTTTCTGAAAATCCATGAAAAAAGGCTGTTGCCCAGTAACAAATGGTCCAGTTCGGCTTCTTTTGCTCATGATGAGGAATGTCCACCCTTTCAGGTGGTCCTATTGCTTCCTTTCTTTCACCTGAGTAAATAAACATGACTTAAAGTGGATGAAGGCTTAAGGCAGGGCAGGAGGCTCCGTGGATGGTTTCTCCAAAGCAGAGCAACCACAGGGTTCTCCAGCAGACTGGGTTTAACTGAGCAGTTGATTTTCCTGAGATTTTCCTGGATTCATCTTTGCTGTACAGTGACATATGAGGCAGACACTTGACCTACGCCTGCTATTTAATTAAATGCACTTGTCCACCTTTTTTCTTTGTGTCCGTGTCATGATCCGTGTAAGAATAGACAAAATACCGTGTTGTTAACAGGCAAAACTTATGAAGCTTAAATGGAAGATTTGGCTGGGTGTCTTTAATTAAATGGGCATTAATACTATGCAACATCCTAACTCTGAATGTGAAGGCATTAAAATAATTAACTGGTTTAATCTAGGTTTAAGAGGCTTGAAAAATAGGTTGAAAATAGGTGCCAGTGTGACAGTATATCCCTGTGAAGGTGACCTTGGTTCTAGACACTGGAGCAGCCTGCAAGCATCCCTGCACATCCCATGGATGTAACAGTACATGGCTGTGGCACCAGGATGGTGAGTGCTGACACAGAAGAAAGCAGCAGCTGTTTAATCACCTATTTGATTAATCTAACTAGCAAATATGGTGAAATTTATCCAAATCACTAGAATATTGTTTACGTTTCATAGCAGCATAAGGCTGATTACAGATTTAGGACTCACTCTAGAGCTGGTCTTTAGTCATAAATGTAGGAAGACCATTTTGTCAAAATGATATTTGGTCTGACCTTGTAAATAAGACAAAAAGGCTTTGCTTGCTGACAATCACATGATGTGGGTGAGGGCTCCAAGAAGCTCATATCTGTGTCACTTAGGAAACAACCACTGCTTTTTCTTTGTTGGCTCCTGACAGCAAACCCCAATTCCATGAAGAAAACAAACAATCCAGCTGTAAACAGACTCTTGCCGTGGAAACACCGTGTACAGGAGAAACATCTCATTTATGCTTGCTTGGCAAAGTTGTTGTGTAAAAAGTAGAGCTGCTTCAAAACTGGACATGGAAATTTTTTTCTTTTTTCCAATTTGTGATGAAATCTCGGGATCTGCCAACATTACCAAGTAGTGCAGCATAACAGAAGTAGATCTGAAGAGTAAAACAGTTGGTCCAACAATGTCCACTCTACAGAGCTGTGTGATGAGTCAATTTTTTATCAGCTCTAACCCGACCCTGCGGTTTGCACTGCATTCATGTGTGCCTAAAGAGCATCTTTTGGCCAGCTAAAGTTATTTCTTCAGAGATCACAAGTGAAATGAAGAATGAAAAAAGCTGTTCAGGTATTCCCTCAAAGCTCTGGGCACTCTCAAAGAAACTGTTTGGCTCCATTAAAATAAGCAAATTCCACTAAGGACAAGTAAACTGCTGTTACAGGACTTCAGTGCTAACACTCACTGAGCACATGCATTCTAGACCTTCTGGACAAAACCAACCCTTTGTTTATCAATTTAAATAGAGCAACAAGAAGAACAAATAAAGCCATTTGATTTTTACCTCACTCCCTGAAGAGGACTGTCAGAATCACAAATCTGTTCAGACTCGAAGGTCATCAGTGAACAGTCAGATCTAGTAATTTTTTTTTTTGTATGGGAGCTTAAATTCGGAGTAAATGAAACTGTGGCCATGCGAATCACACTGCTCTTAAACAGCATATCCTAAATTATAGTATATAACAACAGTCATGAATGCCTAGAAGATTTGATCCCCCTGTTAACTCTGGGATGCAAAAAACTTCAAACCACTATAGTTAAAGCAGAAAGAAGAGGAAAGTGCACTCTAAACCCCATGGTGAACTCAGTTGCCCAGAGTACAGTGGCAATCTGCAGGATTTTTGTCTTTATTTATCGGACTGCATAATCTAATTATCTCTCATTAGTCCAAAGCTGATTATTTCATTTATCTTTGTATATGTGACAACAAAAGGCTCTCTTTAATTAAGCAGATCAGCAATTAGCTGTTGTTTTATAGGCAGTTTTAAACATCCCAGTACAAATAGCATGCAGCATGATTGTAATCAGATGCTCAGGGAAGAGTTGTAGATGAGGACATTTTGATTTACAACCCCATTTAGTTTAAAGCTGCATTGGCAAGTCTAGCTCCAAAAGCAAAGGCTTATGAGATATGGCCAAGTTGCCAAGCAGCCTTGATGGAACAAAGAATAACTGAGACAAGATCTGCCAGTGAAATTCAGTGAGATCTGCAGAGGAACCTTTGTGGGTCACCCTGAAGAACATGGGAACTCTGCTTCAACCAGGATTGTTCCATCATTTATAGTGAAGGAGACACATTCAAACTCCTCAGTGAAACAGCAGCAAACAGGTTTGAATGTACAGTTTTCTGTCCAGTCAGAGCAATCAGGAATGTCTGGGGTTAAATAAAATAAGAAAATTATTTTCTATTAGTGATGATGTTGTTGACATCAGTGGATGCTGCAGAACAACTTAATTTGGCTTGTGGATTATCAAAAAGTTGGAGCAGCAAAAAACACTAGAGTCTGGGTATCCTTCCAAGAATCTTTGGATGAATTCCCAATCCCAGCATTTCCTTTATCTCCTCTTAAAAGGTCCCCTCCCATGTTGGGGCTGGTAGTGGAGGAGGAGTCATCATTAATCCCTGCTTTCCAGTCCTGCACTGCAGATATGACAGCTGAGAGAAAACATCAAAGCAAATTTTTATTAAACCTTCCCAAATTTCTGCAATACTTTCATCAGCAAAAAAAATGGGGTCATGACATAAAAAAAAATGTAGAAAGGAGTAAAGCAGTAAAAAAAAAAAAATTCCTTAGAATAATTTATGAACACATAATAAGTTTTAATTATAAGATTCAAGTGCTGAGATAAGCACAAAGAAATTAGGTTGGATGTCTCTGTTAGCACAGAAAGAACAATGGATTGGAATGCAAATCTCCACACAAACTCATATTTGTAAGCATGGGTATTGTCCATTACTTGAGAGTAGCTCGATTTAAATAATCAATTTGCAAGAGAAAACTGCTGGTGCATTTAATATACTGAACTTCCCCCACTGGACTGTGCTTGTGACCTGCTCTGCTTAAAATACGGAGAAATGGGATTAAATAAACCAGAACAAAACAGCTGCTCCTTTTTTTAACTTCATTTTGCATATGCAATTTCTTATTTTTCAAAAATGAACTGGAAAATTATGTTTGCTTGGGCTGCTAAAATTTTCAAAATACATTTGTATTATTTTGTGAGAGACAATTCTTGATATGCTTTTTGTCCTCGCTTTTGGATGTCAAGATGAGCTTTTTTAACAGGAATATTCCAGCTAAATGTATGAGGAGCTCTCAAACCTGCAACATGCTGTTGGAAACTTTGGCAGAAAGGGGGACATCTTCCAATGGCTTTTAGTCCTCCTTCTGCAGAGATCTCTCTGCTCAGGACTCCTTTGCAAAGTGAAGTAGGCTTGGAGCAACACAGCGTTGTGAGGCTGTTCACCCGCTGGTAATTGGCAATTAAGCCTGGTATAAAAGGCTAATGGCAATTCTCTTCTGCTTGGAGAGTCAGAGGTAGAAATCTTGCCTGAACAAACTGAAGACATCTGTGAAACTCCCTGAAGTGAGTCATGAAAAGGACATAACCTCTCAAGTGCCTGCCATGAATTTTAAGGGCAGAGTCCCTAAGAATGCATATGAAAATCATGAAAAATCTAGGGCATCTTGTTGTGCAGAGGGAACTAATGTTGATGTGAATGAAGCAGGATGTAGCAGTGTACAGCTAAATATGCAAAATCAGGTGAGCTGGGTGCAGGGAGCTCCTGGAGTTCTGGTACAATCCCACCATTGACTGTGAATGTCACTGGCAGACTTGGATGGCCCTTTCTGTACATGGCTTTTAGTTACAAGAAATAAAAAACACCCAATAGCACCGGTCTCAACATTAATAATGAGGACAGAATAGGCTGATAAAAGACTGGCAAATCCAGTGCTAGAATTAAGTACTGAGTGGCTACTGAATAAACAGCCTAGTGAATAGGTAAAGACCTTTTACTGGATAATTTTTTTCTTTCATATTCTGACAAAAACACATCTGTATACACAGTAGTTGAACCAAACCTTTCTTTCTCTTATCTAATATAAACTTAAAATGAGAAAAAAAAATACTCTTCTTCTAGGCATATTCTGAGAATATCTAGTAGGTGCATTGAGAAGCAGGAAAATAAGATTAGAAAGTGAATATCATAGTCGATGTTCTCCATAAGAGACTAGTGGAGCATCAGGTAGGCTGGACTGCCTGTAGCTGCAAACTTCCAGGAATGGCAGAACCCTGTAGGACCACTGCTGTGTCACCTGAGAGTCACGGAGCCCACAGTGACAGCTCCATTAAAATTAAGGTCAGATTGACAGTCCTGTCTCAGAGAGTTTGTGATGTAACCAACTGCCAGAGAGAGCAAACCAGACGTGACCCAAACTCTGGACCCAGACATAAGAAGGTACAAGAGGCCACTCTAAGTAAGAGCTGTTACCCTCTAACACAGGGTTTTCCTTTTTTGCACTATAAATATTGGTCAATATTCACACAAAACCCCCAGCCAACTGAAATACGAAGTCAATAGGATCTTGAACTCATCAACCACAATAACAGCTTTAAATTATAGTAGAAGCAGAGACAGTAGGTTGAACCAAGGGTCCTAACAGCTGAAATCCATCCTGTGCAGCAAGAGCAACAAACTACTCCTATCACAAAGCACTACTCCTATCACAAAGCTAGAACAAAAAAAGCTCTGATTTATGTCAGATCTCAGTGTCTAGTGTACACCTTTTCGCTCCTCTGATTTTGGCTTCTAAGCTGGGGAAGCGGAAGCAAAACCAAGAGTCAATCTACTGGTCTGGGATTACCAAGGACGGGTGTTGCCTTGCCTGGAGTTGCTCCTCAGCTGACCTGGAAGGCAGCACTTGGTCCATACTCAGCCATTCCACAAGCCCTCGACTCTTTCACTTTGCTGGAGGAGAGGGCAAACTGCACTGAAAACAAATATCAGTGCCGGTACTGCCTGCGAATAGAGATCCTCATCTGAAGGGAGATGGTCTGTCTTAAGATTTCTTGAGGTAAATTATTTTATTCATAGAATGGCATCACCAGTTAACTAATTTTTCTGAAGCCTGGCTACCCCTCACTTTTAACTTCTGACCATTTGCTACTTTTATGCCTTTGATGCACTGCCATCTCATAAATTGCAAATGAGGAACCTTTTTTGAAGTATGTGAATTACACTTAATGTTATTCTAGTCCACTGGGAACGTGAACGTGAACCAAACTTTGACTCCCAACAGAGGGTTGCCACAGTTGGATACAGCCACATGATTCTTACTGCATCATTTACATTTTTTAATTCATACAGGCTCTCAGCAATAATTAAACAATTGAAGAGGTCAACAGACCTAAGATAATTTAATGTTTTGGTGTTTTTTGTTTGTTTTTCTTTTTTTTTTTCCCCCCTGAAAAAAGATCAAAGTTTTAGGTAAACTGGCCTTTTTTTCCTTCTGTTAAAGGTATTTTGGCACATACATTTTAAGCCCTGAAAAACCTCTTGCAATATACAGAAGACCAGTTTGAGGGCTAAGGCTTTACACTTGCAATATCACAGGCCAGTCCTCTGCATTTCATTTTGTAGATAAAGAGACTGCAAGTAACTTTATGGTCTTACCTGTAGGCTGAAGTCAAATATTGGCAGAATTGTAAAAGAACCCAGATTTCTTTCTCTGCATTCCTTTCCCTCTTTCCTTCAACCTTCAGGTCTCAATTTCATCATAAAAATAAAATATCTTACAGAAATCATGGACACGTAGCACTGACATGTTTTGGCCTTACCTCTGTCACATGAATCCATTTGGAGCCATCCATATGGAATGACAGCTCAGCGTGGGAGTATGGCCAGGTCCTACCTCCTTCTGCTCTCCTGACAAATCTGGATAAGTTAATAGAGAAGTTTGGGAGGGTTTAATGGCTATTTGATCCTCAATAACAGGCCCAGGCAGATGAAGAACTTGCAGGTCATGGTAAGTGGTCAGGGACTAACTTTTGCCCTTCTCAGTTTGCCTAAATTTGGGCCATCAACTTTTGGGAGTTCTGCTTTAATGGAAAATACCTCCTTTACCCAACACTGCATCCATGTTTAACTCTGGATTTCACATAAGTCTTGTTTGCAATTTAAGAGTATTTGAAAAGCAGCTAGTTTCCACACAGAGCCATTTTTAGGTAGCATATGGGACTTCAAAACACATAAGAATTACACTGTCTCTGTTTTTTTCCTTCTGCTGTTTGTGCCCTCCTTACTCCGGAATCACAAACGTCTGCACATGAAAAACACAAACCTCTTACTGAACTGCTACTTCAGAGAAAAACCCGTCAGCTAAACACTGTAGGAAGGAAAAAAAATATCTGCTGTGAACTTGAAACAAAGAGAAAAACCATGACTTTAAAAAAAATATCCTTTAAAAAGCATGTCTCACTTTGCATTTTTGGGACCCAAAACACATGATGAACCACTGTTACTCAGGTTTTTCTAAGGTTTTCCTATCTTTCATTTTCACAGAGTTTAACCACTATATGTAGAAACAATTTTTTCTGATGGCTAATTCTTTGAACTGGGGAAGGGGGAAACAGAAAAGTGCAACCTACTGTAGAAACCTACTGTCATGCAGAGCAAAGGTGAATCTTTAAAATCTTGTATTTCTATTCCACAAAGCATTTTTTTTTTTAAGTGAGATGAGCTCGATGTTGCAGCTGATACTGCCTATAATGATTTCTAGCTCTCATGTCTGTAAGCTGAGCAACATGTTCTGCCCTGTGATAGATTCTGCTGCCAAAAACCACACACCAAAACAGCTGTCTCTCCAGTTAATCATTATTCACAGCAACAGCAGACCCAGAGTAAAATGTCTGGATAAGTATGACGTGGCCCAAATGAACTGAAATATTTTTTCATTCATTGTTGTAAAGGCAGGATTAGTAACAGTAAACTGCCAAAAAGAGCTCTGATTTCCATACTTCAAGTGCCTTTCAGGAATAGTAGAATTTTTTTTTTCAACAGGGGAGAGTCTTCTGACGATATCTCAGTGAAGTCAGAAAAACATATGCAGAGACAGACACTCACATCAGAGTAGGAAAAGACGCTGAAATAAGACCTATTAGCCAGCGAGCAAAGACATAAAATGCTTTATACCTCTACAAAACTATTAAAGAAAACCTCATTTAGTTTCATTACTGATGCATATTTAGGTGAATTGGAACTTTGAAGAGCACTATGGTTCTCAAAAAAAACCAGGTCCTGCTTACAATGACACTCAGCTTCTGAGTCACACAGGCCTGGTTTTTCCACTGTACTTAAATACCTGGAGAAGAAGATATCAGAAAGCTCCTGAGAAGATCTGAACAAGTTACCTATGCTTCATTTTCAACACATTCTCAGAAACGTGTTTTCAATGAAATGGTGAGGAAGAACTAACACCCTCTTTGGATGCTGCTTCCTAAATATTTGTCCTACTGAATGAATCAGCAATGTTCCTTATGCAGGTCTTTTGAGCCCTGGAGTAATCACTGAATGGGAAAGCAAAGATTCAAATGTTTCCTATCACCATTGCCTACATCAAACTTATTCACCTGGATTGAATAATGCACTGTTGCCCAGAAGCTGTTTTTTTCCAAGGAGAAAGGACAGAAGTAAGTGCTTTTGAGAGGGATGGGACTTGACAGCAAGTTAATATGATGACCGTCAAGTAGCTGAATACATTGGTCAGATATCACACAGATTAATTCTGATTCTTCCAGCTCTATTTTGTAAACTCAGACTTGGAAAAGCCACCTTTTTCTGTGGTGAGAAGGTAATTAAAACTCCACTCTGTCAACCTTGCTGTCTCTTGAAAGCTAAGGAAACAAAGAGCAGGGAGTGGCTGTGTGATATAAACTTGTACTAAAGCTGAGTTACAGCAAACCCCTACAAATTAACGTAAATAATAACTCGCAGCTTTCACATATAATTACACAACCCAGGCAGGTGGGGTGCTCCAAGGAAAGAAAATATGAACTCACTTGTATTTATTTTTAGCAAGAATACAGCAAACTTCCTGTCCTTCAGACACTAAAAATTTATGCAAAATTTAAATGTAAAAATCACCTTAGGTCTCATGAGACAGTATTACCAGATCTTATGTATGCACATACCTTCTTTTTGTTTCATTTAAAACTTTAGATTTGCTGAAGTAAATTAGTTTTAAATTATTTCCCTCTATAGAGAAAACCCTGTACTGTGTTTAATGGCAATCAGAGCCTGTGAGTTCTAAACCTAAAAGTCTGAGATTTTATTATGGGAAGTGCTATACAGCCATACCAAAAAATTCAACCACCTTAACTTATACAGCATTTCATACAGTCTGTCTGTTCCTCTATTGTATCTCCCAAAAGGCAGCTGTAAATACACAGAGCTGGAGTATTCACTTGAACGGTGTATTTTTCAGCCATGTATTTCTTTAGAAATGGTATATTTTGTATTATTGTGAAGTGCATCCTCATAGCAACTCCGTAGTTTATTGATTCAATTGAATTGTGCAAGACTGAAATTCTAAACCGTGCTTTTTGCATTGATCCTTAAATCGTATCATTAAAATAGAACTCAATGATGCTTTGAATACAATGATCCTAATAATTTTATTGCTTGTGAAGTTTCATTGCAGCACCGATGGCTAACAGCTCCTGAAGAAAAAGAATAAAAATCTTCCTGAAACACAATTGTGTCCAAATCGTTTGAAAGGTACAGAAACCAATTACGGTAAAATTCTGTGTTCTCAATCAAGCTCCACAAAAAACACACCAGCATGGAGAGATGCTGGGTTATATATTGTGGGAAGTTATTGAATGCTTAACTATGCAGATGAAATTCTCCTCATTCTTTTATACAAGGCAGTAAAATAAATAACTTAACGGCTCACAGTTCCCAAGGTAGACTTGTTAATCGGTCCAATATTGTTCTAATTCTCCTCGTCGCTAACTGAATTGGAGCATGTAACTGGATAAAATGTGTCTTTAGATACCATGTACTTATTCCGATTACTATTTGCTTGATTGATGACTTTCTGATTTTTTGAAACAATGCCAGCACAGTGGCCTCTTGGTAGCTGAACACATGACTGCTGTTTGTTGTGCTTTGGGGGGACTGCAATGCGAGGTCTGGCTCAGTCATTTTTAAAATCAATACTTGCTCTCTGAGCATGGGATAATTTAGAGAACATAATTCAGAATTCTACCTTTCAGCATGTATCCTCCATCAAAGGAGGATTTTTGTCCAGAGTCAGCACAAAGGCTACATGACCCAAGAATGCACAGATAAGGTTAAAAAAGAGAAGGAAAGTACATATTTTTTTTTTTCAAACCAAAGCATCACTAGCCACAAGTGTAGATAAATGTGTCTTTTATGTGTGTGCACACATGCACCTCCATGAATATGAACTGGAAGCTTTGAATAAATTTCAATTTTTGCTTATGCACTTTATTTTTTCTCTCCTGTTGTGACCATTTGTGTATTATCTCACAGTTTGTGAAGAAAGGTCCTACTGAAAAGAGAGAAGTGTCTGAGAATGGGACCTGCAAAGTCTCTGATCAGCTGCTGTTCAGCCTTCTTAATGCTGGAGTTCTGAAAAGCTGAATAATTTCCTACTCAGGTCAGACCCACTGTTGTTTGGGCATTGCCTGAACTCCAGTGTTATGCATTTTGATCTTTTTGGATTAATCTTCATGTTTGTACATTCTGGTTTAATGCTATGCCTCCATTTCACCTTCCATATCCCATCCATTAATGGAAAACGCTAATTGTTCAGCTTCTTGGAACCTCAGTCTTCTGAATCCTATCCCTGTCATTAAAATATAAAGTCTTCTTTGCACTTTCTCTTCCTGCTCTCCTCATCCTCCTCCAAGCTGGGCAACCCCAAAGCTTCCCATTCTCCATGCAGAACTCCATAGACATTTCTGCACCCATTTCCTGCAAGATTTCCCTCTCTCTTCCCATATCAAAAACTTTTACTCCTCTTCTGTTTTGACAGAAGCTGCTGAAGTCAATAGAGCCTTGTTCATATTTAATGTGCTTAATTTACCTTTAAATTCTGAAAGTATTTTAACTTCTCAATATACAAAGCTCTGCCACAATTGTTCTGCCCAGTTTCCCCCAGCTTAAAAGACTCTGAGTCCCTCTACAACTTCTCATTCCAATTTTGCTTCTACCTCCTTCAAAAGGGAAAACTTTCAGGTATATCGGAACAAAATTACAGCTTCTCTTTATTTTCACAGCATCCTGAGAAAGCAAAGAAGGATCTGCCACAAAAAGCACAAAGCCATCTAATTTTTAGCCAATGACAGTATTATGAGGAGTGGCACACAAAATATCTGGAGATCTGAGGAAAAAAGCATATAAAGCCTGATGCTTCCCTGAAAAGTATTAATTATTTTCAAACATCTCATCCTCATCCAGATTTCTTACAAGGAAAAAGTTTGTCTTAATTCTTTGCAACACATTTGAGTTCCACTTGAAAATCCATAGATGGCAGCAAATTAGCTTTAGCAAGTCAAGCTTTCTAATCATTCTCTTTTTTTGTAGGCTTCTTTTGATAGAAACTGAATTAAATATGACACAAAATAGTGGAGAATAGTGACAACAGCAGATAAATAATTTCAACCATCTAAAGACTAATGAAAAACTGTAATTTCTCTTACTTCCTTACTTTTTATTCTCAGTTATTTAATGAGTCCTCAGCCAGTTATTCCAGTGTGGACCAAACAAATAAAATCCACTCAGGATAGAAAAGTTCCAAACCCTGCATGCATTCTAAATTTTTTATGAGGATTATCAGTGCTGTTTCATTCTATACACTTTATTGGATACCCATAACAGCAGCTGCAGCACTGGAGATGTGCAAAGCATTTTCCTTTTTAACTTTTTCCACAGATTTCTCAAAAGGTCATCCTTTGGGGCTGAAGTTTCTAGGGTCTGTAAATAAATTTTAAATAGGAGACAGAAAACTTATTTGTTTTCTTTTCTTCTCTTTTTTTTTTTTTCTTTTTTTCCTTTGAATTAGGAGCTAAAACCTATTTCTTCTCTTTTTAAGGAAAATACTTGTTATTTTCTCCCACGGAATATGAATATCCAGGTACTTCATAAAAATGTGTGTTTCCCAAATCTTCACATCCAAGATTTTTATTCTAGGGTAAACAACTTTCCAGGCTTGGTTAATATTTTCTACAACAAGAGAGGGGCTTAATCTGCAGATTTCTACCCAGCCAAACCTCCTTCCTGGAGGAACAAAAGGCAGGTACCTGACTTAACCCAGAGAAAAGAGTTTCAAGCACACATTTTGATGTCAACTGAGGCTCTGTTCCCATTCCTGCTCTGTATCTTGGGTGCCCCTGGTGTCACCTCTCAGGTGAGGTTTGCCCTCTTTCACCACAAAAGAAAAGGTGAGTGATTCCATGGCATTTTCATAAGTAACCACCAGGATACAGATATTTTAAAATCAAACTGACAGATTTTGCTGCACTTCATTTGACTTAGAGAAAACAACAGCAACGGGGAAGTCTTCAGGCTCATTCCTCATCATCGCTTGTCTCTTGTAAGGTACAATACAAAAACTACATTTAAATCCCAGCAGCTTGAAAAAATTAGTAAAGGTTTCCCTATGCTCAATATGTACTGGCAAAACAAGCCATAAATAAAGCACAGGAGGGGAAAGTGGAGGAGCAGGAAGAAGCCCACGTCCTCAGCTTTGCATCTGAGGATACCTGGGAGGTTACGGGACAGGAATGGAGGCCAAGAGATATCCCTGTGTCAGATCCAACAGGAGGGGAAACAGGAGCAAGCACTGGTAACCTCTGGAAGTGCTTCCTGGTCTTCAGGAAAAAGAAATAAGGAAAAAAATTACACATAGATATGTTATAACCGTTACAGCACTTTTTTGCTCCAAGTGAAAATAAAACAGAAGCTGGAACAATTACTTCAGAAACAAACAGCAGGGATAAAAATCATTTGATGTAAAAGATTTCATGAATAGTATTTGATTACAGCTTTGTTTTATAGTATATTATTTCAGATGTATGAAAGGTATGGTGGCTTTTTTCACTTTACTTGCCCTGGATTTTCACTTCTTGCCCTTCATTTACAGGTATAAATCTAGATACCTTCACACCCAACCTCTCAGCAAAGGAAAAAATAGTCAGACATGCATCTGCAGAATAATTTTCTGTCTTCAAGCTGCAAGTGTAAATTATATGGCAGGAAGATGGGAAAACTGCACATTTTTGACAGGATTTTATTTAGAATATATATGATTATGCACATATCATTTTGAGTCGGAAATTATCTCATTTGTGAGAAATAACACCTCTGGCTTCACTGAACATAAAACAAAAGGTTTGTCATGGGGGCTTCACCAAAAGTCATCTTTAGGAAACACAGTATCTCTAATGGCAGGGTTACTGCAAATACTGTAATATTTAATTTTAAGATATTTTTAAAAACCTTTACAATCATAATACCCATATCATAATTCTATAATCCCTACACAACTACTTTTGCACTGTTTATGTTGGCAAATCAATAATTACAAGAACAAAGACTGTAAAAGCTGGCATTTCTTCATCCTCCTTCACATTGTTTTTTTTCTCTCCATTTTTAACCCATTCCTTTTATTTTCTGTGGCATAGACAGCTCAAACTCCTTATCCAGCTTGTTCAGGGAGCCTGGGCAGAATGTTTATTTATGCTTATTCAATGAGCTTGCAAGCAAACCTGCCTTTGCCAAACCGTCCTTACCTCCTCTCCCTTGAGATCTCTCAATCTGCAGGTAGAACCACCAAATTTTAAAAGTCTGAGTGCCAACCTCAGGACCCCACTGTCCTAAGCTGTGTCTGTGGTCAGGTCTCACTTCCCTGGACCCAGCCCCCGTGATGGCAGCTGACCTGCTGCAATGCCATATGCCTGCAGATTATTCAGATAGAGACTGGAGGTTGTATTTTTTTCCCCCCCTTGTTGCAAGGTCAAAGATATTGTCCTCTCGTGAATTTGTGTTTCTATTTTACACAACTACTCTAAAACTTAAAGGACATCACCTTGGGCTACCACAGTTTTCCAGCACAGCTGTTCTCACACTCCTGGTGGTTGTACCCAGAAGGATCTGGGAGCAGAGTGTGTCCTGTGACTCTCTTGAGAGTAGAGCAAGTAGTTTCCAAAATAACCACCAGGACTGGATATATCAGCTTGATTTTTTTATCTTGAGGTAATGCCAGACCAATTACTGTCAGATTCCTTGGAATTAGGAACAGGAAGGACACTGAAATTTTTGCTTTCATAGTATAGTTCTAAAGCTAGTTCTGGCAAAAGCAAAAGGGGTCTCTTAGTTGCCCAGTTGTCTGCAGCACATGAAAAACAGCAGTGACATAGTCCAGCACTAATGCAGATAACTTGGTATTTTCTGCCACATTTCAGGAACAGCAAAATCCCAGTTAAACATAAAATACTGTAACAAAAGTTAATTTTGGCCTGGGTCCCTACTTGGAAATGTTTTGGCAGAATTAACTTCTCTAGCACGCACAGGACAGGATTCTGCAGATCACTCAGTGAGTGCTCATGACATTGAGCCTGGGCACAAGTCACTGCTCTCTCTGGTGTGACAATAGGAGTAGGTCTAAGAAAGTTTTAAGAAGGAGAAGAGCAGACTGTTAATGTGTAAATCGATATTATTCCAGGAGCGTCTTTGGACTTGCTGTGCTCCAGATTTTGGGTCTGGAACACAGACAGACCTCAGGAGAGTATTGGTATCTGCACATCCATGAAACTGGAGAATCCAGTCCTAGCTTTTAAAAGAGCCAGTGATAATATGGCCCTGACATCCCTGAGTTTTTCTTCAAAGTCAAGAAATAGAAGGGGATTCAAACTTTGTTTATGTGATCTTCCTTTGGTGCTGTGGGTTAAACTGTATCAACCTCTGGATCAAAATATTTCTGAACTTTGTGTTAGAGCAATTTTTTTTCAGTTTTTCTTATTCAGATGAAATATTGTTGAATAACACTGGCTTCCCTGACAAATTTCCTGACAAAATTCCTCTACAAAAATAAAATCTGCAGGAATCCTAATACTTCTATAAAAAGTCATGACCCCTTTAAGGCATTGATTTCTATAGCACTCTATTTTTCATTAGAATTGTTTTCCTTTAAGCAATTTCATAATTCTCTGTTAATGAGCAGGCGAAGAGTGTTTTGGACTAGATAGCATGTGATGCTGAAACCACCAATCGCTTCCCTGGACCTCCTATCTCTCAAACCACCTGCTAATCATAACAATTGCTAATTTGAGACCTTTTAGCCATTCGTGGTGTCAGTGACAACGCCACGCAGCCCGCAATGGCCATTTGGCCATTCTTCCCACCCACCTCAGCGACTGCCGCTGCCGCTGTCCATTTTGGGCTCTATTGTTCTCCCGCCTCTTCTGACCACAAGCAATTCCTTCTCGCCTAATCTCGGGGGAATCTCTGCCTTCACAATGGGGGCAGGGCCGTTCGCTTTGTGTGCAAGATAATCTTTTATAGAATTGTTCTCACACACACACAAACACACACACACCATCCTGTTCACACTCCTTCAGCTTCTGAAAGGCTGATGAACAGCAATGGGAAGGTTTAAAAAGCAGATAAGAAGTGCTGACTATCTCTGATGACTTCTCCCCTTGTTGATATGCACTTAAAAAATGCGTATAGATGTGGCTAAATGTAGAAATAAGTGTAATTATCGTTATTGCCACATTCTCCCTAAGATTAGAAGTGCTAAATCCAGAAATGCTTTGAATATGCCTTACAGCTGCAATCTGCTAACAGAGTTTCGCTGAATTTGGATTTTAAATTACCTATGTGTAAAACCCATACAGAGATGGAGCAAGTGCTTCCCACAGTATTTCAATACAGAATGGAAAATCCAAGGTGATCAGTTAAAGGAAGCAGAACTGACAGCCCCTGTGCTCAGCATGGTACCTCCCTGCTTTATGGATGCTCCTCTTCCCCAGCTCACTCTGAATAGAAAACAAAATTTACTTGATTTCCCAGTCTGAACTGCTGAAGTATGACTTCGTGCTAGGTTTTACGTTTTAAGTCCTCCACTCTGAAGGATTTAAAGCTAGGCGTTATATCACACAGCAGGTTGCAGAAGAGAGGGGAAAAAAAAAAAAAAGGTAGAGTGTGCTGACCAATGCCTTTAACCGGGGTAGAAAAATCTGTAAATATTACTGTACCCCACAATACAGTGAATAAATGCATAGAAAGTAAGTATCCTTCCTGTTTGCCTGTGACATGGATTACAATTTTAGGTATTCCTTTCCCCTTTCAAAATTGTTTTTTCTGATTTATTTCCAATCCTTTGCTTGAGCAGCTCATAAAACTATCTGCAAAATTTTCATCACGCAGGCGTTTCTTCTTGAAAAGTACTCGACACTAGACGCTACTAAAAAAAAAGCAAGGATAAGGCTCAGAAAAGCCCCAGCTCTGTCCCCACGGTTGGTGCTGCTGGAAGCCGCTCTCCCCGGCGCGCAGAGGGCTCCCTCTAGTCCCGGCTCCCCAGCACAGCAGGGGGAGGCGCCGGGGATCGATACCCCGAGCCCGCAGCTGCCCCTGCCCGAACCTCTCGCAGCAGCAGCAGCATCACCCCGGCAGGGACAGCCGAGGGGAAACTCCTGCCCCTTCGCGGGGACCGCGGAGGCGAACAAAGACCGCGGGCTCGGCGCTGCGTGAAACGGGGATGCTGCGAAGGTTTTGGAATATCTCCTGACAAAAGTGCTGAGCGCAGAGGACGTGAAAAACAAATCTAACGTGTCTGTCTGTCCCCTGGGACTGAGCCTACTTGCCCCAGTAGGCGCTGGACTCATGCTCGGCAGCCAGGGCTGTAGTCACTTAGTGCTTTGTTGTACTGCTGCCTTTCATTACTCTCTGCTTTAGCCAGGTGGTGAGGGCCACGCTATGAAAAGCTCCCTGGGGTCCATGTTGTCTAATAAGTATGGATGTTGCCTGAGGCAGTTGGTGAGATCCCTGTATCTAAGGCCCAACAAACTCAGCTTTATAATGATTGGCAGATTTGGGGTTGAAGCGTGGCTTCTGACATGACATCGTAATTCATTACACTGCGCTCTTTAACTTGTAAATTACCTGAGATATTAGGGACTATTTTACTTTTAACCCTCATCTGCTTGTACCTAATTTTGTTTTACAGCCGTGTGGGCGGACTTTGGTGACGTTTTCCCGAGGCAGGACAAATGCAGTGGAAACCCTAAACTGCATGTTTTGTTACGTATTTTCTCTGTAAAACACAGTGCAGTAAAGAATTTCAACAACTGCAGTCAAGTTCAACAAAATGTTACAGCTATGACATGAATGTCAGACCTCAAACCCGGTATTTAATCACTTAGTTCAAAAGTAGCAATTTTGCAGTGGTTTCGACGGAGGAACAAGCTGCAAACACCTCACAGTCTCAAAAAAATCCTTTTCAGCACAATTGTCAATCCATCCACGCTCCTTTGTATGGCTTCCTCTGCCCATCTCTGTTCAGATACGGAGTTGCAGATATCACTGTGTACATAACTATGTACATAAACATAACTATGCACACAGACTGATTGTGCTGCCCCTCGCTCACTGCCACAACTTTCATTTAGAATCAGCAATAAAGCAAAATTAAGTCTATCAAATGTTAGCTGATGTAGAGTAAGTGACAGGTGTGATTAATTTAATGCTGGGAAAACAGATGAGATATTTTGTACGAATGCTTGAGTTTTATTGGAACATGGCCTGTTTTGCATAAATTAACATCCCCAAACCCCTCCAAGCTTTGTCCTGGCCAAGTTACAAAGGTTGAAATTAAAATATAGCATCTGATTCTGAAAATATGCTTTAAAGATGTGTTTGAAATAATGATTTCAAAGGATGCTGTCAGTGCTGCTTGGACCATAGCAGCCTCATTTGCCAAGTATGTTCATGTAGATGAGATGGAAAAAGAAAGGCTTGCAGTATGTGCAAGGCAGGCTCCTGACCTCTTTCCCTGGTTGAGAGCTCCTGGACCCTGGAGCCTCTGTCCATACCACAGGTTTTTAAGACCCGTGTTTTCAAAAATTATTACAAAATAGTTGATATTTATAACTTGTAGCCGCAGATAGATTTTTCAAGACACTCAATATTAGCCAGCCTGGCAACCATTTAATTCAATGCTGAGTGCTTTGAAAAAATATATCCTGAGAGCTTTGACTGTCCTTGAGTTTCTCTGATGCCAACAGAATCTGGAAGGATTTATACTCCTGTAGGAGGTGGCTAACAAACTGAAGGGTTCAACTCACAAGACAAAGAAAAATAACTGGACCCTGTTTCTGCACTTCTAGAAATCTGCATCAGGGCAAACATTTTTTGGCCACCCCGATGATGGTGTAGTATCACTGCCAGTTTGCACAAACACTTTTATCTCAGGCTTCAGCAGGAAGGTTTTGGTATGATATTACTGAGTTAGCTTTAATTTTTTCTCTTTTCCCTGCATCACAGATACCTTCATCCCCTGAAAACAACACGCATGGAGTAAATTACCAACCCCTTCCTCCCCTAAAGCAGTGAACATCTTTGCTCTATAGTCAATAGATGCTTTTGGGATTGCTGCTGTTCATCACAAACTGTCCTTTGCAACAGTTCCAGCACTGGGCAGTTTCAGGAACTCCAAAAATAATAATGTTTTTGAAGATCCCATTTTAGTTTGGATATAGCGAGTCTTCCACAAGTTCCAGGTATCCCATGTATTTCACTGTAATGTATCAATATAGGATAAAAACAGTAAGTGAAAGCTTACCTTGGAACCCAGATATGGTTGGTATTTTTCTGGCACATTTTTTTGTCTTTATTTTAGATTTTAGATTATATAGATCCTTTGTATTGTCAATACTAAATATATTAGACAGACTTAATTTCTTTTTTTGTTTCTGTTGCACCTGAACTGATTGCACCCGCAATTCATTTAGCCATGGTTTAAAAATAACACACAGTATCTCTTTTTACTGCACTTTGTGCCAAATCAAGGCAAAGTAGCTTTCCATAATCACGCACAGGTTAGTACAAAAGATACCCCTCTTGTCCATTTTGAGTGGAAAAACAGCTTTAAGGGTGCTTATAAGATGACAGCCCAGTTGCTACAGAAGGCTATTTCCCCTTCCTCCCTGACCCTTCTACACAAGTTAAACCTTGCAAGACACGGAGCTCTCTCAGCTCTGACCACACCAGGCACTGCAAATGTTCAGGTCACAGGAGTAATGCCCAGCATCACCCTCTTGGGAGGGTGAGGGGGAATATTCCCCTGCCAACGGCTCAAATTCCATGACACCCTATTTTTGTATGTGTTTTCTTGCATAGAAAACAAAATATTTTTTAGTTACCCAAAGCAGAGTTTTTCATTTTAACAAGCCACATTCTTTATTGCTGTGAGGCCGAGGAAGACACCGGGGCTGCAACGGCTCAATACTTGGTGGTAAGAAACAGAGTTAATCAGTGCTGAACCAATATTTTGATATGATGTTAGCGGGCTTGGTGCTATTTTTAGCCCTTCTGCCAGCTGTACTTGCCATAGTTCCTGTGACTGTTTCTGACAGAAGAGGAACATTATCTCTATTTACCCAGGCGAATTCTTATTCTGGCAATTTCATCCTCCCTGCTAAAACAACTTGCATAATGTCTATGGAATGAACATGTTTCTGTTCCTGCTTCAGTAGCACACAGCAATATTACACTTATAAAACCTTCCTTCCCCAGGTGTGTGCTGCCTACGGTGGTGATTCCACCTGACACCTTCTGCAGGACCCACCCAGCTGGGGGTACTACCACGTGCTGCAGCACTTGTGTACTCCAGAAGCCCTGCTGCGCCCTGAGGTTACTGAGGACACATTCCAAGAAGCATCCTGCTGGCCCCCTCTGCCCTGTTTAGCTGTGAACTCCTCGGGAAAGCAATCACATTTCCTCATGCACCAGTTCCACTGTTGGACACATGGCCAGTGCCCGGAAAAGGACAATATACTCCTCCTTCCAGCTCTTTGCCTTCCCTGGGTGCCCACTAACCAAACATGGCAACTCTCTCCTGTGTCTATGAGGGCTTTTGTTTCACCTCACACAGACCTGAACCCTCAAAGATAAATATACCCCTGATGTTTGAGTTAGCTATTACATTAAAAGTGGAAACTTCCCATGTTTGTGTGGTTGTAAGGAGACAAAGTAAGTGTCCCATGGCATTTTAAGATAAAATTTTGAGCCTGCAATCTTAGGCATTGGTAGTTTAATAAGATTTGAGCATTCCCTTGGTTCCAATATAATCTTGTTACCAAATGGCTTTAAACACAAGGACATTCAAATTTTGCTCTTATGTCAGACTATCCCCACAAAAGAGAGGAAACTACCTGACTGTGAAGCGTTACTCTCTTTCCCTTGCTTTCTCCATTTCCTTTCATGACACAATACAGGCATGCAACAGAAGATGCTGTACATCCTCTGCCTCCTTCCCTTTTAGTGCTAGAACCGCTTCTTTTATCTGAAAGATCAGCCACCTAAGGCTTCACGAGTATGTGTGGTTTTCTCTCTGTGCTTTGAAGGATGCCAGTGAATGCTGTGTTCACAGGTACACTGAGAGCAAAGATGCCTATTTGAGGGTAAAATGCTCTGCAAATCTGTCAGTCGTTTAAACAAAAAGGAAAGGATTTAATTGTAATTTAACTGCAGAGACATTTCATGTATTTTAACTGCTACAATAAAGAGGAAAACTTTCATTATCAGGTTCTGGGATTCAGCTGTGCATCTTTCCCTAATGCTCATAGGAGACTCTGCTGTTTCTACCCACCTAACACTGAAAAATTACTCAATAAAAATTACTTGTCTGGTGCAATTACACCCTCATCTTTTAATTAGCATTCTCTCTAGTAGTTAGGGTGGGCTTTAGAAGCCCAGTGAAGAGATATTTCTTGGCTGAACAAAGTCATCTTCTTACCAAGTAGATTGGTTTAGCTTCAGCCTTTCAATGAGCACAGGTTCCCAAAAGCATTTCATCCTCATTACTGAATCACAATGCTGCTGCTGAAGTGCGAATGTGGATGCTTTGGTCTTCTGGGAAGGGAGAGCTTAATATTGAATAAACAACTATCTGGGGAGAGGGAAAAGAGACTGAAAGAAGCTTCTGGGACAGAGCAGGGCTAAAGCCAAATATTTTTATTGGTATCTTTTTTCTTTTAAAAGGGAATGAGCCACTTAAGTGTGATTTGTATTTGGCCGACTGAATGATTGTCAGAGAGAGGGAAATGCCTGCAATGCGATCCTGAGTAGTGCAGCACACAGCACATACAAAAAAGTACCAGGATCCTTAAAAAGGGTAATGAGCACAGAGCAGTGCCTGAATATGTGAATCCCTCTCTGACACTAAGTTGGATCATGCAGGAAAATAGCACCAAGATTCTACTTACATTGTTTTGTTTTTTCTTACACTTTCAAAAATTTCAGGCTGAGCAAATCTTTTCTTTCATTTCCTGACATTTTAAACAAAAAGTATTTTGGGAAAAAAGTCTGTCCTCAGCAGCGAGGAAGGTGTGATGGTAAGTCAGAGGCAGCCCTGAAGGGACCTGGATGAAGCAGCACCACAGGGACAGTCCCTGGGGCTGCTCCAGGGCAAGGACAAGGACTTGTTTTTCCAAATTCCCAGGTGAGGGACTCGCCCTGTTTACACAGGACCGTCTGAAGTGAGGTAACTATGATCTCACCTTTCAAAACCTTTTCCTCTCACATAAATAATCACACATTAAGCCAGGTGGAGGAATTCCTGTGTCCCCGAACCCAACTGACAATCCTACTTATCAGGCTCCAAATATTTTCTCCTCTCCTCTGGACAGACACACTTCTACAAAGCAGTGCCCAGCAGTGCCATCAGTTTTGAAACACATGGGAGCAGTTCCATCCTTTACAATCTATTTTTTATTGAGAAAAAGTATTTATGGGAGGAAGAAGACACAGTATAAACCTCAGTTTACAGTGCAGTTAGGAACACTTATAAAACTTACCATCAATTAAAGAACTGTGGTTTTTTTAAACATTGTTAATTAACAGCAAATAAAGAGAGGGACAGGAAAACAGAATATTTCAGTAAATCTTGATGTAGTGAAGAACTTCAAAAGGTCCTTACTGGATTTTCTAATTTTTCAAGTATAAGTGAAAAAATATCTCCAAAATCAGATTAAACCAGAGCTGTCATTTTACCACTCATTGTGCCCTTCTAGATCTAAAATCTGCCCCACAAGGCCCTGCTCTGAGTGAGAATCTCTTTGACCAATAGCTGAAGTTGGTTGATGCTGGAAGAGCAAAGTGCTGGCTGAGCCCAACAAGGCGCAATGGGAGACATCTGAGAAGCTGCTCCATACACTAACCAAAGTGGCAAAGCTGCTGACAGCCCATCCTCTTAGGAACACCACTCTTGCTGTCAGGGACATGCCTCTTTTACACATGGTGTTAGAGAAGGAAGGGGAAAAGCAGGGCTGAGCAAGAAGAGTGCAACTAGAAATCTTGGAGGATACTCACAGGGTGGAAGTGCTGCTGTTGGCTCCTGTGTTTTGGGTGGGGTTTGTTTGTTCGTCTTTTGCTTTTAGATCTGTTAACTAAGAGTCCTGAGAAAGGCCAGTGCGCCAAACACATCTGACATGAGAGGTCAGAAGGTGTGGCAGTAGCACAGGGGTCGCTTATTTGGGTAACCAGGAGGTTGCACACTGGCAATGGTGCCTCTTTTTCTCCTCTGCCTGGGAGCATGTCCAGCTCGTGCAGGCTAAGATGAGCTCTGCAGAACTCATGCTGTTTTCAAGAGCTGTATGATTTATAATAAGCATTTGTATGCAGAATAAACATAATTTAGTTGCTTCTCATTTTTTCTTTGGCCTGTTTCAGAAGGCTGAGAGCAAGAGGACCAGAAGAACGCTAGAATAAGATATTCCGGAAAAAATTCACATCAAGATGAAATGAAGAATCTGGGAACTATCAACCAAGACCTATTCTTGGAAATTCAGCATGCCAGCTCATTTCCCAGGCATGCTCAGACATGATTTCTATAACCAAAAAACTTCCCAGTATTTGTCTAAACAGAACATCCAGATACTACAACACTCACTCACATCACTAAGACATTGTCGCCTTGTCCCTGGGTAAGCATATTAGCA
This sequence comes from Empidonax traillii, assembly GCF_003031625.1. Classification (NCBI taxonomy): domain Eukaryota; kingdom Metazoa; phylum Chordata; class Aves; order Passeriformes; family Tyrannidae; genus Empidonax; species Empidonax traillii. The sequence continues at coordinate 908,264 of NW_020955310.1, forward strand.
AACTGGATTATTTTACAAATTACACTGCATTCCTGCATAGTGAAATAGAATGGCAGGGAAGCTCAAAATTCAGAATACATCTATTGAAATCCATGATGCTTTGTTCAATTGGAGATAGGTAATTTCACAGATTTTAGCTTTCCTTTTGTTGTATGTTTCTCTCAAAATCAGTATCTGGGAAAATGTGCATTAACAAGCATCTGTACAGTGGGAGGATGACCACACAGTGATTTCAAAATCATGCTCTCATTACTGCTAAAAATATAGTTTGTTATCCCAAGAAGGGATGTAACACCTCTGTAATTAGGGACTGCTCTGGCCTCAGGGGAATCCTAATAAAGCAAATTTCATACATTGATGTGCTTCCCATTGCTTCATTTCTTTGTTCTATCGCCCTGTTGTTAATAACACCCTGCAGCAAAAAATGTTCATGAAGCCAAGAGCTGTCCAGATAAGAGAAAAGGTCATGATCCCCCTAGTGCGCGTTCATCAGTGAATGGACACCAATCTGAAAATAAGAGGATGCCTGTCAATATGGAATGGAAGGCAGCAGCATAACATCAAATTAAAGCCAACGAATGCTCATACAGTTGTACTGGGCTCCAACCTTAACCAAAAATCAATAGTCAACAAAGTATTACAATATGAAGTGACTGAATCGCTGGGGAAGGAGGTAGCAGAGGGAGGAAGTGCACGAAAGCTTTGCAAACATTATTATACTTATATACACATACACACACAGATGATGAGGATGATGATGCTCTTTTGCCTCTGAATTTCAGCAGGAAGTGGAGCCTGAGCCACCAGGCTTGGAAATATAGCACAAGATTCTAGTCATGCCATCATTGTTAATGGGGGGTGCAGCAGGTACTGCCCTCTCATACAAGGTCCTGAAACCAATAAAATGTATTACACCCAACTTTCATGTCTGATCACAGCCCCAAATACTAAGGGTGACTGCTGACCATAATTCACGTATATTTTATGGCAATTCCTTTGAATAATCACAGTAGCAGTAAAAATTTCACAGGGCAAGCAATGTCAGATGGCATTATGGGAAGCAGGGATTTTTGCCAAGGAAGGGCTTCAATAAAAATATTGGTTTGCCTTTGACCTTTTTTGATAGGTTATGTTTGCGAGCAAAACCACCATGCAATTACTTTACAGATAAGGCACCACCCATATTCCAAAGGGTTTGCCTTAAAACTTTCTGCATTTATCAGTAAATTTGTGAACTACAGTCAAATTGTAAATTTCTTTTCCCAAGTGTAACTTTTGGCTAAAAAATTCTGTGCTTTCATTTTAGGCTGCTGACAGCTTATTCCAAAACCATTCACAAGAAGTTAGGAAACATCCAAAAGCTTCAGCAGAATTTGATTCAGGCCCCAGAGACATGGGGGCTCACTCCATCCCTAACTACAAGCTAAACTCAAATTAAAAAGTCTTTATTTTCCCCCATCATTTTCAAACAAGAATTCCCAGCAACAAAATGGCTAAAGAAATACAAAACATATAGATGTCCATACAGCAGGCTTGTCTGATAACTATTATTAGTCTGAGCATCTGGGAAGGAAGAATGAACCAGGGAATCTCCTATTTGTATATTATTTTGTGGTGAAACAAACCATTTAAGCAGGGAGGTGGCCCTTGGGTTTGGAGCTTTTCGTTTTGCCCCACTGAGTGGGCAAGATTAATTTTGCTGCCTGAAGGCCATCCTGCACATAATTAGGCCTGATGTTGGAAAATGACCTTAATTTTATCCATCAGTTTTGTACCCAGAATAAGTACGGGAGCACTTTATAGCCCTTAGACATCTGATGACCAGATTAAACATGCAAATCAGATAGCTGGACATGTAAGCATGATTAAATTAATCATTGCTTACTTGAATCTATAAACATGCACAAACAATTCTTTTTGAAGTTTGCCATTATTTCTAAAGATAAAATGCCTCAACAATCTCAGAGACTGCTTTTGGACTCTTCTAAAATTCCCAGAATATATGTTCATAGTTCACCAAACAAGCAGGGAAACTTGAGATTTCTCTGGGTTTTTCAGGATGAGTTGCTGAAAAAAGCGTGAAGAAGACATTGCCTGCAGTTCTCTTTTAGGCACTGCACAGACCATTCAGTGGTCGCTTAGATGAGATTATGAACTAAAAAGAAAGACCTAGGCAACAGGAAAAAGGGAGATTGCAAGGGAAACACCCCAAGAAGGGGTGATTGGATGCAAAGAAATTCAGATCCACTGAATTGCGTTGTTACAGTTGTTTCTTTCCCTTCGCTTCAAAAATGCCTGGTATTAAGTATTTTATAGAGGCAACAATTAAGACTTCATGTTTACTCATCTGCTTAATAGCAAGGTGAAATAAAGCAAATAGGAGAAGTCAGTCTTATTTCCAGAACAGCTTGGATATGAACTTTGTTATCTGGGCCTCCACATTTGGTCGGTGCATTACACGAGAACTATGTTGTAGCCTTTTCTTATTACTCTAGTCATAAATTTACAGGACAATTATGGCCTGTAACCTACCATGCAGTGTCAGTTCCAGTAACCCAGGGTCTCTTATCAACCAATTTTGTTTTGTTTTGTTTTTTCTTTTTGTTTTGTTCATTTGTGTTTTTGTTGTGAGGTTTTTGTCGGGTTTTGTTTGTTTGGTTTTGTTTTGTTTTCTTTTCTTTTCTTTTCTTTAATTCTTCCAGGAAACCTGGGCTTCTCCTCATTGTCAGAGAAAACTCTACCTGGACCATATGGTGTCTCAACAGCTGCATGATAAGCAAATCTTCAGGTTTATTACCCTGTTAATTAGGGTCACTGCCCACTAATAATTTAACCAATAATAAGATATTTTTTTAATCAGCCAGTCATTGCATTTATTATTTCCTTTGGCTGAAACTGTAATAAACACTATGAAATAATTTATGATATTTCTACCCATCATACAAGCATTTAACCCGGCCCTAAATTTTCTTTAATGGTAGCTTTCATTTCTATTATTTTAGAGCGTGTTCTGGTAGGTGGACCTCACTGTCATTTAGTGTGTTAGCCTTGCTATCTAAATCCACTCCTGAATAAAGAAGCTTAGCTCCACTCCTGGTGCCCAGTCACCCAGAGATGGCAGCAGCATTTGTGAGGCTGATTAGAGGGCATATGATCCTCAAGAACCTCTAGGAAAGATCTTCAAATCTCAGCTTCAGGAATTCTGCTCTGAAAAAGACAGATGAGCTCAATGCTGATATTGTTGCTATTTTCATTTTGCTGTTAGAAGAAAGATCTAAAGGTATAAACCTAGTGAAGATGCCTGGGGAAAGGAGACGGGAAGGAGCTGGAGCACTGTGCCATATTAATGAAAGATGTTGCAGAAAATGCTGAGTACTGTGAAGAGGTGTTTGCACTTCTCCAAAAAGAAAACCTCTAGAAGTGGACACATATTGTAGAAGTAAATGCCAGGACTAAGGGTTTCTTTGGGTGTAATAACTAAGCAATGGTGTATTCAGGATAGCATGCCAGCAGCTCATCCCGACAAGCAGAGATAGGCAGGAAACCAGAGTAGTGTTCCTTTCATAAGGGAGGAGTATTAACCATGAAGATGTTTTTCCACACCAGTGGGACTGAATGCATTAGGATTATGAACAGAGATGGGCAAAGCAAATCCTGAGAGGTAAGGAGCTTGTCAGCATGATATTGATGTCACAAGTCATGCTGATGCCCAGGTAGTAATAGCACTATTTTTGTAGCTGTTATTTGTATTAAAGTAGCTGAGATTAGGATCTCTTTGTGTTAAGCCTTTAAGCAAGGGAAAGTCTAACCCCCAAAGAGAATGCAGTCATCAATAAGACAAGCAAAAGCAGGGAACAGGGCCCCATTATTAATTCTATTTTATAGCTGGAGAACTGAGACACTGAGATTAAATGATTTGTCACAAAAAAACTCAAACCAAAACAAATCAAAACTTTGGCACAGTTTTGACATGGAGCCACATGTCCTGATTCTACGGTTTCTGCTTCAAACACCAGACCAGCCCTCCTCCTTACAGAAACGGTAATGAGAGGTAGACAACATACTACTAGCAACATACTAATCACCAAAAAAACCCCACCTCCACCACCAAAAAAACCCACCAAAACCAACCCAACCAAAAAACTCAAACCAGTTAATATACTCATTGAGCCCAACAGTGATTTCAGAAGAGCAGTAAGTACACAATTACAAATGATCAATGTATAATGTACCATAACAGGTCAACAATGCTGATCACAAGAAGGCATGTAAATAGAACTTAAAAAATTGAATAGAAGGTTCTATAATTATACTACACAACTTTGAGAAAAAACTTAATTGTCATAATATTAAAGACGTAGCTTAGAGTATTCTCCAACGAAACTAGTATTTATATTTCCACCCAAAAGAGAAAAATTGAATGTCTGTTCAGATTGTTATTTCTGGAGATGTTAAATGCACAGAAAAAAATAACTGTGAAACTTGATATTATAACAACATTTATGAGTTTTTAAAATACTAATTCTGTTTGACAAGTACTTCAGCCAAAATTACCCAACCTATGTGCCTTATGAAGAGTTATCACACGCTACCGCCCTATGTGTCTTACTCAGCCCTAGACTGTCACCATCTGTGCGTTGTGAAGACAGCAAGAACTCAGTTCAGAATTAGCATTGCTGGGAAGCCTGTACCACATAAGCACAATGCTCTACATAACAACAACGGAGCTCGATAACAAGCTTAGCATGTTTAAGCATAATTGGTTGGAGAAATCAATCCTCTTCTGTGGTGTAATTGTTGTGCATGCAAGTGAGAAATAGGACCGAACCTGAGAGCTCTGCCAGGTGGCTCCCTTTGCTGCAGGTTCATATTTCAGTGCGAGTACCAAGGAATGTACTCAAAAATCAGGTAAGGAGGGTAAGTCACAACGTTTCTTCACCTATTTCTGGGCAGATCACGAAGAGTAATTGCAGCGAAAGGCGATTTCTCCCATCATGCCTTGTGCTCTATTGAGTTCACTCAAGATGTAATTGGAAAACAAATACAGCAACACCATCATCAGGACAGACACAAGTGCTTGTCTTGGGTACAAGCTGTTGTATAATGTGATACGTCTTATTTCCACTGACACTCTTTATTCTTATCTAATAAAATACATTGCCACAGCCTTTATAACCCTGTAGTAATAATTAAACCTCATACATATATATTGGAGCTCTGTATGCATTCAAAAGGATATTTTAATAACTATTAAATGTTAAGAATCGGCCTATGTCCAGAAAATAGAATCTAGTTCATCACGAAATAATTTTGTAAATATAACAGTCTCCGCCTCTCATACACAGCAGACAAGGATGTTGTAAGTAGCTGCTAATAAAAGTGGGTCTTAGTAAAAAAGAAATTTTTTTGCTAAAAATAGTGCATTGTATTAAATAGTTACACTGATTTTTAATCTTTTTATTTATACACATTTCCAGTGCACTCAGTGTAGTACCCGAGTGACTTGCAAGATTAAAAATGCACCTGTACCTTTAGTCTGAAGTCCATACTCTATACAAAGAAAATAAAGAAAAAGCAACTACTGGTGAGAAATGCCATACTTGTTAAGAATACCATCCAAAGCTTAGGAAGCCAAATTTGATATGACTCATTTATTCAACGGTTTTAGTCTTAACATGTACATTGCTAAAAGAATAATTTCAAAATGAATGTATAGCTGTTAGTTGCTGGACACCACAAAATCATACCAGAATAGCATTGCAAAGTCAAACAAACTAAAGTATTTTGAGAGACACAGTGACAATGCCAGTGACTGCAGCCAAAAAGCTTTTTATCTGCATAGAATGGACTTGAAAGCATCTCTTGGCTACCTCAAATCCACCTCATTTTTTTAAGACTACAAGTCTGTAGGCACAATGTGTAACATGCATCTGCACAGGAATCCATGGCAATTCAGTGTTTTCATAGCCACCTATCTGATATGACAGTGTTGTTAATTAGGTGATACCCAAAACGTAACAGGGAACCAAAGAGCTGCTTCATGTAGATGCATTTAAAATTGCACAGTGTCTTTAAATGAATAAACCATACTCAATACAGATACTGCTAGCAATGCCCCCCTTTTACAAGCATTCATGCCAAGAAGGCTCCCCCTTCCACACCCCCACCCCTCTGCTGATGAACAGAAATCTCAATATTTACTGCAGATAATGCAAACATACAGAACTTGTGAAGCAGCCTTTAGCCCTGCATACACTACCACAATTATTTGGTTACCTTTTCCTGTTTGCTTCCTGTCTGCTAAATGTGATGCTTTTTTTCTGCCTAATATCCTGTGAAGGTGCCAATTACCCTGCTGCTTATCAGCTGAAAACTATGCTTTGTGCAAAGGGAGCATCAATTATTTGTGAGCAGAGAGCAAAGCCTGTTTGAATCATAATGATAGGATGCTGGGGCTTCCAGCAAATAGAACATATCAAAAGGTAACATAAATCTAATAAAGTGTAGGTCATAAGGGATCATCTCAGAAGTCCACACTTCAATCTTTAATTGTTAAAATTATGTTAGTTTCACAGAAGGCAAGTCTGTGAGTGCACCCGGGTTTGCTATAGCTTAATAATGGAAAAAACCCACAGCAGAAAATAAATTTTCTTCAAGCAACATTGTCTTTAAGATGCATCATTTCTTCCACTCAATTCCTTCGAATCGTTAGCCTTTCTACTCCGGTGCTGTTGTTTATGCTTTGATTCTACACTGATAACCGTTTTGCAGCAAAACCTCCTTGGTCTCAGCCAGACATAAACATGCTGCAAACCTGTAATCCTCTGCAGATTGCAGAGAGAGGCTGTAAATGATTTTGTGGGGACACCGGTCTCTTTATTTGGTATCAACATTGCCTTTACAAGCTTCCCCCCCCCGCTTTCAATTTCAGGCGAGCTTTTGTACATGGGGGGATATGGGACAGAAAGATTAGGTTATTCCTTGAACTACCTCTGTAAGGTCAACTCTTTATATGCTTTTGAAACCCAATTTGAAGGGCTTGTCCCTACTTTTTCCTCAAGGATTGTGATTCACAAGGGTTGCTACAAGTGACCATTATCTTATCGTAACACCTGCTCCAAGTGGTGGGACTGCAGGGTAGCTCCTGCAAACCAGCTTCTTTTCTATTACAAAACTGCTTACCTGCTGACTGACACAGTCTCATTCAAATGATGTACAAGTGTGTCCCAACCATTTACGGGATTATCATGCTCTCCTTTCATGAGGCTGCTCCCCACCCCCAACCACAACTCGGGTCAGAAATCCAGAGACGGTGCTTCTGTGGCAGATCTGACTACTCACAGTCACAACACATAAGGAATAAATATCACACTAGTTTCCATAATTACAGGGGCAGAAGAGTCTAATTTTGGGTTATTACTCTGTTACTAGGAGAGCAGCAATGCTGCTTCTCAGAAACTTGTTGAAAATTATAAAACTATTCAATGCAGAATATTACATTTAGGCCACTGAGTCTTAGGCAAAAAGCTTCCTAATGGTAAAAAAATTCCTGCTTCTTAATGAGTGCCCAGAATACTTTATTGGTACTGTAAGAGAAAACAGCAGTGCCACAGACTCAAAGGACACATCTAAAACACTGCAGTATTAACAAAATGCACGTGCACACAGATAGAAAGGTGAGCCTCTAGTGATGGCCATCACCTGGCAATAGCTGCCAATTGATGGTCTGAGGGTTGGGAGATGCTTGAAAAACCCAAGGCACAAACAGCGTGATGGAGACAGAAGCAGCTGAGGAATAGCACCTTTTTCTGCTTAGTCTGTACACATCTCAGACCAGCCTGCAGTGTTCTGTGATCAATTATTATACCTGCAGGTCTGCTTAGGGATCTAGATAAATTCAATATTTTCAGCTGCAGCATTCTTCCCAGCAATTGCTCTAGCCTCTAGCTTCCAGAAAATCCACCCCACACACCAGTTTGTAACCCTGTGCCCCTCACAGCTAAGAGCACTCTTTGTACTAGGAGAAATTGCCAGTGCTGACACCCTTTAATCACTGGTGTTCTTAAAAGGAACTGATGGAACAGTCTCTTTCCTGCATTACTCACTTCTGGGAGTAGCCTCTTTTCCATTTGCAGCAGTTATGAAAGGGGCACATCTTCCCTCTGAGCCCTGTGATCTCCCATCATTTGCCCAATATAGTCAATTATTCCTCTACTCTGGCACAGCACTTGCAGCATAGCCACACTTTTGCCTCTACTCCTCAATGTTGCCTTTGGAGGAATCTACCAGAACATGGAATTAGCTCCTGCTGAGGTTCTCAAGTTACATCTTGCAATGATAAAAAACGGCCCCTAAGCTCAAAGCACAACCTGTGCTCTAAACTTATTCAGGAGAGTAAATCGTGTTGCTCTGGCCTCCCGTACCTGTTCTTCACGACTTATAATCCTCAAGTGTCCCCAGAGACCCTCAGCTCTCTCATTTGGGAGGGATTTGAGGGGCCTGGGCAGAGCCAGGCTATCAAGCTCACAGGATGGGCTGTTATTTCCTAGAAGTGAGCATCTATAGAGCCACAGATCCCTTCTGCTGCCAAGGCGATGAAAGATGGGAGGAACTGCATTTCTCTGAGCCACAAACCCTCCCTTTGGTATCCCTGGAGGATAGCCCAGTTCCTTGGTTTGCATCCTGGCTAGGACAGGAGTCTGCAAAACAATGACCTGTGTCACAGGGCAACCCAGTTTCAGACAAGCTATCAAAGCCAAGGGCTCCAAGGCTGCAGTACCTGCAGTGATATCCAAGCCATTTCTGAGTGGCACACAAATGGTCTGTGGACAGCTGACTGCTTTCTCCTGGCATTTATGCAGCTTGGCCCAGGGCCAGGACTAGCAGCTATTGTTTCTGCAAGAAAGGATAGCCAAGAAAGCTAGTTAATATAAATAATAAAGATACAAGTTAATATCAACAGTGAAAAACCACAATCTTATCAGAGAAACAATTCTTCAACTTACACAGCCTTATTCAATTCACAGTTTCTGGGAAAGGACAGAAGATTAGACAGACCTTGCCGTGACCGTGAAAGTCAGCAAATCTGAGTAAAAGGGGGACTTTTAAGACACAGGGCATCACAGCCATTACATCCAAACAGATGTATGGACAAACACAACTGGGCAGCCTGGTGGAGTTCAAACTACCACTTGACCCATACTAAAAAGCCCTGTAAACAGAGCATCAGAATTTGAACAGCCTCTCTTAGTGCATGTTCTATTACACAACTGGTTATGTCCTGTTGCCCCTAGTTTGATACTCTTCTTGCTAAAGCTGCATCTAGCTCTATCTTTGACTAGAAAGCAGGGCAGTAAAACCACAGCTCCTGGGGTCAGTGAAATAGAAGATCCAAATACAAACAGCACCGTAATCTCTACATCTCAACTAAGATGCATGTTGATTACAACTGCTTTAAAGGAGTCAGTGTTTGTGAAGCTTGGCTTGATATGTTCCCTCCAATAGGACATTTTAAAAATTTAAAAAGTTGGCTTTGCACACAGGGATCATCGTGGGCTACTGCATCCACTGTGATAACAAGGTTCCTTTCACACCTTGCTCAGGCCCTTCTCCACTGCTGAAGGCTGAAACTTGGTTGCTTTGGGGACTCTGGTGATCTGACAGCAACCAATGAGCAAACATTATGTGCCTCTCCCTGGATGCACAGAGGAAAATCTCTCTTGACTGACAGCAAATATTTATCATGTTTGAAATATTCTGGTTCTGCTGTTTCTGAGGTACAGAAATGAAAAGTTTATACAGTTTTGCTTTATCTGAAAGTTCATCTAAAGAGAAATAATATAAAAGGAAAGAAGAATTACCCATTTTCTAGCTATATCCCAGAGTATAAACCTTCCTGGCTACCTGCAAAGATTATAAATCCTTCTCACTGGGCTTACACACCTTACATTCTGCTGATACTCTTTCAGGCAGCTCTGTGGCCCTGGCAGCAATCCTTTTTTTTCCTTCCACCACCAGAAAGATGTACCTTTCCTCACATCTACTGGATGGGACAGGAAGGGGAATGCACACTCTTGGGTGCATTTCAGTCCTTGGTTGGTGGGCAACAATGACAGATAACAGAAAGGAAGGGTTGCTTTTGCTGTTCATCTGAGCTGCCTTAAGGTCTCCGCTTTTACTGACTATCTTTGGTCAGGTAGTGAGAGGACAGAGAAGTTATTCAAAGAATTGACTCAGGTCAGATAAATGAGACATTTTCTCAGACTTGTCCTCTGCGGCACCCCTTATCTTCCTCTGTACAAATCTTGGGAGACTAGCCTCAAAACTTTGGCATTTATAATAAGTCTCTGTGAGGGCTTTTATGAAAATCCAAGTAGTTTTTCTCTAGTACATGATCCCTTTCAGTTATGACTAATATTTAGTATTTCAGAAGTCTAATGAAAAAAATACCAGGGAAAATACTTGAATGCAGCAGCTGCTAGGGGTTGAAAGATAACACGAAGGAGGGATATATGCAAAAGGACAAACAAGAGGTCAACTCTGTGAGTAAGCCAACAGTGTTCACCCCAAATCCTGGGGCTGCAAGAAACCTTGTTGTCCTATCAAGGGGAAGGAGAAGGTTTGAGCACTCCCTATCTGCTAAAGACGTGACAGCTGGCAAGAGGCACTGTTTATCCTTTTTTCCCTCTGCAGCACTTACATTGGAGTAAATCTGGTGTTTCTGAAGAGGAAAGGGCCATCATTTGCTCCCTTCTGCCCAGAGGTTTATATTTCAGGGAAGATTTGGAGGTACTCATGCAAGATGACCAACAAGGAAAAACCTCAGTCGAAAATACAATGGCTCAAATTCAGTTAGCAAAATAGCAGAGGAAACTGCAACAAGCTTTATCAGTGCTGAAATCAAAGTTTGGGCATAATTCCTCTTAAAAAAAAAATCAAGGTGTGTAGGTAGGCTTTTTCTTTCATCTGCACTGATTTATCCATCTCAAGCATTCTGTGTGGTGTTTTAAAAATACAAAGGTCCACCACATCATAACAGAAATTCGGGTTCGTTTACATTGTCCAGCACTTCTGTTCTGACTGTTTACTCTCTCATGAGTTGCCATTTAATTAGAGCAGCTTAATAAAGAAATACATAAACAGTATGGGTACTTCAAAATACAATTTATAACTGTCTTGTTCCTGCAGGTGCAGGTCCTAATGTAGTGATCCACAGTCCTAATATCTACACCTCAAGTATTAAACGTTTTAACCAGCCTAAATGTGCTAAGATTTGCTTATGTTTAGGAACTCAAAAGTAGATAAGGTAATGTGCCTGGCTTGAGAAAAGTTATTTCCCCCAGGTACTGTTCTGTCTTTCTCATGGATCCTGGTGACCCTAAGCTAATCACTACTTATAGTAAGAGAAGTGTATTTGCTTAACCATTGAAAATAGAAACTTTCAAGTTTACGGAGTTTGCAGACAGTCCCTGGAGTGTTACAGGACACTAACGATGAATGCCAAAGAAGAATTTTTTATCTCTCCTTCTTCCACTCTGAAACAATCATCAATTACCCTTATCCACTAGCACCATCTCATCTAAGTTCATTTTCAAGATGAAGTTTCCTCGTTGGATGGTGGCTGTCCAATCCTCTTTCTGTCCATCATGGACTGCTTTAGCGCTGTCCCCAGATTGACAGCCTGAGAGCGAATCAATAATAATTATCAGACTGCAACCACAGCGAGCTGTGTAATTCTGTGATGGGATAGCACTGAACAAACAGCCCCACATCTACTGCCACAGCTTTAAATATGTGCCTGTCCATTTAACTACTCTGATCATGTGGTTACCAGTAAGCTGTTGGCCTTTTTTCCATTCCAAACATAAAAACTTCAAAAATTGCCTGCTACTCTAACACAACTATGCCATCTCTTGCCTTTTGCTATGTAAAAGCTATTTGCCAGCAGATGTTAAATAAGACCATGAAAAAGAACAAGTCATAACTGAAAAGGAGGAATAGGCCAGTTTTCCTGGATGTGAGCAATGCACTACAAGAAAAGTGGTAGGCATTTTGCACACTGTGTGAATGTCAAAGGTCTGAGGGCTTTTCCATCTGGCAACAATGTTCCTGGCTCAGCCAGGATGCTGCAGGCATCTTAGTCTCACTGGATATACATAAGCACAGCAGATGTTGTTCAACTGCCCTGGCAAAGAAGCAGCTGGACTAACGGAGAAAGAGGCTCATATTTTCCTGGGGAAAACATCCTGGGGTTCTACAGGGTAAGGAGAGGAATATGCATTTCCTGCCACATCCTCTAGGAAAAAAGAAATGAACATATACACAGGCAAATTTGCACTGAAATACTTTCCAAGTCAGTTTTGAATCTTAAGAACAAAACTAATGTTCTGAAAGCACTTCAAGAAATTCTGGTTTAGGAGAAGGCACAATGTGCAAAAGGCACTGGACTAAAATGAAAAATTTTAACACAGTCCAAAGCTTTAATAGAAGTATGAAGTAGCACATATAAGCATCAAGTGGAGCAGAGGATGGTAGGCTTTTAGACTGAAGCCAAGGAACTGAAGACAGAAGAATGAAATGGGTACAGTAAGTAAATACCATAAGAGGCACCACCTTTTAACCAGCTGTAAAATACGGGAAATTAAGAAGATTTCTTAGCAGATAACAAGACTAATTTCTTGACACAAGGAATAGGAAATTTTAAAAATACACAAATGCATACCTAATCACTGTACCATACTGTTACTACAATAGAATGAGAGATCCTTGATGCAATACACTTGCTACGGTATTTATGGAAATATATAGTAAAGTAACTGCAAGCTGATTTTATGCTGCATTTCTGCAGGTTCAGTTCCAGATGTTTCTTGCAGTCTCATCAGTGAACCAAGCCAAGGCTTCATGACATGACAGACCAGTGTGAGGACATCTGAAAGGACCAAGTGCCAAGACCAATCTGTATTATTGACCCCCAAAATGTTAACACATAGCTGGGTAGAAGTGGAGATCTACTAAAACATTAGGCAGGAAAGAAGATGTCTTCTAAAATTTATGCAGTTATAAAAGATATTGCACGTTAAATGGAGAGACTTCATCACAAAATAAGAAACTCAGTAAATCTTAGCCAACAACCTGTCTTCTCCAGAATCAGGAGGACATGTTGAATGTGATTAGGATCTGGACGTGGGATACTCATAAAAAGAGTTATAAGTAATGAAAGGCAAACCTAGAGCTGTGAGGCAAAAAGGTCTTTCCACAGAAACCTTAGAAGCAACTTCAACACAGCAGTGCAATCCATATCAACAGCCAAGACAGACAAAGGTAGGTGATCTCAGTAGATTGAAGTAGATTATAATACATTTACAGGCTATCCTAGAAAATTATTTGAAACTTGCATCAGTATATTCTTGATCTAGGACATATTAAAATGTGTGCTAAAGCTTCCACTACTTTAATTCTTAGAAGATTAAGAGTACACTGACATAAAGTAGAAACAACATTTTACTTTGAGTGAAAAGGGGAAGGTGAAAAGACCCAAATTCTGCATCAGTATTTATGATGATTATAATGAATTTATCAAATGGATTACAAAGAGCTCCAGCACATGGAGGTCGACAAATAGTTTAACACAGATAAAACAGAATTCAAACTATAGTTCAAATCCCCCTCTGTTTGGATTTCTGGCTTTATGCCTAGCTCAAATTCCCTGATTCTATGACCAAGTAAAAAGCTAGCTGAATTATTGCCTGGTTAGCAATCAGAATAAAAACAAAGGCTGAGAAAAAGCTTAGTGCTTCACAAGGACACGAGGACAGTGAAAAAATGGCCTAGTCAGTCATAGAGCTGAAGGTCAGGATGCAGTCTTGAGTGTTATCTACCATTGCTAGATATTGGAAATCCTTATAAAGAGTCAGAAAGGTGTTGCATATTATGTGAGAGGTTTAACAGCAGTAAAGCTATTATTGCAGGAGCAATTTCTGAAAGCCTAACAGCAGATCTAACTCTCCAGTTCCAAACACAAAACAAGCTTATCATGCTTATCATTGAATTCCCACTGGAAGCTCCCCAAATTCTACCTTCTCTTGTGTGTTTTTTCCTCCTTTTTTTTTTTTTTTTTTTTCCCAGTACCTTTTTTTTCCAGAGAAGTGCTTACTGCCTTCAAACACACAGAGCTGCTTATGTTCTACTGGCAAGGAAGAAATTAAATGAAACAAGCCAGAGGCAGGATATTAATGCAGAGTGCATTAAAAGAAAAAAATGATGGTATGAACAGGGTAGTGACTGATTTATAAAATCAATCACATACTTTTGGCTCAATGTCATGTTATAAAAAGAACAATAACCCTGTTTACATGAACAGGATGATTAATCACTGTTTTCCTACTATTTAAGATAGGCAATTTTTGTTTCCCTTTTTCTTTCGTATTTGTAGGCAGTAACATAGTTGTTTCATAACATAAATCTAATAATAGTATTCTGATTATAGTGAATTTAATGCATTCTATAGTTAAAAGGTCTGTCAGCAGCAATTCTGAAACAAACTTTCAGGCATTTCCAAGTAGACATAAAAATTCAATATCGGATGAAGCTTGAATTTTATCAAGTTTTATCAGAGAATCAAATATTACAAACTTGGACATAATATCTGTATATCATATTGTATAGCACTGGATATCAAGGCAAGCATTTGAGTCTGGATTATTCTGTGGTAACTCTTTTCCTTCTTGCATGCATGGAAAAAAACTGGCAAATTTTCAAGTCATTTAAAATGTGACTGCTCAAGGTGCATATGTAAATTACAAATTTGCCAAATTACTAGTGTAAAAGAGTTCTCTTTTTATACTTCCCTAGCTCTGATAATTGCAAGATAACACTTGCTATTTATATTTCAAATCAAAACTTTCAACCAGTTTACATTTTAGAAGCAGTTGGATGTGCTCTTGGGCACATGGTGTGACTTGGGGATGCTTCTCTGCAGGGCTAAGGGTTGATGATGCTTGTGGGTCCCTTCCAACTCAGCATAACCTGTGATTCTGTGAATATATCTGTACAAATTATCATTACTAACACTTTTACTTCAAAACCCATCTATTTTCTGGCATATATATATATATAAAAAGAGAAAATAGGGAAGGAAATACAGAAATATACTGTGAAAAGCAGTGGCAGTGAAAATTTTAACAAGATGCCCAAGCAAAAAGATTTTGATTTTCTAGGTCCTGTTATATTATTGCCACAATTGATAGGCAATAATAGACATACTCCTCACTTTGGTCTGCAAAAGTTCACCTATCTCACCTGCACCAGTGTGGAGGTGCAAATAGGCAGTACAGTTCCCTTGCATAGTGATTTTTATCAAAACCTTCAAAAACTTCATCTATTGCTTGAACGAGAGACAGTAGAAATGCAAGAAAATTCACAAATCCTTGGAAGGAATAACTTCTAAGGAAAGCTATCAAAACCTCAAAACTAGGTTCTATTGTATCTTGTTGGGTTTCTTCTTGCCTACTGCCATACCACAAAACTAAGATTAAACACAGTTGTTTCTCATTGTTTAACCTTATCACCCCCAGTGTTGCTAAATGCCAGCTCTGTACAGCTCTGAGCATTCTTTCACAGTAGGTTTTGTTCTAAGGCATTCACTCTTTGAAATACTTCAGGAGAGTGGCTCTTGTGGGGAACAGAGTTCAGTTATCCAGTGCATCCTATGATGAGGATCTTATACATATCCAAGATGAGGACAAGCTCCATGAAACCCATTTTGGCAAGCAACAAGAACCACTGAAGATCCTTCCATAGTTGTTCTAGGTAATAGGGAGAGCAATATCAAGTGGTATGATATTCTAATGAAGAGCATTATTTACATGGTGCCATCACAGAAATTCTAGCAATCTATAAACTGCTGTCAATCAACAATTAGTATATAGATGGATTTGAACTTCTTAATGAGGTTTAAATTGGAAGATATTTTGAGACAAAAGCTGTTTTAGAATCATACACAATTCATTCAGGTGGTAACACAACAAAGGATTACTTCCTAGCAATGAAGAATATAAAAGGTTAATTAAATTCTTGTCAGCGGTGAAAGCACTTCTTTCAAATTAAAGTTCATTGACTACCAGCCTATAGTTGCATAGTTAAAATTAGAGTATATTAAAATAATTTATCAAAATAAGCACACAAATACAGTCAGAATTAACTGATTAAAAGTCCATTGATTAAACACATGCAAAATGTTGTTAATATAATAAAGAAGAAACAGCACCACTTATAGAAAACCTGTGTGTTGCCATTTAGGTCATGTGAGCTTTTTATTCCTTCTATTGTCTACTGTCACCTTTGAAAGGCAGCTTCATGCTCTAGCTGTAGAAAAACCTTATCACCCAGACTTATTTTTATTCTTCAGTTTTGTTTCATTTTAAATTTTTAGAGTATATAATTTGACTCCATAACATTACCTCCCTCCCTGTTATTGTTAGAACCATGTTATTAAATGAAAATTATTATCTGTTTCTATTCAAAATATCTTTCACTTATACTATTGCTTAGTGTTATCTTTGCATACTGTCAATATAAGTGTTGTCAAAAATAGGAGGGGTGATACAAAGCAAACCTGATGTCTAAAAAAATGATAAATATGTAATTGTGAGCAAACCCCATTTTTTTTGTATACTGCAGATTCCCAATGGTCTTAGCTCAGTGGGCAGAAATGTAGCTGAAGAAACATGAATGTCACTTAGACCTCTCACCTGAGATAAACCAGCTTTGAGGACCTAAACAACTCCAACAGGTTCCTTTTGATAGCATTGACAATGACTTCTGTGGTCAGTATGAGGCATTGGATAATGTGGTTTAAAATGTTTTCTTTCTGTCTCGGGCAGGTCTAAAGGGACACCAATCATCAGGTACTTCCAATGAGATTTGCAGTCCTCAGTCAAACACAAGCTCTGCATTCATCAGTCCATGAACTATGAAGTTAGAAAGTCTGTGCTCAAGCTTATTCATTTTTCTGATCTGGGAATTTGAAGTCAGATATTGTTGCGGAACATCACTAAATACTTGTAGTGCTTATACTCCTCTTTCCTATTTCTGGCAGTGTTCTACACCTGGAATAACCTTTGGGCAAGAACAGGTTTGTCATTTCATGTGACCAAGCATCACCCTAAAGGGCAAGTGCATGAGGTGCATTTTTGGTTGCATTTCTGCAGATTTCATTTTTAAAGAAATGGTCTATATATGGCCACAGCTTTGCAGTGGCATTTAACTGAGTCACATATGAATAATTTCTCATGATAGCAGTAAAGAATTACTCGTAGTAAGTATTTCACTGTGTTGCTTAGGACTCAATAAAACTGCAAATTATCCTTTTAAAATTCAGGAAAATATCCTAGATTTACCCTGAAACAGCTCTCTGTCAAGAGCAAGTTGGAAAATCCTATGCAAAGACTTATAAAAATGAGAAGCAACTTAGAACTTTCAGGTTGAAGCCGCAGTACAAGACCTGATGCCCACACCATTGTTCCTCTTTCAAAACATGACATTTTACGTATTGTTTCATTTGTTGACTTGTCTGAATTATTTTATATACTCATACCAACTGACAAAGAGAAAACACAGAGAAAAACTAGATTAAATTGTTTAGATAGAAAGAATTCCATTTAAGCGTAATTCCCCCGATAGCATTAATTTGGTAAAAGCCCTGGTACATGACCCAATCCTAACCTTATATTGAGCAGTCAAAGATAGCAAAAAAATTCATTGTCAATTCCAGGCTGCAATTGCACTTGTTTGCCACCAACAAAGGCACCTTATATCGCGAGCGCAAAGTAACTAATAAGTGCCTGATTGAAGTTTTGACTTCTATTAGTCCAGCCAAGGCCAGAGCAATTTTCTGGGTTTGAATGTCCAGGGTTTAGTTGGATTCCCCTGAGGATGAGCAGGAAATACTGCTAGACAAAAGATGCTCTGTGCCTGAACTGCTTCTTCTACATTCAGTGCCATTGCACTGCTCCAGCTGCTCCAGCCCAGCTACTAATAATGTTCTTGTATGTCAGCCCTGGCTCCCAATAAAGACAAGGACATTATTCTTAAATGACACATGAAGGTGTGATAATCAAGACACTGCATTCAGCCCTGGTGAGGATTTTGATAGTGCCACCTCTCCAGATCATATCACAATCTTTTGTTCAGGTGCCACAGTAATACTTGGAGTGTAATTTGCAAACAGGCAGATGAGAGCTAACAGTCAACATCTGTGAGGCGACATTTTTAACGTATTTGGGAATCAGTGAAATGATAACCACATTAACATAGAATGACTGATGATTCTAGAAACATTATGCTGATCAGTGAAGGCACAAACCACTCATCTGATTCAAAGTCTGTGTAACAAGCACTGACTTCAAAGGGATTTGAATCAGACTTTCCAGATTTACTATGTTAACTATGAATTGCCTGCACTTCACTGGTATTGAAAAGTACAGTCATTTTCAGCCAACCTTCTGTCTCCTTATACCTTGCAGGGTTTGCAGTGTATTGCAGGTTATTACTTGTTTTTATTAAATCCACTTTGAAGCCTGGGGCTAAAACCTAAAGTCCTTGCCCAGCCCTTTCCTTCTTCCCCCAGACAAACATCCCCACTGCCTGCAAAGGGAGCCTGAACTCAGAGATGGTAGAAATGACGGAATCTGCTTAAATTTAACATCAGCTTTTTCTAACTGGTTTATCATGCAGTGCCTTTATTCACCAGATAAAGATACTTTATAGTAGTGTTATCCTTTATGAGCACTAATAAGGAGGGAGGGATTATACACTGAAGTTTTTTACTTGTTCTGTAAATTTGACCATGAAGTGTTTCCACCAGAGGAGATTTTATTGAAGCTATTACTTATTTTGTGATTCAGTCAGTGCAAAGAAACCTGCAAAGTTTACAAGGTACTAAACAAAACCCAAACCAACCAGATTAAGTGGGATAGATTTCAGGGTAATTATGGGCAATAATGTCATCTACAAAAGTATGAGTCATGAGTGTTCAGAATGGAAGACAATGTTTTACATTTAAAGGATCAGATAAAATAAGATACTGCCCTTCCTTCTTGGAATCAGATTGATTAGCAATTGTTTATTAAGTTTTGAAACCCTGCATTAAACGTAATTTCTCTAAATCACTGGCAATCACTATTATTAGGCCATTAACACATACAGTCCTCCACTAAGAGCAGTGGTAAGCAGTGCTGGAGAAGCAGCTGTTGTCTGTCCCATGCAGGTGTTGTAACAACCAAATAAGCCAGAACCTCCACGTTTTCGACATGTATTATTCTAAAATTGATTCCATTACTAAACTCCTTTCCACTGTGTAGTACTTCAAACCCATCTCCTCATCCACTGGAGCCTTGTCTCTACTTCATCAGTGTGTGAAGCGTCTGAGGACTTTAAAGAGCAGTATCTGTGCACCCAGAATCTGATTGCTCTGCCTTTCCTCATGACTGACGGTGGTGCAAAGAAGTTCTGTAGCTGTCCCACCATGCACAAAAAGCCCCTGTTGGTACAAAGGGCTGTGTGGGGATTTCCCAGGCCTTTTTGTCATGAGGAAACTACTTTTCTTTTGTGGGACCAACAAAAATGAGGGACTCATGCTGCGGTTTTTACAGAACTTCTTCCGCACACGTTGTGCATTGGACTCCCTCAGTGGTCCCAGAGTTTCTGTGTGCTACCACGTGCAGTGTAAGGAGACAGACTGCTATTCTCAGTGGATGGTTTCCCTTGCAAACAGGGTGACGACACTGAAGGAGGCTGATTTTCACTGGAGAAAATGTTTCCTCTTATGCTGAAAGTAGTGACCATTTGACAAGTGACAAAATTAGGATAAGGAAATCGGCACAGTTCTGCTTTGGTTGAAATAACACTCAGCTGGAACATTTACAAAAAATAAATGCAAAAATAAATAAATGCACCCAGCAACAAAAATCCCAACTGTTCCCACAGTTCAAAAAAGAAATTCTTACATTTCCTTGAGCTACAGAAGACTGTTCATGTTATCTATTACAGATTTGCTTGTGAGTATACAGGAAAGGTAGGACCCTTCGTGTTTACAGTCCATGCTAAATGGAGGGGGAATGAGGAGATAATTGCATAACCCCCCCAAATCCGCTGCAGTTATACCCAAGCTGTAACAAGAGAATGGACACACATAGACTCACAATTACCTACACATCGTTTGATGAATGCTAACACCTTCAGGGAAAATCAGAATATTTTAACAGACAAAATCCTTTCAGTCCAGGGGAGTTGCTATAGAAGTTCATCACTTGTATGTCTATCACAGTGTTGGAAAGCTTTTTAAAGAAGCAATGATAAGCAAAACTGTGAATAGAATTGGTTCAAATTTAACCTCGTCAATCAGCTGACGGAACAGAAACATGCCAGTTAATTTCCAGAAGCCTTTAGGCATGTATTTATTACTTGATTTCTAATCAAAATTATATACAGAACAGGAAAAATTGCAATTACAGGTCTGCTGTGATACAAAACAAGTCCAAAAAGCTAAGGATAGTTACAGCTGCACATTTCTAAGCTAATAGACTTACATGCTGCCAAGACTAATACACTTTATTTGATTTCTGGCTGCAAAAACCAATGATATATGTTAACCTGGTATCTGATTTTCAGCAAGGATACCTAAGTACTATTTAACACTGACAGTTATAGATAGCTTAGCATTTAACTGGAGTCTCCCTTGACCTCAATTACCACATTAAAATATTGTTAACAAATTTAGAGTCAAATTGGCATTTATTATACAAGATTAGGTTCACTCTGAGTAATTTACATATTGTCACCAGGTCTGCCAACAGCTTACATCTTCATGTAGTTTGGGGAAAGCAGCCAAAATTGATATTATCAGGGCAGATGCAATGACAACTAATAAAGTTTTGTTCCCATACAAAGTGAAATTTTCCCTTTGACAGCAATGAATGAGGATTCCACCCACAAAAGCTACTACCCTACATACTGCCTGCATCCTTTGTACAAAAATTTAAAGAGTTCATACATACAAAGAGGAAAATTTCCGTAATTTTTGATCTGTGAGAACCATTTCTGCATGGTTTGAAGTGGTGTATGTGACACTGTTTGCCTGATGCTTTTGTGACAGTGATTGTTTTATTCTGTATTTCAGTATCAACATCAGCACTGCAGGTAACATAATACTATTTCCTGTATTTTCTCATGTCTGTGTGTTCAAGGTGACACATGAAAGATGAGAGGGAAAGTGTGTGCACACCTATGTATGAAATACATGAAAAGAAAACACATATGCTTGTGCTTCACTTGTGCTTCTTAGATTAACAGGTTTTCCCATATTTAGAATTGATGACTGTCTTCTGTTTCAACCTATTTTTGTGCCCTTTAAATTTTTAGTCATAAGGGAATAAGCCACACAGCATTAGTAATCTAATTTTGATCAGCCTTTGAAGTCCCATGAGAAAAAAATCATGAAGCCTCTGGTCAGTTTGCAGTCGATCCCTAATCAGACAAAACGCCTAATAATTTCAGTAATGATTTTATAAGGACTCCAGGATTTGTTCTACTGTTACTAAGCAATGCAGAAGAGGGATCACAGAGTACTTTTAGTTTGCCCTCAATCTAAAAGGATATTTAGTGCATTAGGGAAGATCTCATAAGAAATGCTTTCTTAAAGGCAGATTCTGCAGTCCGGGAGATTTCCAAGGTATGTAATCCCTTTAGCAGAAACATCAATTTATCTCAGCATGCTGTAAAAACCATAATAGCAAACAAAACTACAAATCCAGAGATCAGTTTCTGCCTGATATTCAGCCTTAAGTGCTTTCTGAGACCTGCAGACACCGACATTCTGTGCAGTTAGTTGGTTGTGTCTAAAAATTATTTAGCTTCCTTCCACTGTAAATCTTTGGAATTGCATGCAACCATATGGCTGGTCTGCTCAAACTGTTTATATTATGGGTTGCATATTTGCAATGCTTTCATTCTAGCTTGCCCAGCTCTGTAGAGCTGCCATTCCTTCATCTTGCCTGTATGGTTTTTTTTCTTAATTTTTTTTTTTTTAAGAGGAAAAAAGGTTTTAGAGTAAACTAAAGGGAGTAACTTTGTATTGAAGTTTGTAGAGATTCTCAAAGAACTTAATCTGCCTGAAGACATTTTCTACATGAATCAGGCAGAATCTGAAGGTCTTTTTGAAGAAGAGTTATCACAGAATTCCCTCAAGATGTTTCTTCTTGCAAAAAACCAAGACACTCCTCCTATTCCTGAACTACCAAAAGACAAAATAAGGCACATTTCAACTCCAAGTAAGATTCTGACCCTAAAAGAGACTGTAAACTTCAGTGCTAAACCAAAGTCCTCACTTGAGTTGTGTAGGAGTTTTCCCAGAAAACACTCACATTGGTCACACCCAAAATACTTCTTGCACGTAGATATAGGTCAAAATAACTGTTGTTGGTTGTCTGCCTTGTTTGTTGTTTGGTTTTTTTTTTTTCTATAAGGAAAACTAGCACATTTGAAATAGTTCTTCCTGTTAGATGCTTAAAATTAGCAAGTTTAGACAAAGGAAAGATTACATGAGTGAAATTAGAAAATTATGCAAAGTTTTTAGAAAAGGTGAGAAACTCCTTTTTATGTTAACAGCATATTCTGTTTATAAAGAGCCAGAACTCTCCAACAGCCTCATCTCAAGGGTCTCTGTTCAAAGGTATGCTGAGGAAAAAACCCAGATAATGTTTCAAGTAATGAAAATTTTTGAGCAATATTTAACTCTTATAAAGGATTTGAGGCATTTCTAGCCCATAAACCAAGAGAATTTCAGATTCAGAGTGTGTGGGACTGTCAGATTGGTCTTACAACTATTTTTTTGTTGCTCCCTGAGGACAACACTGGAAGTCTGCAGGTTTTTCACAATTACATTTACACCCAAGCAGGATGGCACTGAGTTAATGGCTTACTCCAATTCGGAATTCTTGGTCTTCTGGAGCCTGAGAGACTTTGATAATTTTGGATAATATGATCTAAGTAGTGGCATCTGTGCAAATAGTGGCAAAGGGCACAAACTAGATATACTTTTGTTTTGATTGAGGTAAACTAAATGAGGTAGACTGATGTACTGTTCAGACTTTGGCTTGACTAAGGAACATTAAGAGTCAAACAGCACAGTAGCTTCTGTCCTGGAAACATTATACACTGACTAATCACTGGTGACTAGATTGACATGGTAAATTTAGTAAAACATATATCCATACACATTAAATATATTCTTCTACTAAAATCCACTTAATAGACTCTAAAGTCAGGTTCACCTGGACTACCAGTGCATTGTGAAGCCTATTACTGGCCTCAGCACTGAGGCTGCAAATGTGACTTGGCAGAAAAATTGCTTCCTGTGAGCTGAAATAGCTGCTACAGCTCATTGTGAGGATGTGCTACTCTAAAATTGGATGGAACCCCAACAGAATGCACAAGACCTCTCTGATGTTTTCAAAAATTACCATCTTGGGTGAACAGAGAGCTGACTGAGTTCATAAGCTGCAGGTTTCTCTCCCTACAGCCCCATGATTTAGATTCCATACAAGTGACCTCCCTTCAGTTCGGTGCAGGACACAGCTTACAGTGTGGTTTGCCAGTGGATTAGTATTCAGTCACATTATTCTGGGCTCCCTGTTTCGACTACACATTTTTCACAGATTCTTGATCTTTCTGGTCCTCAGGAAAGCTGGTGTCCTTATTCACGGCTGGAGATTTTCAGTGGAATTTAATGTGCCTGCTGAAAATCCCTATAATACAGAGCATAAGTGCCAAGTCACTACAACAATGGCTGCTGTAGCATTGCAGTAAGATTTACTGCTTGCCTTTTGAAACGTGAATGTGTGCCTCCACACGATCTCTGAGGGACCAGGCAGTTCTTACACAATTATAGTGCCACCTTATACACCTCAGAGTCAACCCTCCCGTAGATCAACAACTCTTACTGTAAAATGCCAGTAACCTAATAACAGTACATTAGACAGTTTGTGAAACTCCTCTCACTCTATAAATGCATCCTGCAAAAGGAAAACAGTCCTAAAGCATACCCTATAGCTTGACCATTTCAAGCCAGGGCTAGATGTCATTCCGGGGCCCAAGAACTCTCACAGAGAAAGCTATTGCAAAAATCTGTGGACTGAAAGGAAGACAACTGTTTTTTTCTTACCTTTCTGTATAAAAGACTTCTCTGTGCATCACAGAAGCTTTTCAATTTTATTATAAAACCTCATTAGTTCTTTTTATTGCAGACTTAGTGGAGCCTTGTTGTAGAAATTAATCATATGATTAACTATGAGATGGTCTTTTAATACTGTATAAACCATATATTGCTAAATGTCCTTCTTGACCCTTTATTTGCAACTTGGGTATTCTCATAGGACAGAAAATAAGAGACAAATCAATGCAATAAGATATTTCATCCAGGGCTTCCTGCCCTACCTTAAACTCACATTATTTTAAATCTTATTATTCAAGGAAGGTATGGGATCAAATTCACAGCTGTCAGAAGCCATTAGAGTCAGTAGAACTCTACCTGCTTATTCTAACAGGGAATCTGGCCAGCACCATACATTTTATTCTTGATTACCTTAATGCCTTAAACAGGGGGAGTTTTGCAATACATTGGTGATAAAGAATCTCCAAAAGAAAGACACTGTCCAATACAAGATGCACAAACTTTAAAGGCAATGAGTCTTCACAAAAGGCTGAAGATAGAGGTTATCAAGAACAGAGATATTTAGAACAGACAAAATGGGGAAAAAAAAGCCCAACTCAAATGTAAGCTCTAATACCCCTGGAACTCCTATGACTATGTGTGAGTCTGCAGCTGCACAGAAATGGCTCTTTTAATTCACATGATGGAGATGTTGCTGCCACTTTCGCAGGAAACCCAATCTGCAAATTTAAAATGGATTTAAGTCTATCTCTTGGAGGAGTCTCACCGAAGGAGCCAATCCCACCCCACAATACTGCAGCTGTGCCAAGACCCTCCTTGTCTCTCAGTCCTGATCGTTATCAGGAGCTGGAGCATCTGTCAGCCTACAAAGGGAAGCAAATGTCAGCCAAGACATCTGCAGCACCTGAGAGCTTTTTTCACAGCTTGAAGTCACAGCACATGACCCTTGCTGAGGAGGCTCTAGAGGCTCTTTTGTTCTGTACTTGCACTGCACCTTGTGTCCCAGGCAGTGACACTGCAGCCCTGCCACTGAGCATCTTTCCTCTACGCTCAAGGCAGGCAGGTCTCACCTGAGCTCTGGGCCATGTGGGAGCTGAAATTCCCTTTGAACTGAAGTAATGTTTTCACCCAAGGTGAAACCAGCTCCCCTAACCCACACAGGCTCTGAGGTTACTTTTTGCTATTTCAGAGATTCTACAAGATTCTACTTGCTTTAATCAGCAGCTCTGATCTAATGGCCAAAGCAGTCCTCTACGGGAAAGAAATGAAAGAGTTCTGAGAGTTATTGGACACTTCTCAGACTTTTCCAGTGAGTCAGCACAAGAAATTTTAGCTTTTTAGTTTTCCATTGTAGACATTTTAAATATAAATATTTATTGAAATACATGTAAACTTTATGCTGCTATCTTAAACACACACAAAAAAATAAAATTGTATACAGCATATTCAATTGAGGATCTATACAGACATATTTGAGATATGATTCTTTTACTTATATCAGTTGACATACTTGTAGACTGACCATAATAACCCAAACCTAGATCACATTTACAAAAATATAGCTACCATTACTTTTTGCCTGATGGAGGTTGCATCCAAATCTGCCACTCACCCAAGTGTGTGTTATATAGAGATGTGACAGCTGATGTGAGTATGCATAGTCCTGGCAATCTTCTCTAGTTTATTTTAGTGCACTGAAAACCAGTCCAACATTATCCACTTCAGTATAAACTTGTCTTTTCAGCTATTTCTGCAATGAATGAAGTGTATGCCTTCTACTGCAGTTCTACTCAACTCCATCTATCATTTTATTGACCTGCTGAGGAAAAAAAAAAGTCCCTTTCTCTAGCTCACAGATATGAGTTTTCATGACCACAGAGCAGAAACACTGCTAAAGATACCTAAAAAGCTGTAGATGTTTTCCCATTCTATAAATGTAGAGCCCAAAATAAAAAAAAAAAACAAAAACAAAATCAAAAGACAGATAAGTGTCCTTACAGGAGTTGTGTCTTGCAGAAAGCAGGGACATGGTTAAGGATAAAGTCCTTACTATGAATTAAAAAAAAAAACGAAACAAAAAACCCCACAACAACAACAACACCAATAAACAAACAAAAACCAAACCAAAATAAAACACACACACACAAAAACCCAACAAAAACCCAAAAACCAATAAAACCCACAAACCAAAACAACAGAAGGAACCCAGCACTGACAGAGAGCCTGGAACAGGCACCCTACTAGTCCTGAAATCCCCAGCCCAAAATGTACATCAGTATTTTTCATAGAATTATGGTGAAGTGAGACAGGATATTAATTTGAGTAAGCTGTACAATTTGTCACATTTTTTGTCCGATCATGGTCACATCGTTTCATTTTTCCATCTACTTTTCCAGACTGAAAATGAGGGAAAACAGCATATCAATACTTTTCAGAGCTAGATATTTATGTTTGTAGAATATTCAAATGTTATTTGAATGGGACCATTTTATTCCTTAGACAGATAAATATCAAATCAAGAAAAAGGTAGATATCCAGATTGTCTATCCTGATTTTGTTCCTCAGGTGAATGTAAGTATCCTTGCAGAGTTCTGAAATTCCAGTTTCTCATATGGCATGAAAATGCTGTTCATCCTTTGAAAGCAGTGATCTTTTAGCAGAAAGCTTTAAATTTTAATTAAAGACCTTTTACACCTTTTGTTTGATCTCTTCCTGTTTGCATTCCCAGTACCAGCAGTTCCTTGGACAGTGGGGAAACCCGAGCTGTCTTCTTACTACTGACAGAGCAACCTCAGTTCTGGGTTATGTCCCTATCACTGTCTTTGCTATATTTGTAGTTGAAAGAAAGGTACAATTTGGAACTTAAAAATCAATGGTAATTGGTCTTTGTACAAATTATCTTTAAGTGAAAGACACAGTTTCATCTGATATCATAGTGATTGGAAATCTGTTTTTTCCAGGAAGAAGTATTTTTAGGTGTCTCACAAACTCATCCTTTAAGATCTGGATCACAACCATGTTACAGCACAGGAGCATTTGTCTCCATATACATAAAGATTCAGGTCTTAAAACTTCATGAAAATCAGAAGTGAAATGTTGTTCAAAACCTTAAATAAGCTTTGAATGACTGCACATCTCTCCTGTTGTAGATTTGTGAAAATAGTGAAAAAAGAAGTCATGAATGGAGTTGCTTCCAAGTCTCTCCCACTAGAGACAGTGTACAGTGCAATGCACTGAGAGGAGCAATCACAACATCACACACACCTTTCGAGATATAAAGTGTGGATCTGGCTGGTACACTCACCTATCGTCCCCTGCTGCACCAATCTTTGCAATGGCACAAGAAATTAGGGAGCTGAACATACAAACCCCTCAGTTCAGACTCTGCCCTCCTTTCCCTTTAGCTGGAGTACAGGCAGGAACCAAATGAATTTCTTTGAACCCTGAGGTGCTTAGCCAGCATTATGCTACCTTGCAGCAGCCCTCAATGCCGTACTTTCTAACTGTACATCTTTGGGACCCTACTTCAAGATAATTTTCCACATTCTCTGGCCTCCTTTAACACTCTTGCTTTGGCTTCACCTTCTCTGAACAACAAAAGAAAAAGCTCACACTTTTTCCTTTCTTATTTCCCTGCACCTGCTGACTCTCACTGCCAGAGGTAAGTTCCTGCCTGTCTTAATCTCACCCCATGTTTTTTTTTTAAAGAGCACTGACATCCTCTCCTTAGTTATCCTTCTTAGTTTGACTGAGCTTTCCAGGAACGTCTGGAAAGCTACAGAGAGATTTTCACCTAAAAATCAGTTTAAAAGTCCTATTCCCTCTGATGCCAGCCAAGCCCTTGAAAAAATGAGTTGAGGCCTGTGCTGAGTTACTGCCTGATGTTCTGGCCCAAGGCACCTTACAGCCCCCCAGTCTCCTGCTGCTCCCTGGCTGGACACAGCACCAAGCACAGGGTCTTGGATCAGCAGTCATCTGTCTTATGATAAGACAGTTAATAGTGGTCTAAATTAGCCTCAGACATGCCATTGATTTGGTGATGCTATATGATCCGTGTGGCACTAGAACATATATCTATCTCTAGATGACTTCAGTATTTTTTGCCCATTCCAGGATTCCTCACTCCTTCAAATCTTTTTTTCTCTAACTTATAGAACACAGGTCAGTTCAATCCTTCTTTATAAGTCATATTTTCAAAACCTTAAATCATGCATTTGTTTGCCTTCCACTGCACTTTTACAAGCTCAGTCAGCAATGTCCTTCCTATAATACATTGCAGAATTGCAGATACTCCAAACAGAGCCTGACTAGCGATTTTCAAAGTGGCAGAGTAACTGTAGTAGTAACAACACACATTTGCTTGCATTTGTACTTCTGCCAAAGTTTTCTGTTCAAGACTGTATTTGAATCTCTGGTTTCCCAGAGCTGGAAAGGAACTGGTGCATCTCTGAATGCAAAAGCAAATGGCCTAAGCCATAATGGTAGGGGTTCCTTCCCAAGCATGTTTCTCCCAAGTTGGCAAAACCCCTTTGAGAGTGATTCACGTGTCTAATCCTCTCCAAGCAAGCTTAACATACTGAATATATCCACAGCAGTGATTTTAGGTGTTGTAAGAAGCATCAATATTAAATCAGTAACATTCATACACAGTTAATCAAATAAATCCAGAGCCAAAACCTCAGAGTGACTCTAAGGGCTTCCACCCTCTTTGATTTCCTATTCTTTGGATGAGATGCACGCTACAATCTCTTTAGCAAAAATCCCTTGGAGAACTTTGCAACAACCCTTCAGTACAATAATCTGGCTCAAATCCATCTCCTACAATTATATTTCACTATCAATAGCCTCTCCTTCACAGTCTTACCCTACCATCTTGAAATGTGGTCTAATATACGATGCCCCAGAGCTGCTGCGTTATACTTTGGACAGGGAATCATTTTGTTACTGAGGATATTAATTCCAACTTAAACTTTGTTTAAATTGATGCTTTAGGACAAAGGATACCACATAGAACTGCTAATGATCATCATCTCTCTCCCAAGATTATCTCTGTGGATGAGTTAAATGCTTGGATCTGTCAGAGATTACTTACTCCCTGTAACTTCCAAACTTGATGAACCTAGAGGGTCCTCAGAGGCTGTGTGTGTTTACCTGTTGAGATGGCATGGACGCCTGGCTGCTCACAAGTTGGTCAGACACTTCCCCTAAGACATAAGTTTCCAGGGAATATGAAAGCTCAGACAGGAGGCCTAGATAACATTTAAGTGCCATCACTTTTACAGGAAATCCTTTCCACTGTGACAGCTCTGCCACACTGGTGTCACATCCCTCTTTACACTTCATCACGCCTGTTCACACTTTGGTGCATTGATGAATCAATTAAAGCATTTTCTTGGCTTTTCCTCTCTCCCTTTTGCATCAATATGGGACAGTTGGCTCACAGCATGACAAACTTTCACATCTAGATTTTCAAACTTTTCCTGGAAGCTAAAGGGAATGCAGGTTCCACATGTAAATTAACCAGTGTAACAGAATGACAGTGGAGTATTTATCTGGTTCTATTTTGTTTCCTTGCAAATTTTACAAAATGACGGCTCTGATCTGCCAGAACTGATAGAATGAAAAGGAGTATCTGGTTTACCTTTGATCACTGTGGGTCTTGCAACAACTACAACTATTCAAAGCTATTATATTTAGATTGTGTGTTAAAAATACTGTATTCTTGGTGTCTGGCCAAGATTCGGAAATCTTAATGAATACACATTAAACTCTGAACCTAATTTGAGTTCCTGATAGGATTGACTTGAATTCCAGGAGTGATATATGCCCATAAATCCCAATGCAATTAGAGTGCACTTCAGGCACTTGACAGCTTGGGAAACAAAGCTTCTTCTACCTAGATGTAGGAGCATGGGATAGAATCTACATTTAGGCAACCATGTTCAAAAATGTTTATATTATTGAAATTACCGTGCATGTCCCAGTGTAATCTGTGGGCAGCATTTTTGTATAAATGCCCAGTTTTCACAGTTATCCAGAAATATTGGCATACCTCCTTGAAAATTAGGCTAGAAAAACAATCACACTCTAAAGGTTTTCAAAGTTGCTTAAAGAGAGTAACCCCACTGGAAGAGTGTTCTCTGAACCCTCCCCCTAACCTGAAAATTTGCTCACTTTTTAAACTGTGGGATGGAATCTCCCCCAAAGGGAAACAAATTAGTCTCAGATCTGCTGCTCTATTCTGGCATCACATACTTTCATTGCAGAACCAACTCTGGAACTGGCAGGACACAGATGGTTATACCTACAGAACTACACACACATGTATGTGCTTTCAAATATGGACACATATGTGTGAAAATAGAGATTTTTCGCATAACTATAACTGAAGAAAATCTGTGTCCACCCAAGTTTAGGGTCATGGAGGTCCACTCAAAATTATATAAGCCTTGCCCAAAGATTTACCAGTGTGACTTAAAGCTAACAAAAACTGCACTGCTGAGACCATGGCATTACCTTTTTAAAAATATGCAAATGATTATGACCACTAATGATTATTTTTATTGTGAAATCCTCTACTAAGTAAGAAGCAAATCAGTACATGCTCTCTGAACACAGCTACATTATCCTTTAAATAAGAGGATTTTCAATCTATACTTCTCACCATATGTGAAGTATACAACCTTCATAAAGAAAAAATGCTTAATACTACAGTTTTTCTTATGAAACTTGGTCCTAATATCTACTAGTAATTCTTCTAGAAAGTGTTTTTATTATGGGTCCAACCTATAAAATGCAGCTTTGTAACATAGATTTTAAGATACAGATTTTATCCTAAGCATGAACAAAACCATGTTACCCATAAAGTGTTTCTTAACCTGTTGCAGTTGCAAAGAGGCATTCTGTGCCTTTCCTACAACACTTTTCCAAGAAGATAAGGTAAAAGAAATCTGTGTTAAAGCTTCTGTAGCCTTTAATTCATGAAATTAGGTATTTCCCAATTAGGAAAGAAAGCACTTCCAGGAAAAGTGACATGTGAGTATTTACTTTCTGTTTAAAGACTTTTTTGATTAAAAGATAGTGGAACAGATAACACCACAAAATTAGTTTTTGCTGTGATGGTCAGGTTAAGGTTTCTGCTGTTGCTAGGATATACTGCCCTATCACAGCCAATCTTGACGGTAGAAATTGGTGCCTTAATTTCCCAGTGGTCCATGCTACTTCTGACTTAGGCCTCAGTCTGGTTAATCATGCTGTCATTCTCACTACAGATTGCCTTTTGACATCTTCATCTGCAAAAAGATTCTGTAGTCAAGTCTGACTGTGGTGAGTCAATTCAGTGATTCACTGATGGTCAAGACTGAACTCATGGCCAAGTTTCTTGTGAAAAGAAGAGATTCACTAAAGGATGAGGAACACAGTAATTGAAGAGTTATTTTGCTTGGCAGAGGCAGGCATGCATCATGCCTGAGCAAAATGTAACTGGAGCAGTGATCACATTTGGGTGCAGGTACTGCAGTATCAGGAACCCTTTACACTTTAGCAGACAGAGTATACCCCTACTTGTGCTCATTTAAATAGCAAACCATAACAGAGCTGCTTCTGATTCACACTTGAGAATTGAGACATGCATTACATTTGGCATTTACTTGTCTCAAATGACAGATCCTGCTGAAGATGTATGTTTAGACAGTTTAGGCAGCTTTCTTCCCTAAAAGTTAATTTCTCAGATTTTGCTGTGATTTCTATTACGCTGTTCATAATGTGTGATCCGTTGGGAACGTGGGTCATCTGAATTAATTCCTTCACAAAGTAGCGATTCACACCCTCAGCTACCTACACATTTGCCCTCTGAAAGGCAGTTCCATAGTGTAGTGAGATGTAATATATACCCAACAGAGCACACCCTGCAAAGACAGCCTGCTGTCAAATGCTGCTCAAAAGCCTTTCTGAGGATGAGTGACAGGTGTCTTCGACTGAAGAGAAACAGAAAAAACCTGTAAGAGCCAAGCAAGGTGACTTCTAGTGGGCTGAAAACCTGGCATTTGTCTGAAAAACCCAACCTGCATGCTATACAAGAAATTAATTCAGCTAAAAATCAAAACAGAGACTGCAATTTACACATAATTATATCCAAAACACATTTTTTTCTAAACATGCTATTGCTTTTACTGCCATATAAGTTTAATGTGTCCATGAATTACATTAGAATCCAATTTCCACCAGAGAATATGAGTAGATGTCAAAGTTATACAGTGGAGAAATGCAACGAAACATTGTGCTGTTTTGCTATAGGTAGGAATGAACAGGAAGCATTCTAGTATTTTGAATAATTTATTGATGCTTTTGAAAAGCAGATGTGCTCTAATTAACACTGTCTCTCTGCCCTTGCTGGCAAGATTTCTTCTGGTGCCAGTCATCTACTATTTTTTCCCACAATTATAAAAGCAGACCACTCACTACAGAGAACTACAAAGAAACAATACAGTCAGCCTTGCATAAGATATCTCAACAATTACTATTATTTTGGTAGACAAGAGCAGAAAGATCATCTGATGCTCTTAGCACCTTTGATACCTGGCAGGTGTCTTAGCTGTGAAGATATCAACTGAACTAATGGGGAAAAAAATTCCTTATTTGCAGAAAATCCAACGAGACAAATTCTACTACTCTTGCTTACAGTGGCTAGTAGCTTCAGTACATTTAAAATTCTATTTCTTTAAGAAAGAGTAAGTAACCCTCAACATAACATAGCATAAGAACTTGAATTTTCTAGAAGACAGCATTGCCCAAATGAACCTAATGCAGCAGCTAAATGGAAGGCATATAGTTACAGGACACTAGAACAGGGAAGTGAGCAAGGAATTGATTGAAAATGTGGCAAACTCAGAATGGACCCCAAATCTCTTTGCAAACACACACAATTGCAAATAAAAGCATGTATTTTTAACAAAGCAGAGGGATCTGCTAGTAAAAGAGTTTCCAGAAAGGCTTTCCAGTTAATATCATTACAATTGCTCTGCTAATTCATATCATTTTACCAGTAAAGACATTGCTTCTGTTTACAGCAAGGTTAAAACCAGTATTATCCCTCATATATAATAATTACACCCACCACATATGCAGCAGTGACACACATGTACTAAACTCTGAAACCAAGTGATAAATTGCAACTCCCCAGAACCTCTGATCATCTCACCTGCACTCTGCCCACTAATCCATCTTTGCCAGGACTACCTCTAACCTTCCAAACCTATCAGCTGCTTGCAGACAACCATCATTTTTTTCAGATAATAACCTGTTAAAAAAAAAGTGTTTTCTTCCTTCCTACAAATGAGGAATTTGCCCCCAAAATATATTGGTCTGAGGTTCAGGGCATTCTTAGAGCACTGACAAGTTTAAAGTCCAATATCTCAGAACACTTGAAGGTTAGAAATGAGTACTTTATATAAATGGGGAAGAGGTACAAATTCACTGCCCTAATTGTTCAATACAGATTTGACTAGATATAAACGTGGGTTTTTTTAGTCAAGGTAGATCCTAATTTTTTCAAATTGCAATGCTGTAAGGCTCAGAAAGGCTTTCAACTCTCACTTAAATGTTCTAAAGTTAATTATTCAGGTTCTCTGCTTTGAAAGGCCTGTAAAATTAACTTCACAGTACTGAAGAAGTTGTTACAAAGGAAGCAAAGAGAAGGGTGTACATACACATGATCCTTAAAAATGGCAAGATACATCTACTGCTACATGGCTTTACGCTTTACCAGTTCAAGTTTATGCCCATCAAATCAGCTCCAAGTGCAGCTGAAGTCTCTCACACACTTGGAATTTTTTTTCTTCCATGGCATAAAAAAAAAAAAAAAAAGCCTGGAGACATTGCCAACATTTCCAGTGACTGGCTGTGTGTATAAAGAACTACTGAAATCAAGATCTGTGTTCTGTCTCAGCAGAAGGCAGGCTGTGAATTTGGGCTGAGTAGCCCATCCCTGTGCTGTACACAGAGATAACATTCAACCAACACACCGGTGAAACCATCACCTCCCTTCCACCGCTCTGTGATATACCATAAAACATCAAACTGCCTTTATGTTCTCCAGGGCTCTTGCACACACTCCAAAGGAAAGGCCTGTCCATCTCTCCCTGATCTATGACTGGGAAGTTCCCATGATCCAGGAAACTGTGAGACCCGGGAAGGAGCAGACCCAGACATGCAGTGCACACCAGCAGGCTGCTGGTCCTCCTTCCTTATTGCCCTGTTGATTGCACTCTTTCATTTACAGAGAGCACAGCACTTGGGATGGAAGACAAATGGCCAAGAGCCTGCCCTGAGCCCTCCCCACCTCATGGAGCAGCAAACCAGAGCTCACAGAACAAGAACTTGAGGCAATGCTGGGCTCACCTGCCCAGAGACAAGAACCACAGCAAGCTGCCTGAAGCACAGAGGGGCAGGTGCCAGACCTGCTGGGGCACCACACTTCACCAGCATCTGCTGTACTTGTGCTTCCCTCAACAGCTCTTAGAAAATTCTGCATGTGCAGGTACAGCATGGAATCAGAATGGTTTGGGTTGGACATCTTTTCCTTTTCCATCATGGGAATTGATTTTTATTTTTAAAATCCTAATAAGCAGTGTTAAGCAGAGCAAAATCCTCTAGCCAGTTTGGGAAGAGTTCAATAACCACCTAAATTATCTGCTCTAAAGAGTTGTATGACACCAAACTGCAAAAATGTGTTGGTCCTTGAGAATTTCCTTAAAGCCTTGATGTTTTCCTCCCTATTTACGTTTTGGGTTGTGAAAAGTTGAGAAAATTGGTTACTCTTCCTTTTCCATAGTAATATTTCAAAATGGTTATGATGACATTTCAAAATAATTAGATAGTCATTATTAACTTATTTGCATTTTAACAGTAGTATTCAGAGTGTATTAAAGTGATATGAATGTAATGTTGACAAGTTTCTAAAAACAATTCTAGAAGGTTGAACATCAAGGAATGAGATTAATACACTAACACTGAAGACTGGAAAGAAAAACTTTTTCAACAGAAAAAGTTTCCCTGTGACTGAAGTACTTTGGTTAACTTCTGTGCAGATTGCTCCTGACTGTGCAATAAATACAACTAGTAAGCATCAGCTCCAATAAATCAGTGCAATGTTATAACAACTTACCTGTAAAGGTAGTCAAAATCCTTGTTTTCTACTGAATTTTAAGGGCTGCTAATCATGTGTTTGTGACCAGAGCTGGTCAGTTGTACTGCAATTAAGGTGCAAAATCTCTGTGTAATCTCAGGTTTTCAATCCTTGGAGTCCTGCAGAACAGGGTTGTTTTTTTTTTAAGCATTTGCTTGCCACACATTCAGAAATGAGTTAGAAAAATCAAGATTTCAAATCTGCGATTCAGACAAGCTTAGAGAGGTCATTCTTGTAAGGTACTACCACAGATATTTCTCCTCAGCTTGCTCTGTTTCAATGAGCATAGATGACAAGACTGCACTATTGTACCAGCTTCTGGATTTAGCAACCAGGCTTTGCATGGATGCAGTTTATTGCATCTTCTCCCCAAGAAGCTTCCAGAAGACTTAGGATGGCTGTTTTCCAACACATAACCACACTGCAGGAGCAATACTCCACTGCTGGACTTATGGTCCCACAGGTTCCATTTTCCAGGTAGGCTGAAGTTGTTTGCGGTAGTTAGGAAATATTGATCCAAACATGAAAAATCATGAAAACACTTCATTTTGTGTATAAGCCAACATCAACTCATTCACACGTGCTAACAATCCCTTCTGGCAGCTCCTTAGACCCCTTGGACAACAGCAGAAAGGATGATGCAATTAATACTATTTAGAGATTGAAATAAAAAAGAACATGAAGTGCCAGAATCCAGTTTTCTCATGACTGTATTTTAGGTAGCACGCATAGCCAGCATGTTTTACCTTAGTTAACTATTTCTACAGAAACTTGGTGTGGGAGTTACATACAGATCAATACCTACTGTGACAATGCCACGCAGTTATTTGGTTTTGCATAGAGTTAATTAAAACTAATGTAAATCTCCAAAGCACATGAAGGTGTTAGTTGATACGGTCCCCCTCAAAAGGCCTGGATGTGGACTTGACTTCTACACTCCCCTGTCTCTGATAACAAAAAAATTCCCTTCAATTTTTAGAGAGAGTTACATTTTCATAGGACATACATTTCCATTGCACACAGACCTTATTTTATTTGTCTTGTAAGAGAGAGCAGTTAACAGAGCTGGGATTCACACCCTGGGATCAAAGGACCATAGGTATTTGAAACCTGATGCTTATACCATTAAAATATATGCTCTGGGACATGCTTCACACATTTTTGCTCTCTACTCTTGCAAGCTACATTCTGTAATAAAACCTTTATATTTTCAAGCTTTCTGAATATTATAAATTTACCAGAAAACTCTGATTTAAAAAAAACCCAAAACACCAAAAAACAGTACAATGAACTTTGGATGACATGGATTGACTTTTAACAGTCTTTTCTGGGCCTCCACACGGTAACAGCATTAGGCTTAGTTTCAGGGACAAAGATATGTTTAGGTTCCAAAAAAATTACTAAGTTCTTGTTGACAGAGCTTAAACCAAAGAGAAGGAAGGGACACAAAATCGGTGACAATTAAACATTTTATTTGTTAATTGTTTAAACAGGAGTTGCTTGTAATTATCTAAGTTTTAATGGTTTACTAAAGGAAACAACAATTCTTAGCTAACGCTTTGCTTTATTAGAAGTGAAGAGGGTTGTAAATGCACTGCACTATTATCTGTGCCTTCCTTCATATGTTGTGATTATGTGTTCAGTAAATAGCACCCAGACTAAAAAGACCTTGTTGTGAAATCAAGCAACATTAACTCATTAAGTCAATAATTCATGGATTCTTTTATCTAAAGTGGCAACATCACACCATCAATTCACAAAACAGCCACTTCTCCGAAGTGTATGTGATGATAATAATGGATTTTCTAACAATACACTCTCAGAGCAAGGTCACTGCGCACAGATGCGGTGGACGCCATGATCTGACCTAGGTCAGCAAAACAAGCTTTATTATTGAACCTAATTATGAACTATCAAGATAATGGCCTAGACTAAACTGTTTCCTAAGGGATTATTTAGAAACTAGTCAGCCATTTTAGGTTCAAATCTACTGTACAGCACTACCTTCGAACGTGGAGCAAATGCTGGGTACAGCGCATACGCACATATACCACCCATCCATTTTAAAATATTCCCATAGTTGCCAAAGACAACTTACATGTGCAAAGCACACATCCAAATCAAACTAAGCTGCATTTTTGATGAGGACAGTCTAGTCAAGTGAGAACACAAAGAAAAAGGATGTGTACAAATCTACATGGACATCCACTAAGGGGTAACAATCCAAACTTTACTTTTGGCTTTGCTTAAGTCTAGAGCTAAAAGCCTTTTAATACAGTCTGATAATAATACAATGCTAATAAGCAAAGAGAAATGAAGAAAAAAAAATGTTTGGGATACTACTGGCTGTTTTCAGACCAACCACAGTAATACTTATGAGGTTTATAATGTATTTCAAATTTATTCTGTAGGAGAACTCATGTAGGAAAGGTATTTCATGGTTCTTATATTTCCCTGATAAGTTAAAAATAATGCATGGGATCAAAGCTGCCTTGTGTCATTTTTGCTCAGCTGAGGGTATTTTTATTTTTTTTTTTCATTCCCCTAGAAAGAAAAAATATTTCAGTTGAGTTCATCTCTCCAGCCAGAAAAGCCATTAAAATGTTTCCTTCCCTTGTGTGCCTCACACTGCAATTCTCCCAGGTATATAGAACTGACTCATTATTATTTTATATTTCAGCTCATGTAATTATATCCAAGTTTCAGAAAGGAATAGTTCTTTGAGATCAGAGTTCTTCTTGTGTTAGAAGTAAAGCCAACCTCTGAGTACTCCTGGCAGGG
This sequence comes from Empidonax traillii, assembly GCF_003031625.1. Lineage (NCBI taxonomy): Eukaryota > Metazoa > Chordata > Aves > Passeriformes > Tyrannidae > Empidonax > Empidonax traillii. Next base: position 946,456 of record NW_020955310.1, read on the forward strand.
GAAGATTGATTCCCGGTATGATTCCCTCAATTATTTAAAATTATCTTGTTTTTATTTAAGGTTTTGATTCATATGATAATCAGAGACCTATTTTAGAGATGTTTGTTTTCGTAAGATCAGAGTTCTGTTGTTGTGATAAACTTCTCACCTTTAATCCAGCTTCCAGTCCCAGTGAACCAGTCAACCTGTATGAATTAACATGATGTGATTGACCCTGTACCTTGCCTGTGGGTTTGTAATGAGATCCAACCCATGGGAAAACATGTAGGGAGAAGGGAGGGGGCGGCTCAGCCTGAAACCTTTCCTTTAACTGGTTGGCCTGTGAACCCAAACGAACTGGATCTCCCACAGAAGTTAGGATTTGAAAGTAACCCTTTCAAATCACCCTTGGAAAGGTTTGCAGAGCTCCAGTGCTAATACACTGGGGCAATTCGCAGAAAATTTGGTATTCCTTCATTCCATACTGGCAAAGACTGGAGGTTCACAAGCTCTAGGCCAAAAGAATCCATAAGGGAAAAGCAGTTTTTCACAAAAATCAAGATAAAAGAATGACTTAGTCATACTTTGATGGAGTGAGTCTTTAGGAATAAATGTAAGAGGGAAGAAGAGGAGAAAAAGCCTACTTTTGCAGGGGCACTGCTGAAAAATTGCATTTTCTTTAAGTAGATTTTTCTCCATTTCATGTCTGAATTAGGCAGGCTATGTTTATTCTGTATTACATAGGCTTCCATAGCAAGGCTTCTGATTTTTTTACAGAATCATTTAATACAGTCTGGAGTAAACGGAGAGTTGGGTTAGCAGTAGCTGCTTCGGAGAACATTTCTAATCATGTGAGTTAAAGGTTGTTTTAAAGTATCTTTTAAAAGTTTTGTGTAATAATTTATATACTCTGTCTATTAATGTGTCAAGGAGAAGGAGCAGAAACCTTCCAATTAGAAGTAGAGGTGCTGGAAGCAACATCTCACATAAAATACAGAACTGTATACCTGGTATAGTGTGTACCAACAGAGGCACAGTAAAAAACATCAAGCATCTAATTCTAAGTCCTAAAGGATCCCAAGCCATTATTTTAGAAAGAATTCAGAAGGAGAAACAAACATCAACCAAAAAAAAATTAAAAATTCACAGGGAATTGGTGCTTTGCCAATCATAAATCATAAGCCCCTGAAACACCAAGGAATTTGGAAACACAAAATGCTCAGCAACTGAGAACATGAAAGGGCAGAGAACCTTAGTGAGGAAACAAAAGTACTGTTGCACAGGGCTATGGTACTGTAAAGAAACTATTGATGAAGTCAGTTCTTTCAAAAGCAGTTTTGAAAAAACACCTAAATTTTAAATAAATATTAACACCCCCCCCCAAATATATGAAAAAATACCTAAATATAAGGACTGATTGCTCCTCATCTGAAAAAAATCTAACTACACCACTTTGCAACAGAAAAAGGTCTGATTCTCAAGTTAAAACCATCTGCCAGCTAAAAACACATTGTTGTGTTTTAATAGCTCAAACAGAATAAACACTCCTATTGCGGCACAATCCTGTTTTTTCCCGTACAATAGGAGCTCAGATACCTTTCAATGACAGCTTGATCATCATCAATAAATTTGGGACTCAAATCTGTCTAAGACCTCCAACCTACAACATTAATTTTGTGCATGCTGTACTTTCACAATTCTCATGGATCACGAACACATGGAGCTAGCAGATCGTGTCCACATAGACATCAAAATAAAATTTTAGACGGCTAGCAGTAGGAAAATGAAATTTGAAAGCAAAGTTTTTCCGCAATTCAGTGTTTTGGAGCAATCCTGTGAACAGTCCCATCCCTTACTCTCCTGTTTCTGCCCCTTTGCTCCTCGCCTTGCCATGGCTGCACCTGCTGCTCTGTGACTGCAGCAAACAGCACCAGGAAATGAAGACGGGAAAGCTGAGGAATGGCACAGCAGGGACCCAAAGAGTCAGTGCTTAATGAAGTTCTGGGGCACAAAACATGCTTTCCATCTACGGGCAATAGAATACCAGGTTCTGCAGCAAGCCACCTCAATCATATTTTTAAGCCAAGATGATGACATTCATTCTTTTGCAGAGCCCTGCTTGCAGCGGGCTGTACTCTGCTCCCCTGCCACAAGCTGCAGGGACCACGGGCTCCCGGCAACGCATCACAGGAATCAGCCAGAATCTTCTCATTTCAATAGACTTCAGTGCACGTTTGTGGAGCAACATGGAAACACCAGATGTGGAAGGCACTTGAGGAACTGCAGTGCTAATTAACATTTCTGGAACCTTTCTACAAAGGTAGTGTAATGTAAAATTGAGACAACTCCAAAAAGCATTTGGTACAGTGAATTTCTAAGGTATAAATGACAGTGGGAAACACTGAGCAGTCTGGTGTCATTTGTAAGCATTTTAGTCAATCTAATTTTCTCTTCTTTAGTGTGTACACACATTACCCTGGTTTTACACCCCCCACCCCCCACACCTTTGGTAAGTAGACCAAGCCTTATCCATAACCTCATGATACACATGTGCTGAATCAGGCAAACACCTTTCTTTATACATAAGTGCATGCAACAAAATCAATTGTCTGGAGCATTATCTGATGTAGCCAGCCAGTGGAAGGCACTTTACATTTTGTTTATGCCTATTCCTGTTCACTGTTTTAAAATAAAGCATCTCTAAATGGTGATAGCTTTTCACTATAATTCTGCTACACTTCTAGATTCCAGATAAGGAAGGAAGTGCTGAATAGATATGATTACATAATTATAAGAGGGATAATACTTTAAAACATTAAAAGCTATGTGTCATTTGATTGAATTTCAAGTTATATATATATATATATTCTTTCTTTCCTATCTTGTCTTGATTACGATTTTAAAAATAGAGGTGGCATTACAAGATATCAGGCCAGTCTTTCAATAACAATAAAGAGAAACTTCTTGATAGACTGGATTACACTTCTAACACTTTGTTCTTCCCCCCTTCCTACAGTCCTTAGTTATTCCCTAGATCCTGGTTGCAATCAACAGTTTTTATCTGATTGTGACTGTAGATAAGTATCAGGATAGCAGAGTTACCAGCTACAATAAGAGGATACACAGCTTTTGTGCTAATAAGCGCTTCTTTTTAAATGCTAAGAGCAATTAGTCCTTTTGTGTCAACTATTGATTATGCAGACTGATAGACAAAAATCCCACACAGCCTCATTCTTCTTTCTCCTGGATTTCTAAAGAGCAAAACTGGCTTAAAGCAATTGTAAAGCAGGGTGATACTCCATCTTTGGAATCAAGAGCAGCTTAACCGTTTGAAAGAGCAACAGTGATGGGTTTGGCAATAAGTGAGAAAAGCAATTTCTGGTGCATTTCTTTTTCAGCTCTATTTCATGAAAATATCCAATTTTGATACCAGCTTTCTAGACCAAGTATGGGGAAGGTTTTTTCATAAAGTTTTAACAATGAATAATTTTAGTGTGTCTAATTAAACAGCTTTTGGCACAGTTAAACTACATGCATCCAATTTAAAATTTGCTTTCCAAAGAATAAATACAATTCAAAGTTTGTGGATTTAGAATCATCATCTGATTTAATTATGCAGCTCCAGCATGACATAGTCTTCAACTGCTACAATCCATTACCACATTTATGGACTCCACTATGTGTCAAACTGCTTGTTTTATTTATAAAGCATGTACCTTCAGTGAAATGATTTTAGAGGGTCTTTTATAAAAAAGTTTAAATAAGAGATAACTGGTATACTGCAATAGCACAAACGTACATTTTTTCTAAAATGTAAAAAATGCTCCTTATAAAAGGATAATAAAAAGATATAGAGATAACAATAAAATAAAGATAAAAACATAAAAGATAAAGTTCATAAAAAAGATGCCCTTTCAAAACAACATTTAGATTTTATTATGACATTTAACTTACATGGACATTGCTGAATCATTACCAGGTTCTTAAGGCATTTAAGGTGGATATACAGAAACACTGAAAGAGTAATTACCTGATATGAGTCACACAATTTTCACTGGTGACTACAACATATAATCAACAGTTACAGGAGCTGTTACAAGCCCCTTATTGTATTAACTGACTCCAAGTGTTTACTTATTCTACATTTATCCCTTTAGACATATTTTCATCAAAACAGGGGAATCATTGAAATTCCAGAGCAAGAGAAAAAGTGGAATTCAGTATCTCCAAATTTTCAGCAATTTGTCAAAGGTTCCTTTCCAAGATAGGAATACAATCTAGATTAAAAGGAAAGCATTGTCTTTTAGAATTCCATGTGAAAAGCAGCAAGGCATTTAATTTTGCGTGCAAGTGCTTTTTCTTAGTTTTTATATTGCTGCACTGCTGCTTCACACAGAAGTGACTGAGAAGCTATTTCTTGAACTACCCATTGATCTCTATGAATTTATTACAAACACTCTGGACCTTATTATAACAGCATCCTTGAAAGACAAGCATTTTGAATGTCACAAGGAGATGTTGCTGTAATAAAGGAGAATGCAATAGGCCTTCATGCACAGTATTTGTGAGTCAGAACATTTTCAAAGAGAATAATGTAAGTAAGTGCCTTATAAGGGAGGTGGATCCTATACATATTGCAGTTTGAAGATTTCTTGATATAGTACATTAAATCTACAGAAGGATTCTATCTTCAGACATACACAGGAACACACTAGCCCCTATCATATTCATGCTTTGAAGACAGTACACCATTTGCCAAGAAAATTAATACACTTTTATTGCTATTTTCCCTACACCAAGACGAATACAGAGTACTAACATTTGGTGTACACCACCAAAACTGACGGGAGCATTTAGTTCCTGTGACTATAGTAAAAAAAAAATCTGTGCAAATCAATCATAATTTAGATTTCAGGGGGTAATGTTTTGATACTTCTAATGCTACAGCTGCTCAGGATCTTTGTTCTAAATACAGTACTGGGAGCCTAACATCCCTGAGTGCTCTATCCAGCATCTGGGCCCATATCACAAATATCAACACAAAGGAACTACAAATGAAAGTGCTAAACTTCTATTCAGATAATGCCTGAGTGTCTTCAGGGTTATGGGTATTTCACACATACAAAAACATCGCAATATATTTTGGTAATTACCTATTAGCACATTCATTTATGAAGTTTGAACGTTTAATACTGAGTTATTCACGTCTGCATTTTAAAATGAAGTAATCTAATTGTATCAATCTGCCTTATCTGATTAATGCTTTATTTTGCTGGGATTTCTTCAGCTTGAAAATACCTTCCCTGTTTTGCTTTCCATGAACACTGTTGATCCCATTACTGAAATCTCTACTCAACCATTAGGTTACTTTTTCTAAGTGCATGCATTGCTTTTGAAAGCTGTTGAACTTCCAGATTTATGACACTGAAAATCTAAGCCATTGATCCACCAGGCAAATACATTACAGAGAGCGCTTGCAGTGTGCAGTAGCTACTTTACTGAAGAGCCATTTGAACCTGCTTCAGCCCTGACCTGGGGCCCATTTCTAGGAGGGAAAAGACTTGAGTCTTCTTGAGTCATTGAACTTCGCAGCCAGAGCCAGAAAATGCACAAATACTATATATTGTTATGGTGATATCAAGTTCTCAGAACAGCAGCAGTGCACACAGCTCGTTATTTAGAAGCCTGGTTAGGTCTTGGCATTTGATGCAGCCAGGGCATGCAGGACTCAGACATTCAAAACACTGGACATGAACTAGAAATGTGGCAGATCCTTTCTTGAAGATACATCACAAAGTCAGAAGCTCAAGCAAGCTCTTAAATAATGCACCATTGAGAAACAACTCTGAAATCTCACCATTTCTGGAATTGGGATTGCCTGACACAAGCACTAATCCTTCAAAGACAACAAACAGATATGGTGGTTACTGAACAGTTAGATGTCAGAATTAATGACATAATACAGGACAAGTCAGTCTTGACCCCATTGTCACTTTTCAGGGACATTTTTCCCGCTCAAAAGAACAGTAATCTGAAATGCAATAGCTAGCTAAACAGCAAACTTTCATTAACTGAAATAGGAAGGTTTCTCAATAGATCCTAAAAAACACAGAGAAAATTACATATACCTCAGGTTTTAATAGCCCTTTGTAATTTACCTAATGCATAATGGTTCATGGAAAATACTTGCCTGTCAAACGTATTTTTATTCAGCTGTAACTCAGTGTTCAGAGAGGGACACACTCATGTCTAATGGAAAGAGTCCCTCCCATGAATAAGCAAAAGATACTGTAAATGTATTACACAACAGAAAAAAATTATACTTAATTGAATATACCTTGGGTGTAGAAATGACAATTGTCAAGCAACTTGCTTGAAAATTTACAACAGGCTTTTTTTGTTGGCAATATCAACTACATTTGAAATAGTGAAATAATTTCTGCTGGTGCAGGATTGTCTTGATGTTTGGTTGCATGAACACATCCTGCATGAAAAGACTGTAGCCAAGGAATTTCTGTAAGTCAAAGATACAAGAAAAAAGCAGAAACTTTACTCCTAAAATATTCAGCTTCTCCAAACAACTACACAACTGAGAAAATTGCATACACCTCCATCTTTCTATTGTGGCAAATCCAGTTAGGAAGGGCTTGGACAATGGATGAGACAGAGGCATGATATGTGTGATCATCTGGGAAAGGTCCAATTTACCAGTGGGTTCAGGAAAAAGTATAAGCAGGTGACTGTTAGGAGCAGATTTACAATAAATATGAAAGTTAAATAAGGAAGTAAGAATATTCATATGGTGAATTTGGAAGAGAAATGTCATGAGATATCTGTTTCTCAGGATAGTGGTTCTTCAAGAAGAGGAAAACTTGAAACTTCAGAGAATTAAAGACTTCCTTCCCCGTGCCCCCAATACTCCTGAGTTTTTTACAGTGGAATTTAACAAAAATTTATTTTTAGTGAATTCTTGCATTATTTTCATGTGCTAACTGTCAGAAGGTGGCCAGAAAGAGCTAAAAAGTAATATTTAAATTTGCCACTTGAAAGAGATGTGTAAAAATATTTAGAAAGGAAATGTACAATTATTACATATTGGATAGGAATACACTAACAATTTCCTGTAAAGTCAGCAATTACAATGAATAACCACCTATTGTGGGAAACATAATTAAATAGCCAGCATTAGACCACTCTTAGATTGGGGAATTTTTTCCTTGTGAACTTTAAATACCTAGAATTAGCTTAATTTCCCCTCCCCCCCCCTTCATTTAATGCAAGCATTCTTTTTTGGTTTATGCAATTGGTTTACCAAAGAAAAATACCAGCTTCTGTATAATGCAATTTAGGACAAATTAGAAATTTTGAAATATGTTTTGCTATTGAGCAAATGATCTTAATCAAGGTTTGCCACTAATATATTGACAATGATAATGCCTGAAATGTTTTCCTGGAATCAAAGAGAAAAATCCTCATTTCGATAATGCATCACGTGACAAAAGATTTAATTGCACTGCTATTTCTGACCATTACAGTTGGAGTGACTTCTGCAGAAAGTCTACATTCATTAGGTTTCTACAGCCCCTCCATTCCTGATCTCAGTGTTGCTGCTGTGAAAAGGCTGATTACAGGTTGCTGGGGAGCTCACCTGGAACGATCGGGCCCCTTCCCTGTCCTGCCAGCATGGGCAGATCTGTCTGTGCACTCCAAGGTTATAAGCACAGGCTTTCAGAAAACCTCCCTCAACTTTTCAAATCAGTAGAATTTACAAAAGTTTCTACTCAAGGGCAGAAGGAACTGAGTAGCTGTCCAGCAAACAAGATCTAAGCTCAATTCTCAAGAGCAACCTTTTTTTTTTTTCCCTAAGAATTAATTAATTTAAAACATTGTTCTTGCAGCCAAAACTTGCTACGCTGATGCAGAAAGATTAATACATCTAAGCATCACAGAGATGAATTTCCTTCTAATTAAAACTTTCTGGCAAGATAACTGAATTGCCCTCATATTAAAGATTAATGCTTTTGATAGCTTTGATGGTTCAATATCCCCTGTAAATCATAACAGAAAGATGCTTAAAAAATTGATTCAAGCTCATTAATTGCAAAAATAAATAAATATCACAGCATCTGCAGCAACTATAAAAAGTTGAGCAGCAATCATCAGAAAGTTAACTTTTATTTCTTTTTAACACACTGCACTAGTGGAATAACTAAAGTATTGCTGTCTCAAGGCTGCATTTTTCATCTTCCCCTTTCATATTAGACAAACATTCACTGACCCATATGGTTTTATGGAAACTGCTGTGTTTATAAGAACAAACTCATTTTCCCTTGAGCAGGTCTGCAGCTGGGCATTAATCTGTCCTTACCCACCACAGCTCTTAGGGGGTATATGCCAACTGGAAAATCAGCTTCCAGAGGTGGTAACACAGAACCTCTCCAAGGTTGAGGCCAGAGGATTTTTGGGGTTTTGTCTTATTGCAAATTCTACTCCTTGACCCTGTTTATTTTGAACTTGTGGATCTTTCTTCCAGTTAACCAATAAAAACAACCCTTACTTCCCATAGAGGTATCTTCATTTGCCTATGAGGAATAGAATTTGTTTCAGCATTAATTCAGACACTGCAAGCTTTATACACTGCTCTGCTCGAAGCCCTATGTTAGAAGTACTTGAGTTTGTGTTTGAGTTTTTAGCAATATTTGCCTTAGACTATATGGGACTGTTTGTGGAAAATATTATGTGCTCTAGAGATTTTTGATTTTTATTTATTCTTCAAAAGATTAATGACAAATCAGCTGAAGACCAGAGTACAATAAAATTCAAACTGGAACTTGTTTAAAATAGTATCTTGATCTTTTCTACTTTCCTGCCTTTGGACAGACTTGAGTTAAGAAAAATAGAAGATGTAGCGGCATAACCTACCTAGATGATGTTAACATTCACCGAGAAACTTCCTAGAAACAATTACAACAAAACAAGTGCAAGCTTTCTCCTCCTGAGGCAGATTTCTTTGTGAGTGCCACTGGTTAACAATTTTTAGAAACTGAAATATAACTTTTTAAACATGTTTTCTGTTTACTCAGGTCCATATTTGTACTCATTTTCTACTCATGCTATATGCTTTTTATCTTCTATATTAGTAGACATTAGAAGTTAATGAGAGCATAACTTAATTATATAAGTTGAACAGTACAGGAGGCATTGCAAAGTTCATTTTCTCCTGCTGGTTTTGGATAGAGATGGCAGCTCACGTGCATCCAGCCAAATTCTCATTCCGTGACTCACAAGTAAACTAAGTTGATTGCATGCACAAGAACTAGCCTATCATTTTTACTTATGGAAAACCTTACTAGCTTTTGTTACTGTTTCTCCAGTTAAAACAACACAAAATATCTCATTTCTTTGTCTGAAGAACTAGTTGCTGTGGTTTGAAACTTATCAGTAATATAGAAGTATTCTTGGAGTCAAGTTTCTGGTTTCTTGTTAAGAGACCTGGGGGCCTGAGATAAAGAAAACCAATGAAAGTCTTCAAAGTTGAACCCAGTAACAGGCACTGATATTTATTTGTACTCTTATTTGAGCACTTCATGTTCACAACCATTTCCACATCAGCTGTTTTAAGGTTGAATTTGAAGGCTGTCTGTATTTAATTGCAGAAAGAACAATAACCTATAGCCTGATCCAATACAGGTGACATTTGCCCTGTTCACTAGGGAGCATCTTTTTAGTGTTTGAAGGAGCAAGTGCCTACTGCACTAATTTAATGGCTGCTTTGGAATGAATTGGCAGATACAGTTCTGTCCACCCTGCCCTGGTGCAGGAAAGAAAAAAAAAAAAATTGAATGGTATTAACACTAAACAACGAGTACAGGGAATAACACAAGTATCTTTTTTGTGTGTGTGTGAAGGTCTTGTGAATGGGTCTGGTTCCCTAAAAACTGTGCTGTAATGCTGTCTCTGCAACTGGTTGTAAATAGGTAAGCACAACAGAAGAAAAAAAAATTGCTTTCAAATTTCAATTTTCGCTTGAAAAAAAGATACTCCAAATAGTTTAGACTGGAAAAAACAACCAAATTTTGTGGGTTTGCCCTTTTTTTTTTTTTTTTTAAATTTCAATACTTGCTTTCACATACAGGCACTTCAAAGGTCCTGGAGAAACAGATCACATAATTTAACTTAAAGTAAGTTAAAAACAGTTGAAAGAACCCCCAGTACTGCGTTCCCTTTTGAAGTCCAGGAATATGTTCTCTAGCTTTTTAAATATATAGTTGGCTTACCACAGCCCTTGGGGATTCAGACTCTACACTCCTTGAATTGCTTGAAAAAGATTATTTCCTCAGTGGGGGCTGTGTACACTTAAAATTGGGGCAAACACTACCCCAAGAGTCCACCTTGCAAGGCGGCTCTAATTCTAATCAGAATGTCATCATCTTATTGCATATTTTAAACCTTTTTCCCCATTTCAGGTGTGGTCACACCACTACTACAGAGCACACCTGAAAGCACATTAAAAGTCAGTGGAGTAACTCCTACTAAATTCACCAGGCTTTGAAATCAATTTCTTCACATTGATTTCAAATGGAGCCAAAAAAGAACTTGTGTGGGCTTATAAAGTTGGGACTGCGGAAAAAAACCCTGCATTTGCCCTTATTATGATAAATAAGGTCAACAAAATGAAAACTGCATCATTTTTACAGCCAATAGCTCAGACAGGATAGTGTCAGCAGAGATTTCCTAATTTGAAATTGAGGTCAACAATGAACATGCTTAGATGCCTGAAATTTTATGTCCCCAAAAAAACACATGCAGAGAAATGGAGGTGAACTTCACTGTTCAGACTCTCATCAGTACATACCTGAATGCATTGCAAAAGGTGCAGATTGTGATTATGAAGCAAGGCTTATTGAGAACAACCTTGGTAGGGCCCTGCAGTGTGAGTGGGGCTGTGCTCCTTGGAAAATCCTGTCTCCTGGGAAGTGTTACGTGGATACACAGCATCCATGGAGAAGCAGGGAGATCACTGGAGTCAGACATACAAGGTACCAGGTCTGCCCACACCAAGGTCTGAATTTCTGCTTCCCTCCGTGTTCTTCAACAGTAACTCCCACGAGCTCTTAACTGAGGGGCTCCAAACTTATCTTTGGGCTCCCTGTTTTCCAGACGTTGCCACCCTTACCTCTCTACAAACTCTCCCTTTCCAGTGGAGTATCATTGCCTGGAACTATCAAATTAAAAAAAGGGGCTACGTAACCAATGCATTTTCTGATTGAGTGGGGTTTGTCACTGTCAAGGAAGATGATAAAAACAGATTGAGCCCTGCTCTGAAAAACAAAGAAAGTTAAAATATCTCATCTGTCTTATAGTAATGTGATCGTTAAAGAGGAAAATACTCCTTCCTTACTGCTTTGAATGATGCAGAAGGGATCCCCTGCTATCCCACTCATACCCATGAGGCTGGAGATTATGACAGGGAGGATGAGCTCAACCAGGGTGCAGAGCTCAAACAACAGGCACTGTGAAGGACAGCATTCCCCAGTATTCTGGGGAAGTGATCCAGTTTTGTCAGCAACTAGGCATGTTTCTCAAGACCACAGAAAGGTAGAAAAGCATAGTTTTTATTTTAACAAAGTGAAACAACAAAGCAATCTCACATTTCTTTATAATTCACAATTAGGATGTTAAAAAGCATTTTCATGTTCTCCATTGTAGGAATAGCACAGTACAATAAGAACTGGAAAATCAGAAAAGTTAGCATTTCTGCCTTTTCTGGAAATACCATGGAATGGTAAAGAATCAAGTCAAGTTAATATACTGGACTGACAATCTGTTTTCTTTTAAAAAATAGCCTGTTCAGCCTGTAAGAATAATCCCCAGAAACTACATTCTTTTGTGACAGAAAGATTATTATTGTTTCATCTTTATTTCTTTCTAGGAAGAGGCAATTCATCTACAGCCAAAATTAGAGTAGTGATGAAAAGCAATCTGTGTCTAAAGTATTAAGCCAAGTAAGGCAAACAGTGATTCTTAAAATATAAGTGAACTTTCACAGAGTGTTGACCTTCAATGTCTTCAGTCAGACAGAACCCTAAAGACAAGTGATTTTAATCCTATGGGGAAGATGGGGAGCTCTGGGGAAGTGACCAGGATTGTAGAGTGACAGCAGAGCTCTGGGGAAGCAGCACTCTCCTCAGACAGGGAACTGGGCCTGAGGGAGTCAGCAACATTCCACAAAGGCAAAAACTTCTGTAGGCAGCCAAAAAAATCATGCAGTGTGTGCAATGAGCATACACATGCAAAATTTAGTCTGTATAAAGGACTCTTTAAAAAACAGTATTAGTCAACATCTTTGAAACAGGATTTTAGATGTTTAAAAACTTTTTCTGGCCTTTTCTTTCCTATGTTTTCCTTGGCAGCATGTTTTCCCTTAGAAACAATTAATTCAAGAATACTTCCTCTAGTTAGTAAAATGGTATACTGAAGTTTCCCCAGAATAAAGAGCATTATAGATTCAAAAAGTTCTATGTCTTCTAATTATGGTGCCCCATCCAACTCCCCATCTTTTGCTAGTATTCAATTCACGCAAAAATGTAATGTTTATTTACCCAATTAGAAATTGTTCAGTAGTTAGGCATGCATAGCACTCTCCCCAGTGCTGGAGAAAGTTCAGTGGCAGATAGTATTAGGATACAGTCCAGTTGTTTGTAAAAAAAAAACCAAACAAAAAAACCAAAACAAAAACACAACAAACAACACATGTTCAAGCAGACTCATTGTAATGATAAAAAAGCAGAATTCACCTGGATTGAAGACAGAATAAGGAATTCTGATTCTTAGCCACACACATGGTCAAAAATGCAACAAGGCAAATTCATGGAAGGAAAATTCATTGAGATCTATTGAACAGAAGTGGTACCATGCAAGCCTTTCTAAGCTACAAATCACAGCAGAATAGTGAATTGCTCACCCTGTTCTGCTGCTATTTCTTAGGTATCTCCTTTAGGTTCCTCTCAGAGGCCAGATAATAGACTTAGAATTACCTCAAGGCTGTCTTGGTATGGCCATTCTTACATTTCACCATTTCTCATGTAATGCAAATCAAATACATGAAACCAGTATGTTCTTAGTTTCTAAATTGAAAAGAACCTTTTCATCAGCAGATAGTTGTGCAAATTAATCAATTTTGCTGGTAAAGCACTAACAAGCTCTTTGGTATTATTCACATGACTACCACCGAAGGTGAATAATTGTGGAATTGGGCCATCTGCCAGCTGAGAAATTCTGTCACTTTTACTTTCACTGACTATTACTTTACTTTGCAAGTTGACCTGTAATGAGATTCTGATGGGGATAGATAGAAGCTTTTCAGCCAACATAATTCAATGATGAAAAATGATGGGTATGAAATCTTTTTCCATCTCATTCTCCTGCTTTTTCTACTGCATCCCTTCAGTTTCATTTAAGCTATAGATAAGGATTATATGATAATTTAGGGTAACAGCAAGAAAAAAACATTACCACCTGAGCAGTAAGACTTGAGGCACTCACTAACATGGGAAGATTCCCCTCCAAGCTTTTCCCAAAGCACATCTTCTGAAAGGGTGTTGTATTGCATTGCCCAGAGTGTCACACAACCCCCTTAACACACCCCAAGTCCTGCCTGCCATCCCTGCCCAGTGCACCGAGTAGAAGCAAACACAGCGAGACTCAGGGACTTGTCAGAGAAGATCACTTGTTGGTTTCTGCCCCCTCTGTTTCTGCTCAAGGTCTGGTGGATCTCAAGGTACCCCAGCAACTGGCACGGATCAGGATGAGCAGTGTTGGTTGAGCAGTGTCAGATCAGCTCAGCACGTACTTCATGTCAGCAGGGAGCCATCTGGAACGCAGCCTGACCCCACTGTGGCTTTCCTAAGGCACAGCTGACAAAGGCCAGCTCCATAGTTATCGTCAAGGTGGTTTAAAACTGGGGAAGGAGATTAGTTTTCAGTCCTACCAAAATGTTAAATAATTCAGAGGAGAAGTGTGATTATCAGCAAGAGGCCAATTTCTAAACATTGCCAAGCTCTAGAAGTTGGCTTTGAGACGAACTGAGGTGAAAATGTTTGCCAGGTAATTTATTTCCAGTTCTCTTCCAAAGCCTGAAATAATTATACATACAAATCATAAAGTTCTATTTCCATGGATCTGAAAACCACAAATTCTATCCTTCTCATTGTGTGAGAAGAGATGCTCTACAAACCATAACACATAGCAGGAGATGATCCATTAGTTCTCGGAAAGCCCCTCCCACAATCAGTGGCTTTTACTTGCTTTGCTGGGGTAGTGGCCTGGGCATCGTTTTTCCTGGGCAGTGTTCTCACTACAAGGAGGTGTCTAGCATAAGGAATTATATACCATTTTCCTTAGAAATTGGATTCCAGAAAGCACAATAAAAACAAGTGCAAGAAATGAACACAGCAGGTAAGAGGAAGCAGAAACCAAGCTTATTCAAGCACAGTTTTCTGGAAATACAAATACAGGCAGTAGATAAGTGAAGGTGTGAATATTTCCATTAATAATTATGCAAACAAGATCTACTACTGGGTCATTATTAGCTTTTTGCTTCCATGCAAAGTGAGATCTCCAGAAGAAAAACAAAACAGAGTATGACGGCAGCGTGGCCTTTTGTAAGAGGGGAAAAACGTAAGAGGGATTTGGGGAGAAGACCAATTTTTAATTTTTTTAAATAGATAGATAGATCAATCCTTTGGTCTCTTTATTTCAGGGTAGCTCTCATATTCCATTCTTTGTCCAAAAGGAATCTTTGGGCTGGCTGCCTCTTTCTCTGTTCATCCTCAGCTCTGCCAAAAGTTAGTTTTGAGCTGCGAGCAATTGACCACAGAGGAATAGGCTATCAAATAATTGATTTCTCAGAGCTTGTATGGCCTCAAACAGGTTTAGAGAGTGCTGAAGCAAGACAGAGTTTAAGGCTGTCTCTAATTCTGCAGCTCGTCAAGATGAGAGACAGCTTTATGGGCATTTCCAAGTGTGGCTCTGCAAGCAGCAAAACGTGCGGGCACTCTGAGCTCAGGCCTTTAGGATCACGCTCGGCACAGTCATTGTCCACCCATGCTGGCACAGCTTTTGCTGTCTGGGAATTTCCTACTTCCTTTCAAAACTGAATAAGCAGTAGGATTTCCTACAACCTCATTGCTTTAATAACAAAAGTCTGATTTTTTAAAACACCAATACGGAACACATTATCATTCTGTCTCCAAGACCAATTAGTTCTGTGACCAATATCCATTGTTTGCAGGAAAATGTGACAGAGGCAGTTCTAAAAATTTCTCAGTGAAGGAAAAAGTTATAGATTTCCTGACAAAGCAATAGTTTCAAAATTTACCAGTTGATTTAGTGAAGTCCTTCAAGCTGCTTAATTAAAAGCTCTGTGGCTTCGTTTTCCTAAAACAAAACAAAATAAACACAAGAAAAAGAAAAAGAAACCATCCCCCCCAGGCAAACAAAAAAATCCCAAAATAAAAACCCCATTACCAGCATGATGCTTCAAGTGTTATTACACTTGGTAGCAACACTGTTAGAGGATGCTTTGCCAGTATTGGCACCAATGACCTAAAGGTACATTTACTCTTAAGTTTGCTTTGCTCTTCTGCAACCAGAAGAATGCTGAAAGTTGACCTAAGGAAGCATTTCTTTGTCTTTTGCTCAGGGGCATTTCAGAGTATCTCAGTATCTCTAGGCTCTCTTTCAGCTATTAATGATTTCAGTAAAATGTGAAAAAAATCTGCAAAAGCTCAAGGCTCTTGATTGATAGAAATTTTGTTAATGTATGAATTAACTATACATGTGGTTTTTAAATTCAATTTAAGCCAGAAAATCTAACCTCGGGGGTTTGAAATAATGGGACATTAACTTCACTGCCTTTTACAAACTACCATGAAACATAAGTAAATGACAAAGATGAATAAAATCAGATTGATAAATGTTTTATAGTCGGTATTTTTTTAAAATAATGTTATTGCCATTGAAAACCTAAGTGAAATGAATTCGGTCATTTCAGCTCAGTCCCTGGTGGACAATAGTCCACATTTCAAAAGCATCACACATAATTTGGCAAAATTGGCAGCTTTGGCTCAGATGTAGCTTAGGGCTGAGTAAGCATGCAATTCCCCTAGTGAGAGTGCCCCTTTCCTTCAGGGTTAAGGTCAATGGCTAGTCACTGTGGGGTAGAAAGGTTGATATTGTCTACTTGTATTCATCTCAACTACAGAATTTCAGCTGCTGGTGATGCACAGCCTTCCAGTGCCAGCAAATATATTATACTCTTCCCTTAAATATACATGCACCTTCCCTGTCTTCCACTCTCTCAGATAAAACACGCACTTTCCCTTTGCAGGACAGACAGCCCTTCAGCGAGTTTTATAATCCTTGTCTTCTCCCTCCTCCCCTTCCCATCCCACAGTAATATTTCACCTTATACTAGATTTAAAAGATTGCCCATTCTTGACCCAGAATACAGCTGGGCAATATACTAGTTTAATGGCAGGAAAACAGGGGCATCAATGGAAATTATAGAAAATCAAATTGAACAGATGTCAGGAAGCACATCAGGCATTGTAAATGTGAGGGATGCCCATCAGACAAGGTTATGGAGGTGAAAAAACCAGAACACGTAAAAAAAGCAGAGCAAGAACAAGAACACCAGCCCTCCCCCAGCTGCCAGTGATATGCTTTAACTGATGCACTGGGAAGGTTATTCTGTGCCACCCTTCAAAGTGACAGCAGAATCTACTGGATTGTGTGATTATGAAATATGACAAACAAATGTTGCAATAACATACTAATGTTACATGAAATAATTTCAAAAAATCCTTAGTCTCATTAAAAAGTTAGTGGAGATTCATATTCAGCCCTGAAAGTATTGAGATATCCTTTGATTTCACAGCAATTTTGTACTGAATTTAACCTACAGAAGGACAGATTTTTTTTTTTTAAGTTATTCAGACATTTAACACAGTACACTGTGCCCACTGGGATTTTTAAGAAAGCCTAGACATGTAATTCTTATTAGAGACAGAGTTTTGAAATGCCCACTGTCATCTCATCAACATTCTTGGCATTTAAATAGCTTTACAGACTCGGCTCAAATTGAAGATTTTTCTGCCTCTGTTGCTGCATTTAAGGAAAATTTTGGAATCCAGTTCTAGTACTGGCAGGACACGTGAACTGCTGCTTTCCTTCCAGGGAGGCAACTCCATTCACTGAAATGGTAGAACACTGGGACAAGGTTTGGTTTTTTTATCTTACTCAGTCAACTTTACTGGAATAGTAGTCAGTCTAGATTTTGAAAAAGGACAAGTAGATCTTACCCTATATTTTAAGACAGTAAATGTCTTACTCAAAGTAACGTTTAAGCCACAATATATTTTTTCATAAGGTTGCCAAATCACATATTGCATAGATTTTCCTACAAATACTTGTTGTGCTTTTTAAAAATGTGATGCATACAAGAATATTTTGTTCAGCCTCTGTTAAGAACTGTATTAATACACATATAAGATAGATAAACCATTTAAAAGTTTTCTTTAACAAGAAGCAGTATTTTGGCCAAGCAGCTTTTAAAACATTATTCTGTTTGTTCAGATATTTATTTTAAAATAAATAAATAAAATTTGTAAGATTTCCTTACTTTGTCCAGCTATTAAAACCTGAACAAGCTATTCCCCTGACAGCAATCCATTAGGGAATTGGAGAGTCAGAATGCCACCCCACCCAGGAGCCTCAGGGTGCTCAGCTGGAGAGCAAGTAGACACTGAGGGCTGGTGGCCCTGACAAGATGAGAGGGACCGCAGCCAGGGCAAACCTCTGCCTGCACAGGACAGAGTTGTCCAAAGAGATCACAAAAATCTATCCTTTTTTTAGACCATAACTTTGTACCTGAAGTCCCTGCCATACAACTACCTGTTGCTTGCAATGACGTTCAGGCACAGGAGTTTGGAAAGGTCCTGTGGCATCAGGCACAGAATCAGACAGACCAAAAGCAACACTACTTACATATCTGCACTTAAACCTACATAAATTATACTTCAACCTGAGAAAGTGTCACCTATTATCATTAGACACTCAGATTACTCTTGTGAAAAGGCATTTTAGTTTCCTTACATACTGAGCAGCACTGTGTCTGTGCTACTCCTTCTCACTGCGCGTGGTCAGCTGCCCTTGGCTGGGACTCAGACACTTCTAACTGACAACAGTTCAACAAAATATGTACTTTGCTAGTTTCAGATGTTTCAGAGTAATGAGATACAGAAAATTAAAGACAAAATAACACAAAAAAATTTGGCTGGCAGACTCCAAATCCAACAGTTTTCAAATTTCTTTGGAATAACTAACAAAATTTTCCCCTAATTGAAGATGTAAAGTCAAGCGATGCACAACTCAGACCTCACTAGGAAGTGATGGTGCAGAGAAGGTTTAAGTGCACTAAATGATCTCAGAATATTTCCCTTTCCACCTGCTTGCGGCCAAAACCAGCTTCTTGCTAGAAATGAGACTTGCCAAATTCAGGATGCCTGACAGATGTCATCTCAGAGACCAGCACGAAGAAGTGTTCTCAAGAACCCAACTCTTTCTCCCCATCAAGTTAAAAAATCTGCAAAAATATCTGTTTAGTGTCACAAGGTTGAATGTTGCTATGAAACCACCTTGCTCATCATTTTGTTCATTACTTCCAGTTCTTAATTGTTTGGACCAAGTCAGGCCAGCTCATCTTTAATTGGAATAAAGAGTTAATCTTTTATACAAAGGACCCAGCTGAGTCTTTGTATGTGTTTGAATGTGTAAAGGGCTTTTGGCAGTTTAGAGTGTGTGTGGTGTTAGTGGGATTTAGCTCATTAGCAAACCACAAAGGCTCCGCTGACACTGTACTCTGGATAAAATACATGAGGCCAACCTACACCCTGTGGACATGTACAGCATAACTACATAATAAACAGGCATTTATTAATAATTTTATCTGTCACACATGTAGGAGGAGAGGGTGAGAAGTCAAAAGCTGTCATATGTTGCAACTGAGGAGGCATAATTAAAATGATAAGTGACATGTGATTATAACCCTTGAAGAATTAATCTAGCATGAAACAACAATGGTATAAATACAACAGCATATGTTCCAAAAATTAATTTCACATAATAGGCAGCTGATGTAAGCACTTAGACCCAATTATGTATGGTCATACAATAGCAGCTGATGCATGGAAAATCCCTTCTATAGTGTATACTAGAATAATCCCATTATAAATGAATGAATGGAAAGACTCCTTTAAAGTCTTTGCACCAGTGTGTATTTACAGACAAAGTAGAATTTATGGAAATATTATGTAGTTTAACTTCTCCTCTAATTCGTTTTCAAGGTTTAACTTTTCAAACCAGACATTTCTTCCCAGTATCCCACACCATTAGCTGTCTTGCAGAAGCAGGCTTTGTGGTGACAGCAGTTACAACCTACAGATTTGTTTAACCTAAATTTTAAATAATTTAAGCTAATTATTTAATTTCATAATTTCTACTTTACTCAAATTAGACTTGATTCCTAATTATTGTTCTACCCAGTTCTCACTCTGAAGTTAACCCCAACATAATATTGCAAACTGCAGAAGACAGAACCTAAGAGATTAATAACCAAGGAATGTTATGGGATAAATCTTGAATGTTTTGGCTCTACTTATATTAACATTTGCTTTAATACTCTGATTAAAATGTTTCTCACAGTGAAAGTGTGAATAGTTTATATATATGAATTCAGCATGTTTGTGTTTCAATTTACTCTGATCACGTGCAGATGAGCTTTGCTCTGTTTGTCTATTGACCTCACCTCTGGTTGCGTGCAATGCAATGTCGCATCCCAAGTTTCAGCTTGAGAGCACAATGTGCATCCAAAGTTTTAAACCTGGAAGCACTGATGAGAGTTCAGATGCACACAGATTACCTCCTGACAATGCCAGAAATAAATTTATTCTAGAGAGAAACTGAACTTATCAATTAAGTTTTGGTCCAGAAATCACTTCAGATGCTTGTAAGGTCAATCAGAATGACCCACCATATGTTTCGATAGCCTTCTGTTCTCTTCCAAATTGCACAACTTTTAGTTATGAAACTGTGGATATATCTACTTCTAGTCCTGACCAATTACACTTCATGTTTCTGCTTAGAAAAGCTTGGAGCAAATTACATTCACTGTGTCTCTAGAGTCATATATTAAACAAGAGAAAGTACAATGGAAATATTATAGCACTGTGACAAGTAAACAATGTTATCCGCTCCCTGGAATTAATGTTGAACTGTAAAGAAATAATATTCTGGGTGCCATGCTAGCCAAAAAATCCAACTCAGACACGGAATTATCCATTCAGCTGATGACATAGAAGTATATCTGACAAATAATAAAAAAAAAGACAACATTTAATGAACAACATCTTCAGCAGAGAGAAAAAATGTACAGCGTGACTCCAAAACTTCATTGGTAGTGTATGCTTGTAGTTGCTTTTACTTGGGTATATATTTTATTCTTTCAGTGTGCTGAAGAATGAGAATGAATGCATACAGCTCATTAAGCTGATAATTAACACAGTTCTTATGGACTAAAGACACATCTGGACTTCAAGTAGAAAGAGCGAGAAGCAGACAAGATTAACAGAAAACAATATTTTTTTTTAGTGGGCAAACTCAATGACAGAACTACAGGTCTTTTTTGGGAAAGTAAATAAATGTTATCTCTGGAGAACACAATGTTTTGTTGGCATCTAATGAATTTCCAGGTGGAAGCTGCAGCCAGGACCCAGGTGTGCTTTCACCTGTTGCTTAAGTAGAGCAAACCCTAAAAGTTTCACAAGGAGGAAGCAATAGACTCTGCACTCAGGGGGAGCACTGCACCACAGGGGAGTGCCTTGCTAACTTAGGGACTGGTGAATTGAG
The DNA here is from genome assembly GCF_003031625.1 of Empidonax traillii. NCBI lineage: Eukaryota > Metazoa > Chordata > Aves > Passeriformes > Tyrannidae > Empidonax > Empidonax traillii. Next base: position 967,402 of record NW_020955310.1, read on the forward strand.
AGCAAAATGAACAAAAAGGGAAAAAAAAAAACCAAACAAAATATCACATCTTTTTTGTTTGTTTTTCTAAAACATGATATACTTTCTGTAAGCCAGAAAAAGAAACAAATATTAAGGGGAAATAAAAACTCTTGAAAGGGAAATAAGATTAGAGAAGGCCAAACGCTAATTGTTTACCTGGAATAAGAAAGGAGAGCTTCTGTTTAAAGTTAATGCATTAACCCAGATTTTGAAATTTCACTTGACATTTAATTCCAGCCACTTGTAAACTATTGATTAAATTAAGGTTCTGAAAACACTGACACAGGCAAATGACAAAATACTACTGTAAGAGACTACTAGTCACAAACCCAACCTTGCTTCCTGAAGGCAACCATTAGCACTACATTCTCTCACCCTACAAACAACACTTACCTCCATTATACAAGTGTTCCAACATAAAGCTTCTGACAAACTGTGCAAGCTACTCCAAGGCAAAAAGCCACACAAGGTCTGTAGCCCAGGACAAGGTATCCACAAGAATGGCCATTTAAGACTTTACTTGTGTGCAGGACAGGCTAGACAACCCTCTACCCCACACCCTCAGTAGACTGCTGAGTTCTGCAACCTTCTAAAAGATGAAATGAGCCGGTGGATTGGTCTGATATACACCAACTTGATTGGCCCCAGGGGGACCCATTCTGACAGGAAGGGATTACTGGACTTTGCTTAGTCCTTTCTACTCCTGGACATACCTTAAAAGAGCAAACCTCTGCAAGGGCTCATGTACCAACACAGTTTGGGGTCCATGAACTTCTCTTTACACAGAAATAGGAAGTCCCCGTGAATGGGTGAAGAAAATTCACTTCAGACAAGGATCCATCTGAACTCCTTCAATTTTCATCTAATTTTATTTCAATAGACACAAAAGAGCTCATTACAAAAGGGCAAAGGGAATTTTCTCTATTCTCCCCTGCCCTGCTTAGGATTTGATGCATGTGATGGCACACTATGTGGCTGTGTGTGTGGTGTGTACAAGTGACCTGGCAAGGGGTTTGATCATTTCGTGCTTCAGCTACAAAGTTAAGGAGAAGCTGCACACAGGTATTCCTGAATGAAATCTTATCTTTATCAAACAGGGCCACACATTTGGGCATGGAACTCGTACCAGCTGTACTGAAGCGAATGTTATTAAGAAAGGAAATAACGAATTGGGAAGTATTTGAAGTTCTGACCTTTCACCCCCAGCACCATGATTCAAGCTAACCCTGAAGACCTGACTATGATCTATCAATGATTTCTGGTTTAGATCCACAATAGTTAATTTGTTTCACACTGGGAGAAGTTGCTTGATATGGTTTAAAAACTAGACTATTAGTAATGGCACATTAGCTATTTGTACAAAATCATGCACATAAGCTCATGTTAAGCACTGAATAAAATAGGATATACAAGATTCTGGAAACACAGAGTTGAAAAACAGCTATGGATTTTGAGAGTAGGAGCTAGGTTACATTCTTTTTTCTCTCAGCAGAAGAGTCCTGAATGACTGAGCAACAAAATATTACTGGACTTCATGCCATTAAAATTAAAGTACTATCTGATGAATTTACAAGTAGTGGACACTTCAAAGGCCTCTTTATTACATCTTTCAAAAATATTGCTCTATTAGAGATGGATTTCATCAGTTAGAAGGGTGACATTACTCAGTATTAATGAAATATAGCAGAACACCTGAGGATGTACATACCTAATTTTAAATGAAATAATTTTTTTATGTTTTCATGGATAATAAAGAACATTCCCTCTGAGTGGAGAAAAATGCTAAGAAGCCAGAGGTTATGGAAGGATCATTTAGTGATGTTATAAAATCCTAGAAACACCAAAGTGGCCATAAGTAATACATGTTCCCCTCTTAATAATTGCGGAAAGGCTACACACCAGATCTTTATTCATGCAGTTCACCTGATCTCCATTTAAAAGGAACAGATTTTCTTCCTTGCTTTCCCTCCAATTAAGGTGTTAAGTAAATATTTAAATTTTTCTTTGTCTATGCCATACAAACTTCACAAATTATCTAAATAAGTAGCCAAGATGAAGGGATAATGTTTTATCAGCAGCTTTCCCCCTCTTAACTGTTGTTTAAGAAGAATCCTGAGATAAAAAGGAAAGGTTATTACACTTGGACAACCTTAATTCTTCAGGGAAAGATGCACAGTTTAATAAAAGCAGTCAACCATCTGCTGCTCCAGAGGTCTGCATGCAGATGGAGCAGCCTTGCAATTGTGCCAGCCCAGAGACAGCAGATAACCCTTCTAGGGCTGTGAAAAAAAACCTGCCAGGACATAATCCTTTCTCACCAGCAGCACAGGCTCAGGGAGCAGTGGGACTCTGGGTGCCACTGCTGTGAACCCCTAATGCTCACTTCACTAATGGGGCTGCATCCAGACTGTAACTTCACATTTTAAAGGATAGAGTAAGTTGGATTTTATTTTTAATGCCATGAATTTAAAGAAAAGTTGACAGATTAAGGGTTCTTCTTACATTCTTAAGTTTAGCAAGTAACTGTCCACATGGTTGAGTACACAGCACAGAGCATAACAGCAAGAGATGGAATGTTATAGGAGACACGTACCAGTTGTCCTACAGTTTTATGGGTTGTTACAAGGAAAGGAGGTGGCAGGTTAGAAACCCAAACATGGATGTACAGGCACAGATCTTTACACTGGGAAGAGATATGGACATATTAGAGATAGTCCAACAAAGGGTCATGAGGATGATTGAGGGATTGAGATGATAGGATCTCTTCTATAAGGAAGGGCTGAGACATCTGGGGTTGTTTAGCTGAGAGAAGTTTCAGGGGGGATCTTATCAACGTATATAAATACCTGAAGGGACCATGCAAACAAGACTGAGCCAGGCTATTTCCAGTGGTGCTCAGTGACGAGGCAATGGATATAAATGGAAATACAGGAGGTCCTGTACGAACATCAGAAAACAGTTTGACTGCAAGGGCAACCAAACACTGGCACAGATTGCCCAGGGAGGTTCTGGAATCTCCATTCATGGAGATATTCCAAAGCCACCTGGACATCATCCTGGGAAACTGGCTCTAGATGGCCCTGCCTGAGCAGCACGATTGGACAAGAGGATCTCTTCCAACCTGAGCCATTCTATGATTCCAAGAGTAATAATGCCTGCTTAACAATTTGATACAAGTTTATATTCATTAGGAATTGACTTCTCAGGAGTGGAATCTTACACACTAGATCACAGATTAAGAAATTGCTTATCCAGTGAGGCATTACTGCAAGTTTACTTGTACAGCCCCCCCAGAGCTTTTTGATAGCAACATTTCCAACCTGAGTACACACAGCAAACAGATCATGCAGACTATGTAGACCAAGAGCAGAGAAAGGTTTGACTGTGGTTTTCCTGAAAGCTCTCAGCAGGAGTCAGTGTGTACTTCTGAGAACATTATAGCTAAGGGTCACAGCATTGCTCTGTTTCACTTCTAATAAATTTCCCACTCTTGGAAACATTTTTTTCTTCAGGTTTATACACAGTGTGAACTCTAGCAGTGCATCAGCTGAAATGACCAGTGCAGTGTGGGGAAAGTGGAGCCACGTCTACCCTTTGCTTAGGGAGCTGCCCCAAGCATCATCAGCAGCACCACAGTGGGGGATGCTAAGGGAGCAAGAGGAAATTTTCTGTTTTCTTTCACCTTTGTATCAGCACAAATGACTCTGTGTACTGTATCATTCAAAGACAAAGAAACTCAGGAATGTCAGACTTCCATGCACAACTCATAGGAAAGGGGAAAAAAAAAGTTACTCATCCATTAAATTTTTTTATACCAACTGACATCCAATAAAGATTACCATAACAATGCAGACTTTGGAACTGATTTGGCTGAGGTGACAAAAAGAACCTGTGATATTTGAACTTGTGATTGTCTGAGGTTTGCCCTAACCCTTACAGGTGTTTTGTAAAATAGATTTGGAACAACCTACTGCATTCTCACTTGCTCTTTGAAACAAAAAGGCAGAAATGAACCTCTCATTTCAAAGTACAGATGCCAACACAAAATGTCACACTCACGTTGCAACAGATTAAAATCCAATTGCTGCATGCAACACCAAACAAAAACTGAGTTATCCTTCAATATTGGGACAGAAATTGTGAGCCTAAGCACTTAAGGAATAGCAAGCACAGGGTTCCAGGAGTAACAGAGGCCTGTGAAAGAGTTGCAAGTGAGTGTTTCTCTAAACCCTGGGCAAAGCACTGAAGAGCATCTTCCTTTAGGTTTGGAAAAGGAGTAAAGAAAATCTCTATTCATTCTGTGCTGTTGCTCTATGAAGTGCAGATGATTACCATTGCCTCCTGTGGACCAGAGCGATATGAACTTCATCTGACATTCTGAGATAGTTTAAGTCAATATTATCATTGAATGGGACCCATTGATCAACCAAGTGAAGCAGCAAAAAAAAGAAAAAAAAAAAAAAGGATTCCAGCTTGAGGAAAAATTCACTGGGGAAACTGCAAGCCTGGCTTGACAAAGCTGAATTCTTTTTGCATTGACTGAGTTAAAACTGCAGCCTGTCCAGCCAACTCCAGGCAATTACAGCCTAGATTTAGAAGCAGGCTGCAGGTAAAGTAGCTTCCTGACCAAGATTTCCCTTAGTGAGGTCAGTAGTTGAAGCTTGACCTGGTTTGAGTGGACAGAGCCAATAATATGGTTTGATATAGTTATGTGGTCAGACAAAACACTACTTAATTACAGCCTTGCCAGAAGCTTGACTTTCTAATGAGAGATTGGTTGTAGCATTACTGTTTCCCTAATCTCTCTTTTTGGTTTGTCACACTTTAGCAGGGAAAAAAAAGAGATTAGAAGTAAGGAGGGGAAAGAGAGTGAAGCAAAGGATGGAACTGCATCCCAGCTGGTCCAGAGAGCTCACAGTTGGTAGAAGTGTCTTCTAAACCAAGAGCTGCTCTTTGTACTGACTGCCTAGATCTGCCTCACAGACAACACTGTAAAGCTTTTATAATACCTTTCTGGTACACAGATGGTTTGTTCCTTGAAGCAGCAGGGAAACAGGTCTATAATAAATCATCACACATGGCTCCTTTAAGGAGAGTATGTGATAAGTATGGTGAACTAGGGCTGTATTCTGGATAATGGTAGCGAGCTGGGAAACAGAAATAATGGTTACATAGCTCAAATTAATGCATCCCTTTCTGTAATCAAAAGTGCACTATGATAATTCATCAGAAATGTAGATATTTCTTTTTATTGTTTTCCTGCTGCAACTATAAAGATGACTACTAACATCCAAGGGCTGTTCTCAGGTGAAGCTATTTATTCATATCCCACTGAAAAACATTGTAGGCCATTTATTATCACTTAATCAAATGAACTTTTGTAAACCTCCTGTAATTTCATCCCCAACTAAAAAAACCAAGTGTTCCATTTTCAGCTTTCATTTGACTTCACTAAACTGCAGAGGGAGATTTCAAGCAGTATCAATACTGTAGGTCCCTGGCTGTAACAAATTACAACCAAGAAAACTATTTTTATACAACAGGCACTGGACTAGAGGTATTTTTTCCATTTTGTATAGGTTATATATTGCTTTCATTACCATACCATCTAGGCAGCTTTCATTAACACATTCAGTAACATTACTAACTTGCCACATGCAGCTGGCTCCTCTGAGCATCTCCCAGGAGAAAACTGTATTCAACATGTGCATGCAACATGAGTTTTTTCTTTGTTCATTATTGACTCCCTTTACCAAGATGGTAACAATAATTTATTAGCCCAAAATCTTAAATATTCATAATAAAGGGTTTACATCACATTATAAGCTTAGGTTTAGAACCAGGCAGAAAATCCAGTCCCATTTTCCAATTGTGCCCACTGTTTAAAGAAATTCCCCAAAAATGGAACTTGCTCCTCAGTCAGCTGACACATCTTAGACTCATCCTTGGATGTTTCTTGTTGTGCAGTAATTGCAGTAACAATCTCTACAGAGAGGAGAGCCCATTATTCACGTTTACAGGCTATTTAAACATTGTCAGCATTAGATAAATGACAGCCTGTGCTCGCTGCTGTACACGAACCCCAACCTTGCACAAGGGGCCCAAGTCTCACCATCCTACTCAGCTTCAAGTCAAAGCACTGCTGCCCTGACTTAATCCAGAAAAATATTCAAAACATACATTTCAATTTTGGGCACTTTATTCAAATCTCAAGGCAACTGGTGACAGAAACACCCTAGAAGATTGATACGGTTTGAAACATGTTATGTATGGCTTTGCTGTTCAACTTGCAAGTAATTTGTAAAGCGGGTCTGTCCTGACTATGAAACATTGTATCAGTGTGATTGGAATCAATAGTTCCTGCACTGTCATTTGTCACATATTTACAAGCCTGAAAAATAGTTCATTTTGTCCTGATCCTATAACTCAAAAGATTGAATCAGAACCCTGGAGGGATCTTCGAGTGCGACACATTCATTACTGGTCACTGGTCTTTGGTGACGCTGCGATCACCGAAGCACCAGGAAGGCAACACGACTTAGAATTAAAACAGGGAGGGTCCTGTATGTGTTATCTGCTCCAGTACACTAAAAACTTGTCATTAAGTTGCATCTGCACTGGTTTGTTGCAGTTTACTTAAAAAAAATGAACTTATTTGTATTGTAATTTGCTTTTCAGTTTTGATTTCCATTTTTAGAGGAGCTTTCAGAATTTTTGCCTTGGCTTTTCATCATATTCCAGGTACTGCAAAAGTTTTAAGAAACAAACCTGAGCCATGGAATAGTCAAACTCATTTACATTTTCTCTTTATGCTTTCTTTGCACCCTTCAAATCAGCTTTTATGAAAAAAAAATTAATTTAAAACTTTCTTTCTTGAAAGATTTTTACCGCACACTATACATCTCCCTCTAACGCTGTACTCTGAAAGCTTGGCCCACCATCTGAACCTCCCCTTAAGTCCCAAAGACTAAAAATCATTTAAAACCTTAAAGCAGTCTGTGGTCCAAGTTGGCAGTTCATTACCACGAGGTAACACTTTCCCATAGGAAGAACCTCAGACTCAGTTTCATGTTCCATCTCCATGTCCTATGAACTGCCAGGATCTCCAACTCTGAACAGACAGCAGAAACATCCTGTACCAACTTTAGGTTAAAAAGTGTAGCCTGATAGCTTCTGGGATATCTTGTCCATCTCCTGCTGCTCAGCCTGCAAGTCACCCTCTGCCCTCCTCCAGCCCCCAGAACAGGAGGGATCAGTAAACAGTGCCCCTTCCAGAAGGCACTGCTTCCCACATTTACGCAGTTAAACCAGCATCCAGGGAGCAGGACTCCATTCCCCCACTTCTTTCTCACTCTATATATTTGGCAAAGTATCGCTTATTAGGCAAAAATGCCCTTAGCATGGTCAATAATGTGAATATCAAGGTTATGAAAGTAAGAAAGGCAATACTGAGAGCCTGTGCTCAATCACTGCACACACATATGGTCTGCAAATACACATATGGCCTAGGGTGAAAACACATCACTGTTATGTAGTTCTCTGGTAAATCACATTCTCTGATAAAATGGTGATTTTAAAACATTCAATCAGATTTAGTGACTTGAGTATAATGCAGCAAGCCAAAGTGTCACCTCTACCTAGAAAAACTGCAGAGTATTACCTCTTGAATCAGACCTAAAATAAGAGTCCAATTCTTTTATCAACAAAGAACTCAGTCACCATTCCAGGAAGAAGTTCCCTTGAAACTACTATCTCCGCAAATTAACAAAACCATCAGAGTCACTTTTCAGGGTACATAGCTTAAAACTGTTTAAGAACCTCAGTTACAGTAATTCTGTTTCTCAGACTGTGAGAGGCATGAGAAGAGGCAATATCCAAAGGGGGTGGATTAATAGAACCTAAAATACAATTTCAGTAGAAAAAGAAAAGATTAACCAAAAATACGATTTTAGGAAAACTCCACTTCACTTCTGACCATCTTCGAACATGAAGCAACATTTCCAATGGCATCTCAGGAGAAAAAAACCCTCTGTTCAGAACTGTGAGCCAGGACTCCCTGGGTAGATACTGCTGTGACCCTGCTTAAATTAGGTTATACTAGGGCAAAAACCAGCCCTTTATTTTTCTGCCTCTAACTGTCAAAATACATTTAAACAATACCTGAAAAAGGTTTGTGAATTCAGTTGTAACAATCACCTTGGTTTTCAACCTTTATTTGTTGTAATCAAAGGGTACATAAGGCTGTATAACATCTTTTACAGCATTCTATATCCCTGCAGTAGTATTTTGAGTGCAAAAAAAAAAAAAGTAAGCAGAAGTTTACACATGAAAGCTACAAGTGGATGTCACCTTTGACTACTCCCACAAATTTTATTCACTTTACATTTTCACAGATATAAAAAGACTCTTTAGGGATGGTGGGGGCACTGAGTAAAACTAAAGGAGTCAGAAGTCATGCTTACAACTAAGAAAAGAGCAGGAAGAAGCCAGTGCAATAGCTGGATCCTTACCAAGTAGGGCAGACTATCCATACTTGGAATGGAGTAAAGAAAAAGAAACCATCATGAAAACAAGGTTTGCCATTTTACTCCACTTTCCCTCCCATCAACATGTGGGAGGGTGGTCCCACCTTTCCTCCTACCTCGGCATTGTTTATTTTTTTCCAAGATATCATCCAATAGCCCAGAGTTTACTGCATCTCCAGCCCTGCCGTGGGGCTTCCCCCTTTCTCTTCCCAGCAATGTTGCCTACCCAGTGCCAGCAGGACACTGGCACCGACTCCTTACCACTTCCTTCACAACACTTACGAGCTCACTACTTGCAGCTGCCTCTTCTCACCTTCACAGCTGGTAACTCCAGGCTTAGTGGGTAGTAGACAAAATTCCTCTTGCCACACATCTTCCATCTCTCTCCTTTGCTTTATTTCAGGCTTTTTATCCCCAAGCACATGTTCTCACCCATCTCCCTCCCCCCAAACTTCTGAAACTCTTTTTCTTACAGACCCTTCTATTTTTTGTTGGATTTCAGACATACTCCTCTTAACATCTCCTCCACCCCCCAGGCCATCTGTACGGTTTAGCCTTCTCCTTTTGCTTTCTCAAGAAGTGACAGACAAGGTCTCAGAAAAAAGACAAGATGACTGTTACCAAATATTGTAAGAGTTCTTAGATGCTAAGATGCTTCTAGCTCAATAGGTAAAAAAAAAAAAAAAAAATTCAAACATAGAAATACTTGTATTTCTGCTAATTCCTTAAAACTTCTGCCAAACTTTCATATTATACCCTGACAACAATGATTTCCTCAAAACACCATTATGTTCACACTGTAAATTCCTTCTCTTACAGCTGCAGTAAGAATGGAGTGCCAGGATAAGGTTCTTTTTTTTTATGTATAAACCAGAATGACCCAGGTTTCCCTTTCAAGTCTGATTTAGGCAGTCTTAGGTAAACAGGTTACAACCTGCAGGCCACAGAGTGCTTCCTAATACTGTGCAACCAGTTCCAGACATATAATGAACAAATTCAGAGCTAATGGGTCACAGAAAGAGAGGAGGGTAAATTAAAGGTATCTAAGGAGCTGGGAGTTTGTCAAAGTTAATTTTATTCTTGCAATGATGTTCAGGGCCCAAAATCAAACCAAGCAGTCCCTGCTCTACCTGTTTCCAAGAGTCAGAGCTCTGCCTGTTTCCAGGGTCTTCCTCACCCCTTCAAACCACATTTATGCATATCCTTCTTGTATCACTTGTCATTTGTCAAAAACATTAATAGGGTTTAGAGCCTTTAAGCTTTTCTTAATCATCACTCGTGTTAATCTGCACACTTCCTAATTCTTCATCTGTTAGCCTTAAACATCTGATGAAGTTTAAGTAAATCTCTGCCATCTTCATTTGCAAAACAGTTAATAACTCTGCTGTTTAACATCTTATCCTTTAATCTGTACTACAGCATCAACCACTAAGAAGATCAGGTTTTTTAATATTTGTCTCCTGACTTTACAGCGAACAGGAACTCTAGCAACAGGTGAAATGCATTTCTTTAATTATACCCCATTGCCACTGAATCTCCTAGCCTTTGCTTTTCATTAGAAACATCCAAGAAGGTAAAACAAAGAAACCAAAGCATGAGAACGGTACTGCAGCTAGAGATGTGGTAATGAAGTCCTGCTCCCTATATTTCCTCTACATTCCTTGTATTCTTAAATATTTTCTGTCATCAACTTCCTCACTGTTTTTCATCACAAAGTTGCACACTCCTTCAGTCCAGGAGGATTCAATTATATGAAACAAAGCAAGGGTGAGCACCCACAGCAAGATCTCTTACCTCTGCCTTAACTGCTCTCCTCAGACAGCCCAGCAGGTACTGCACACCACTCCGGCTTTCAAGTGTCCTTACATCATCAGCCATGGAAAGGCACAAGATGCCTTTTATCCATCCTCTTTTGTCAGTGCAGCTCCTTGAAGTATTTTTTTTCTGTCCCAGAGTCATTACGGTCACTAAGCTCATACGTTACACAGAGAGAGCTCTGTCTGGAGGACCACGAGAGGCTTCTGCTCAATTCTGTCATGATGGCAGGAGCAAGCAGGGAAAACTGGGCTTGCACAGCTCTCCATAGCAAGCTCTTTGGCTTCTTCACTCAAGGGCACTGGGAACCACGGAGGCAGGACCCACACAGTGGCAGCAGCCCTGTGTCACGAGGCAGCCAAGTGCTGCACACACAAGCCATTTTTCCAAAGCACAGGCCAGATCCCTGGGGCCACTATCAGCCATACTCAAGCAGTACAGCAGCATCCCTGCCCTCATGGGTCTTGGCAGCCTCAGAGGTACACACATTCCCTCACCCCACTGCCAGGTCTCAGCCTCCTCCCCCTGCCAGAGCTCCTCCTTGTAGCCTCTCCCAGGTGCTCAGGGAGGGGGAAGACACCCGGAGGCTCATTAGCCCATTGGCATTTCCTAACAAGGTCTGCAGGAGCGGGATGTTACCCAAAGCCACCTGAGGGGAAGGAGATGTTCCTGAGGTCACTGAGATGTTTGGAGTTTCCTGTCACAGTTCGGACATAATTTGATACTGTGGTTACAGAATCTTCCTTAAAATCAGCATCCAGAGCAAGCCCACATGGCTAATCCAGTGCTTGGATTTTGAGTGCCTCTTATCTCTCCTCCACACCTGAGGTGATTTGAGCCATGGCAGGTGTGAGATCCTGGATCTGAATTCCACTGAATTATTGATTTGGGTCAGAACCAACTCACTGTAAGTGTGTGTGTGTATGTGGGGAAGGGTTGCAGGTCCATGGTAAGGCTTGCACACACAGTCTGTGCGGAGGGCACAGGGCAGAGCTGAAGGCAAGGCCTGCTGCCCAGGCAGAGCCCATGGCACAGCTGCAGGCCCTGAGCCCGGGCTGTCAGTCAAGGCAGACCGAGCACACCACACCTGTGCAGCCTAAAACTGGCTACAGCACAACCCACTCTGCCTGGAAGGCTCTGACGAGATATCCTGCCTGGGAGGGAAAACTGAACTCTATAAAAACAGCAGCAAAGGGGGGGCTGTCCCAGCAAGGCACACTTTATCCTGTATGTGGCTTTCATGAGGCAAAGTTTTGTGTTCTGCCTTCCTTGAGACTGCAAACTTTTTAAGGCATTGTTTGTCATTGTTATGGGACAACATGAGCAGCTATTGCAAAACCATTCTAAAAACTGCTGAAGATGGCTGCTATTCAGAAATAATTTCCTTTTGCAGAGACTTTTGTATCTTATTTGGTATGACTCAATAGTAAACTAAGCAAGCAGAACAGAACATTAGTTTTGTCTGAAATTGCCAAGAAACATGGAGATTCTCAACATGAGAAGTAGTCTAATAGAGACAAACATACACAAACTCCCCCATAGAAAAATGTTGTCAATTCTTGACAAATGAATGGAAATATTTACACTGTTAGTTACAGATTGCTTCTCAGAGTTATTGCAGACATAGAAATCACCTATTATTTCTTTTTTTCCGGTTGAAAATCTGTTTTCAGTAACATCTGATCTGATCTTTTCTACAGGAGATGCTTGCACAAGAGGAAAAACCTAGAAATTATCTCCCATGGCTCTGACATATTTGCATAAAAATTTTATGGAGAAGTAGAGCACTCACATAATTCATCAATCATAAATAGCTGACAGGTCTTAACAATGGCAATCACATAGCCAGACAGCCAGAAATTCAACACCCCCAAGCAAGCTAACACCAACCTGTGAGTAAGATGTATTACTTACATCAGTGCTTTCTCTCAGTGTGAACCATTTTCTTTTACTAGCTTTAACCATGATTTCCTGTTCTTCACATCTGTGGAAGATTTAACAGAATATGTGATGAAATCAGAAGCAGGGGCACTGCTGTCCCCTACCCACCCTAAGTTTGGGTGGAGAGGGGGTTTTACTGGACTGGGATGATGGGAAGAGGCTGTGACCACTCCATCAGTCCACTGCAGTCCTTCCTGACTTTAGATTCTGGTCACAAGCAGCCCCTCAAGGGTGCCAGCAAGGGGTATTTGCTTGCACTTACTGAACCTCCATTATTTTCTTGTGACCACAGTGATAAAGCTGTGATCACTGTCATCATGGCATAATTACAAATGGCATGATACATGCTATGGGATGTCTAGTATTTGCAGAAGTAAAGAAAGGGTTTTCTTGAGATGACCACATAGGCTAAAACCAGCCAAGCATTTTTTCTTTCTTTGTAACATCAATAAAAACAGAACCAATGGCATTCAAAAGGCAAATTTTGTAATGTGTCCTAATTTTCAGTAACAAAGGCCAATGTGACTGAGTGACCTACGGCCACCTGGGCAGATAGAAAGCTGTGGTCAGGGGACACAGTGCTAAACTCTAGGGTAAACATTGAGGTTTGAGAAAAGGAACAATCAGCTTCAAGACTGGATCTACTCAGAGCCAGATAATGCTACAAAGCTGTCAGTTCAACCAGCCTACAGAGGAGTAGCACCTGCTGAACTACGAGCAGCATTTTCTACGTGTATCTGATGTCCAGACAAGGCCAAGCATCAGGGCAAAGCCTCCCATCGTATACTGCACTCGACAGATTCCCAAACACCTTTTCCAAACTGTGGATTCAGATAGAAAATTCAACAAGTCCAGTGAAGGGGACATTCTCTCTCTGGTTTTGGTAGCAGGAGAGCAGATGACTGGGTGTTTGAATGTCAGGACTCCGAAAGAATTTTTTTTTTTCATATTTAGTAAACCAGAGGGGAAAAACCCCAGAGAACAAAGCAAGGAGTAGTTTATTCCACAACATGAACATATTTTATGATGAAGAGTCACACCTTGGAAAGCAACCTTCTTCGAAAGCAGCCTATGCCACCTTCTGACATCACTCAGTCACACAAATACACTGTGTAGGACAGGTGATATCCTTGAACCAACAGGACAGTGAACACTAAGAGAGAAGGGGATAGAGAAGCCTACCACAGAGAGAATGTCACAGTTTGTTTTTGAGACCTGTGTGTATATAATACCATCCAGCTTCCATTTAGCTATTGGTAAAACAGAAGCTTCCAGAGCTTAAACAGCAATGTCGTGTTTTTGGTTTGGTTTGGTTTGGGTTGGGTTTTTGTTTGTTTTGGGTTTGGTGGTTTTTGTTTGGTGGTTTGGTTTTTTATTTCTTTGGGGTTTTTTTTGTTTTGTTTTGTTTTGTTTTATGTTGCAAGTTCTTGAAATGAAGTAAACAGAAAAGAGAAGATATGCAGAAACAGGGGTTCATGCCAAGCTCCATTACAAGTGCTGAATGAAAGCTGGATAAAACTTCATCAGCTAAAACAATTATTGCTCCTCTTGTGGCCATTACTTCAGTATTATCTAAGCATTGCTTGCTTCATCGTAACTTGAGTTAGGGAAAAGTAACTCCCTGTGGTAGGTAGGTATATTAACTCCAAGACCTCAGGAGTAAGTTGTGACAGAGCCAGCACTCACACCAGGGCTTGCAGAGCTCCCAGGGAATGGCTTTTTCTTAAGATTATGTTTCCAGTGCCAGTGAAGGAAGCAAACCTGATACTCATCTTCCTGTTTCCCTCTGCTTTGCAGCCTTCTTTGGGAGTTTGCATTTCTCGTGTACTCGTATCAGTTGCACAGTAGCTTGCACTTTGTACAGCAAGGAGAGATTCAAACTTTTTACAGTGCTGGCAGTCTGTTAGTCAAACTGCCTTTTTGAGTCAGAGCTTTTGAAAATTGTATATCTGATGCTGATGAGACGCACTTTTCCTCATGACTAGATCAGTGATGAAGGCGAGAGAGATCCTTGGATTGTAAACTTAGCAAAGGGAAAGAAGCCTTAGATGCAGGAGTTCATGGATTAGTTTTTACGTAGAGCTCATGCATCTGCAATAACGAGGTGTTTGTTAATAACACACATTATTAGGCCTCTCCTGAGCAAATAACACAGGGGACAGATGAGGTGCATCTTCCCCTCCATGAGGTATCTCTTCCCCCTACACTCCATTTAACATTCTCCAAACACATTCAAAGGGGCTTAACACTCCTGTCTATACACGGTTCCCCACTTTAATATTTGTCACTTGACTATTCACAGTGGGGATTTTGGTACAAATAGTGATGCTAAACAACACACGTGCTTTAAATAGAGACGTGCTCCCAGCAGAGTTGCAGCTAGGAAACTGCAGAGAGCATGTTAACTGAATTTTTATAAGCACATATCTCCGCTGAACAAAAATACAAGGTCAGTTATCTACTGTTTCTGAATGTCCTCAGGCTTCAAGTTAACCACTTACTGCTCAGATCACAAGTGCAGTTTCAGCATCTGTATGCACCACAGCTCTCTCTCTCTCCTCATGTGTATCAGACTTCAGCACATTGTTACTCAGCCAACTATATTTTTCCACTTGAAAGCAGACTAAACATTCCAATAAAAACAGTCTTTCTCCCAAAAACATGCAAAGTATTTCATGAATTTGAAATAATTATACAAAAAATTGGAAAGAAATAGGTTTTGTAAAAATGAAAATGCTAAAAAACCCTTGAAAGCCAAATAATTGAGCTTATACAAATACAGAAATCTTCAACATGCAGAAAAATGGTAAAGGCCTGCAAATCTTCAAAAAAAGTGCTTCCACATTTTCACTGAAAAAAAGCAGTGTCCAAACCAGTACATCTTTTTCCTCCCAATTCTTGTTTTGTTGTCTCCACTCTGCAATGATGTAACGCTTCAGTGTCCTAGCTCAGGCCTGGGCCTCTCCTAATAGGAACTGCCAAATATGCCAAATAGTGGCAATTACATGATGGCTTTGTGATGTGGACCATTGCCCATTTGGGACTCATCTTTGACAACCAAACTGATTTAACTTAGGATCTGAGGATGGATTATATAGACCTTCCAAATACAAAGGTCTCTGCTGTTAACACAGTTTAATTGCTGCAATAAACATAAATACAGGTTTAAAATTGATTATCTCTTCTTACGGTTGATATACAGGATGCAAAATATCTGGATATCATGGCTATTGCCTCAAACTTGCAAAAACCCTCAACTGAACATCAAATGTGAAAATTTTTATTATATTTAATATCCAGTGGAAAACTGATTAAAAATATATTAAATAGGCAAGGTATTTACTACTTGCTCTCTTTATTCAAAGTGTTATTTAGACTATAGGCATGTTATCTCCTCACTTTCAGAATGCCCGAACACCCCAGCACTCAGCCATGGACTGCCAGACCAACATTCCTCACAGAATGCACCCTGGGTTTTCTAGTTGTCGCATATGTTTAATTTAATTACAATTAATGAGTTACAATTTACCCTAAGGGAAAACTAGCTTTTGTTGACAAAGAGGTGTTTAGTGAATGGCATTCAAATTCTTGACCTAGACCTCAAATTAACAGGCTGTCCATTAAGAATGCATGAGTAGCTTAAAAGACTGCATTTATCTGTCATAGTCCTTTAAGTCCTCTGTGATGTCTTAAAAAAGGCAATCGTAACTGTGCTATTAAAAAAGATTCAAACATTACTTTTGATGGTATTTTTTTCACTGCGAAACATTATTGAGTTCTACTGGACTACAGTCCATAAAGAGACCAAAATGAATTAAGTTCTTGTTTTTCAACCCTGTTCTGCCTCTATTGCTGCACACCTAAATACTGATGCCATTTTCTTTCATTCAAGAAATAAAATACCAGGACTCCAATGAAGCAAATTATCAGACACTCTCTTCCTTATTTTCTAGCAGTAGGGAACTGCACTGATGTATTTTGAAGAGGAAGTGTGAGCTCAAGTGCAATAAAAATGCGTGTCAAATTTCATAGCTAAGTTAAGCAAACAACTAAAGTAACATATCCTTGGGGATTCTTCTTCTAACTACTGTGCCACAAAAATGTTTCTTCAAATCTATTTTTACAGATGTTAACAGCGTATAAAAGTTGAGAATACCAATTCCAAATGAAATGGGAAAATGTTTTTTTATGGCATTTCAGAAATCTATATGGTCAAATAACAATGTCCAAGCATCTTTATGTGATGCAGTAAAAGATACAGTCTAGTTCAGCTTACATTTAGCTAAACAATTCCTGTGTCATTCACATATTATTTTCTTATTTCAGGACTGGGCTCACATTCAGTCAACGGAAAGCAAGCACAGCTGGAGGTACCCTAGGACTGTGAAGATAACTTCACAAAATCTTTTGGATTAAACTGTAATAAACACTAGATTAAGGCATTAAAACATAGATTTATATAGTTTAACAGTAACTGCTAAATCACTACAAAATGGCCCCCCATGTGCCATTGTTGTTTTTCTTTCTCTAATCTGTGTCTAGGGTTGCCAAATAACATCAAGTGTCTCAGAAACATGTGTTTCTGATTTTTAAAAAAAATTCTAGTTTTTTAGCTCGTGATATAAATGGATTCTCAGAGACATAATTTCTGACTCATTTCCCCTTCACTCTGTATCTTATTGCTCAGCCAAATACACTAGAAATACAGAAAAATAAAATCATTAACGCAACACAAACATCTATGTAGATTCAAGCTGCTAATGTGCTGTGGAAAATTATTATTTTAAAGTGTTGCTGTATTGTCCAAACTTGCCCAAATGTCCCTGAGACAATAGATGAGACCCTGGCAGGGTTTTCTATTATTTGCTAATTAGGAAAGTAGGAAGTTGAATACTGTCATGAGTAAAGACTTGCAGGGAACAGCCATGGAGCACTTTCAGTACCATCAGGAGGTATTCCTTTCCTGCAGCATGCTACAAAACTGCCACGAGAACAGTTCCTACATGGTTGAACTGAGAAAGGTTTTGCATTTTGTTCCTGCTCTTTCTTAGGGTTCCAGTGTACCTGATGCTGGTAGCTGTGTGTGCCTGCTGGCCAGGATAGGTGTCACAAGGAGGGCTGTGCTGGGATCACCTCTCCGAGTGGGGTTTGGGATGGGCACATCTTATCACTGGGACAGAGATAATCACAGAGTGTTGACATGCAAGTTATTTATCCAACCTGGATCAGGGGTGTTTCTGCAATCCCCCGACAGCAGATGTACATGTGGCACAGTGTGCTTGGTTGTGTCAGGTAGAAAGTAAATACTATATTTTCAGAAAAGAAAAAAGCATTTTAGGAAGCAGATGGATCTTTTCACTAGTATTGAAGTTCCTTCCAACTTGAATAATTTCAAAGGGTTTTACAACTTAGAAAGTTATCATGAAAGTCAGATATATTCAAGTCAAATTTTCCAAATAAGGAAATCTGAGATACTTCTATATCAAGTGCTCAGCATATAATATTCCCCCCCCCCATATTTATTTATAATATCCAGAATTTTCATTTACTTTGAAATTATTGTAAGTGAATGACATTAACTGTAAATTAGTTTTTGGTGGTATAAATTAGGTTAGTGATGGATGAAAGTAAGAATTCAAAAACTGAGACACCTTTGAAAAATACAGCAAAGTGTAAAACTTTAACAGCAGAATACAGATCTTCTATCAGTATGTAGGCTGACTAGTACTCTGTTAAACCTGTGTGAAGGGGCAAGTAATAATAATGCAGAAAAATGAAATTATAATCACCTTGGGCCAAAGAGAGACAAACAAGAAAAGAGAGCAAATTGTGATGCACAGAATGAAGGAATTTATGTTCAGCAAACTCCTATGCCTAAGATATGTCAAATCTTTCCCACGTTTGTTAATTGGAAATTGCCTCATTTTTCACTGGCTTGTTAAAATACATTATCTCATTTGGATATTGCAGAGTATTTGGTAAAAGAGATAGAGGGAACAAAATTCCATCAGTTCACTCCTATTTTCTACATGTTCTTCTTAGAGAACTACAAATTACAAAGGAAGTTCAGAAATTGTTCAGTGTGAATTTTACAATCTTTAAGAGTGCATTTTGTTTCCAGCTCACACACGTACAAAGCTGCTCTCTGTGTTGGGGAACCATTCCAAGAAAGCTCGGGTTAACTGTTCTCCCAAGATATCCACTAAGAATCTGTAAGTGTCTGAATGGGAGCCCTCTGCTATTTAGATAGTGAGAGATAAGATTTTTTTCTTTAAATATTAGCTGTCAAACTGTGTTATGTCTTATTATGTTTCATCAGATTGGCATTCAGCATCATGAGGTTTAACAGCACATGCTGATAACGCACAAATAGTGTAACATAACTTAGGAATAAAATTAAAGGGCAGAAGACTATTTTCAGCTCAGATACCTGCTTATCAATGTTTTGAGAGAGAACACAATTCAACCACAACAAGAAATTTAATTCATGTTGACAAAAGTGGGCACTTCTTCTTTCTCCCCAGCCTTCTAAATTCAAACAGAACCTGCACAGGCTGTAGTGGAGTTTGTGAATATTTTCAATCATCACATTTGCACAGTACTGTCATGATATGTATGTTCTGTAGTTCCCAGAAGAAACAACTGTCATTTGAGAAGGATTCTTTAGGTTATATGTTTTAGATGAGTACGTAAGGAACATGTGTTTTGTGTCCAGTATAAATAACAACAGTTAAAGAAGAAGCAAAGGGCAGTTTCTAAACTGTTCAACCAGCCTAGAGAATCCCTCTTTTATTCTCCATTCTATGCATCACAGATTATATAAGTGCTTTTCATCAAGAAGAGAGGTTAACAGTCGACAGAGGTAACTTTTGAAAGTGAAAGAGGCTGACTGCTGATTTTATTAGGTTACTCAAGTCTGTGGTCAAATTCTCTCCCCTAAACCTGGGCTCCAGACTTGTAAGGACTCAGTTGGACTCAATTTTTAGTATGCTGCTTCCATGTTAAATTTTATTTTATCCTAGTTTTGACTGCTAATTTATTAATGTCAGATATTTTTTTATTGCCCTCCCTTTCTCCACTAAACCTCAATTACAGGTTGCATTCCAAAAGATGAATATTTGTGCATGGCTGGGAATTAAAACGCTGACCTTCGGAATACTTTTTTTCCCTCAGTGTTTTTCCGACTATCTGCTCTGTACCTGACAAATGAGGCAGTGAGGACCCTCCATATTCTGTTTGGGGTCTATTGGCTGAGGAACTCTTGGTCATCCTACCTGCCTGACGTCTAGGATCATGATGAATTGTCTCCAACTCTAGCCTCAGATTGTTTTTTAACATTTAATTTAGTTTCTTCCTGTGCTTGGATGAACATGGCCATGTTATGGATTTCTGCTCTAATGTACACCAGCAGGTTGGAAGAACAAGCCTCAGCAAGCTGTGGAAATAAGAGAGGCTGGATCAATAGTCAAGGTCACGACCCTGGCTCTGATTCTGTACACTGTCCTGAGATTTTCTCCCCTTAAAAGCCTCCGACTGCTTCTAATGTGGATCCAAGTGCATACTGAGAAATTCTTAAAAATCAGCCCCCCCAAAGGGTAGGTGTAGCAGGATCCTCTTACCTTTTGCATCTTACATACAGAGCTGACAAGGAGTCATTTGGTCTAAAAATAATGACTCATTTTAAACATCATCCTATACAACCTTTTTGATAAAGAGGTAAGTCATGGCAAATTTTGTCATCTGGTGCTGTAAAAACATTCATTCATTCATTCACAGAGTAATTCTGACAATCATAAAAAAAATTCAGCTGCTTATTAACTGTAATATGCCATTTCAGTGAAGATACATAATTGTTATATAAGCTAAAGAGTAAAAAGAGCAAAAAATACTCATTTCACAAGTACACCTTGATTATAAGAAATAGAAAATGCTGCCATAAAGTGTTGTGATGAAGGAACAAAGATGCTAAGTCATTTGTTGAGCCTGCCTTTGTGCTGCAGATAGAGTTTTGAGTCTTCAAATATACAACTGTAATGCAACAAGGCACATTTCTGTATGGGTAGTAATTTTCCACTGCAGGATACAGTCATGCTGAGATTTAGTGCTTAAAAAAAGAGAGAGAGAGAGAGAAAGATAGAAAGGAAAAAAATGATTGCAAAGGTATTTAATGTATCAAAACAGCAAGCCTCCCCCAATCCTTGATACAGATAAATTGTCATATCTGTTAAAACCCAGCCCACAATGATGTGCAGTCAATACAATAAACAATTCAGTCTCCAGTAGAGATGAGCAAAAGAATTTCTCACATAAAGAAGCAACCTTTTTGTTGTTTCTGCAAAAGAGTGAAAAGAATTGCTTTTCACTTGGCCCTGTTTCTGACTTTCACTTAGCAGAACAGAAAGCTGTATATTGCCATGGAGGGAGAAAGCTGAAGGTCAGTCAAGAAATTCAGCTTGTTGCATCACACTGCCTTGGTCTGAATCTGATCCGCAGGCTCAGCAGAGAGGGGGGACTGCAGAGAACTGCAACAAATATTGAAAAAAAGAAGAGGAAAAAAAAGAAAGAGTTGCTTTCAAAGGTTTCCCGTAGTAGCCGAAAATTGTTTACATGTTAACTAGGCCTCCTTATCCAGGGACTGGGAATTTGTAGGGTTCCAGATGGTAAAAATCAGGAGTTTGCTCAATGTGAGAAAGAGGAAGATAAGTGAGCTTATAGTAAGGTTGTCCAGAGGTATTTAGGTGTCTCATGGGATCTCCAGTCAATGTAAATTAGATGTGCAAAGGTTTTGAAAAATCTCACTCTGTGCCTATTGCATGTTGAAGTGCCAAATGACTTCTAATAATAGTCAGTGAGGTCTTTACCCGTGAAAAAAGGAAAGGTAGAGGACTCTGCTTTAGCTTTGGAATTGTCTTTTTTAATTCCAACCTCCAACTTCGAATTTAGGAATTTCTCCTACAGGCTGAGGACTAAGCAATAAGACTGCTCTCTTGTATAAGATTTTGCACCTACATCCCCAATGGTAGGACCACCACTCTGCTCCTCAAGCAAATCTGACATTTTACTTGCCCAAATGCACCATCTCTAATAGTTTCTAGTAACATTATCCTATGCTGGCAAACTGCCCACCAAGAAATATATATGGAAGAACTGAGTATAGGATAGAAACAGTTTTGTTCCTTGATTTTTGCTTGGGTGATCTATATTTTAGTCAAACTCAAATTGTCAGAAGCAACCCTGTTGGGTGTGTCTTTTGCATATGCTGTGTCTGACTTTCAGGACTTAATTTCCTAAAGGAGTGAGTGCCTTGGCAACAGCCATGGTTACATATCTGGAAATGATACACTGCTCTCTTTTTCTAAATATACTATTTCTCATTATATCAGTTTCATTCAGGGAAGGAAGCCTTCCAAACAAAAAGACTTCGGAAAAAAAATTCTATCATACCAGCTGAAATTTTAAGTGTAATTTTGTCCCTGAAAATCTATACTACTTGTAAAACAGTGATCTACCACACAGAACTTTCCTGTTATCAAATTTGTATGATAAAAGGGTGGTTTTTACTAATCTCTTTGTTTGTGATTAACTCTCACTTTTCAAAAATTGATGTGTAAAATTCACATCTCCATGGAGAACTACAAGGGCCTAAGAATTACCTGCACCCAAATAGATTTTTTTCTATTTGGGGTGATGTCTAGCTGGGCTTTTAGTGAAAAGCAGTTAAGATCTGCCATTTTCTGCCATTCTTGAAAGCTTGAAAATATCTGCAGATGTTAGTAAGGCAGTATTACCTCTGTCTCCTCATGGGATTCTCAAACTATCATGATGTAAGTGTGGATTTGATACTTGATAAATAGCAATTTTATGATGGAATGTCTGAGAGGAAAAGTGGGATATAACAAATTTGAAATCTGCAGAGATCCAGGGAAATAAAGGGAAAGGAAAAGGAAAGAAGAACAACTCTAGTCTAGTAGAAACAATCCAGGATTAAAGAATGCAGATTCCCTGAGGAAAATACCAGGCAAATGTTAAGGATGGAAATGGCAAATATTTTTACTTTCCTTTATGGACACAGTACAGGATGTGAACTGGAGCATTGTAAAGCAGCACTTTCATAGGTATTTTTTGCATGAGTATGTACCAAAATGGTTTTTATTTTTCCAGAATGTCAGTTTCTTACCCTTTCAATTCAGACTTCGTTTTCAATGCTTTTGTCCCATTTTGACTATAAATGCCAATTATTTGTATCTCAGTTATATTCAAAGAAACAATTACTTTAATATAACTTCTGCCAGTTGAAATTTTCCTCCTGTGAGGGCTGTTGGAATCAGCTTAGAGAAATCTGGGATCTAGGTGACTTAGAGTGGTAAATTTGAGCTGAATTAGCCAGCAGTGTTGTTATTATTTAATCCTATTGGGTGAAACTGGGTAGTCTCCAATGCTCCAAGGAACCCTGAAGAGCTGCACTTTGACAACTGCATTCCCTGTCTTTTGGAAAAATCCCTAGGAAATTGTTTCACATGGAAATGTTCTGTTAAAGAGCCAGAGTCCAACTGGATCACAAACATGTTTATTGATTTACACACGAGGTGGTCCAGCTTCCTTTCTCAGTTACATGTGAGCGAGCTCACTGAACAAGATTGTTCAGATGGTGGAACCTGCCCTACTCAGAGCTGGAAACAGTTGCACAATCCTACACCCTGTCCCAGAATGGCTTTGCATTTACACAACCAGAAAAGATGCTGCAGGGGTCTCCCTCAAGCAGCCTGGCAGATGGGAGGAGAGGGAGTGTGTCCTACGCACAGCCACGTATCTCAGACTTCCAAGCACACGTAGCTCCCCATGTGCTCTTTTTCTTGTCATTTCAGCATTCCAGCAGACACTGCTCCCCTTTGCCATCCCCTCTCAGCTGTAATGGATGATCCCAGTGTAGCATAAACTCCAATTAACATTTCCAAACAGTCAACAAAGAGTGGCAAAACACAGCCCATGTAAAACATGGTTGTCAGTCTCCAAGATCAACTTAGGCTGCTACTGGCTGTCCAGGAACATTTGAGTGTGTTTGTGTTCTTCCTTTCTCTGAGGGAGGGCAGCAAAAGGCACCAATAATGTCACTGCTGGTATTAATGTCACATCAGAGCCAAACTTTTTCATTCTTATACTATCTTCTGAAGTAATAGCTAGGAGGAGAGGTCAAGAGTGGGCCTGTTCTAGGGAAAAAAGGACAAGCCCCATTCTAGCATCTGTTTCTGCCTCTCAAGTGCCTTCTGTTCATGCTACAGATCTTGCTCTGCCTGGTGAGACACAATGTCATATTAAACATGTCTACCTCTCTCTTGCTCACTCCACCAGAAAGTGGTTCTTGCTTTTGATTGCACATGCTCTTTCCATTCTATTGGTGACTCTTTCCCAACACTTCTAAACACAGTGCAGAACTCCTTTTGTCCTCAAGATTCTCTTGACGCTAGTTCTGCATGTGAATATCATGCACAGGGGAAGCTGTGTGTTGTACCTCGATAAAAAAGTAAAAATAAGCAGAAACCTCTGAAAACTGGTCCTATTCTATTCTCTCATGCACCATGCAGAGAACATAAAATGCAAAAGTCCTGTTATAACTAAGCCCTCCCAACACTAGGTGTGTAAAAGGCATGGCCTTGCTTCTTTTTGCTGAAATCTAATCCAGTGAAGTTAAAAAAAAATAAATATGAGAACCATGGTTTTATTAATATGATATTAATAAAAAAGTACTTTCCAAGTCAAAAGGAAAGAATTACTTTTCTTGGCTTTGTGAAAATTACTGTCTCAAAAAAAAAGCTCTTACGATTTTATTTCCACATTATCCTTGTTTCATGACTTACTGCCTCTGGTTTATGTCCCCGGTGAAACAATCACATGTGAACTGACCTCCATCTCTCTCCTCTCTTGAGTATGGATGAAACAGGCAAAGAGATCACAAGATTAACTCTCCTGTCAAATGCACATCTTCTGGATGTTGTGAACAATACATATATAACATGAAGGACAGACCAGACTTCGAAATCATTACTCTCCTTAGATGTTAGCATCATCTCAGCATCTTAATTAAACTTTGCACTCATGTATTCCTTATATGCTGGGCTGTTACATATATTTTTTTATTTATAAGGAAAGGAAAGTCTGGAAAAAAAATCTGATTTGAAGGATAACAACCAGCTTTATCAACCAGTTTCCACCAGCTTTTGAAAACGTGGAGAGTATCATAAATGTATGAAGGAATACAGCCAAGTAAAAACCATAAAGCCATCAAACTGAGTAAACTCTGTCTCACTTCTATGAAAGCAAGAGAAAACTTCTCATTTACCTGATACTGTGTTTCCATCAAGATAAAAGCCATTCTTTACGTCTGCCTTTAGGTACTGGGCTTAGATCAGACTCATAGGGGAAAGAATGTTCATGCTTTGTCTCTAGTTCCTTGTCTCCTTCCCTGTAAATTCTGGAAACACAACTGTGATTGGGCACAATTCCCTTGCCACTCCACAAGCCAAACCGAGATGAGACCAATCAGGAGAATCTTTCATCTTATAGAAGTGAGATATCAGAGAGTGTAGTTTCATAGAGGCAAAAAAACTTCACGTGAGATATTATCACATGTGTTACACTCACACATGGGACTGTGGACGTAAAAGATCAATGCAGAAGAGCACCAAAAGGTCAGTTTTCAAGATTTCCTGCATATTCAAGGATTCTGCATATATTTCCTTCTGACTATTGAACAAAACCAATTTAAATAAAACCACCTGCTTGTGGAAGGGCTGGTTGACCCCCTTGACCTCTACGTGCCACAATGTTAATTTAATAAGAAAAGCTACAGGATTGCTTAAGGATAGAAGAGATCCTCCTTCAGAAAAAAAAAAATATATTTTTTTTATTGTGATTATAGTCTCTTAAGAATTTATATATACAACTAATTTTCCATAATTTAAAATCATACCCTAAAGTTAAGCAATCATAACTAAAAGAGGTGATTCAGAAGTATTCTTTTAACTAGAGTAATGTTTGAAAAGGAGAAGCGTGACTGAAAGCTACAGAGAGTCCTAAATAAACAATGTGTCCAGGGAGAATTTGTAGATTTGCAGAACTTCTTCAAGCAACTTCAGTCTTTCCAAAAGCTGTTTTTTGCCTTCTTTCTCTCTCCTTTTCTCACCCCAGTAACACACACCAAGAACAGACAGCAGAGATGTTTGTGAAAACTGCAGTTTCCGCAATCAAAAGTACAACATTTACTATGGCTTTTATCAAAGATTTCAATTCCCTCATCTTAAGGAAAATGACCCTTTTATTTTGTTGTGGACATAAAATTATGGCTCATGGAAAATTGGAAGCATTTCTGTTGAGGGAAATCAATTTTCTCACTGCCATATATGATCAACATGTCACAGCCATCACCTAGATAATAATAGTAAAGTACAAGTAAAATGGCTGGTAATACTGGCTTCAGGGAAAAAAAAGGAAAGAAAAAAAAAAAAGAGCAAGATAACACCTTTTTTCCTGCAACACATTTGCAATAGGAAAGAAAAAAAAGGGAAAAAAAAAAAAAGAAGAAAGAATGCAAAGGTTTCTCCTGTGATCATAGCCTTTCAGAACAAGAGGGGTTCATTTTGTGTATTGATAGCCTGAAGTGTTGATGAAGCTGATGAGAAATTTGGTCTTCCTGGAAAATAGTCAGCGCTTTGTGCGAGCGGTGCTGGGTCCTTTTCAATCAGCTTGTTAATGGGTGGCTAAGAGTGAGGAGGAGTGACCAGCCTGAGATACCCAGGAGTATGTTTATGTAGAGGCAACACTCAGAGCAGAGAAGCATCTTCTTAATCTGGATACTACAAACAAAGGAAACATCAAATTTGACCTTGCTGGGGAAATGTTAATGGCTTCTGCTCATCCTCCTCCTGCCACTTAGCATCTCTCCTGCCCCACCTTGGGAAGCTTCCCGGCAGAAGTGTGCATTAGCAGAGCTCTACCCTCACAAAACCCTGGCCCGGACAAGGAAAAAACATTACAAGTGATTAAATGGTCTTTTGATGTTCACTTCAACAGACGTAGCAGGTCACCACAGTTAAGCACATCTCCAGCGATGCCACAGTAGGATGTACAAGGTAAATCAGAGCTCCGAAAACAAAGGGAAATCAATTAGTATTTCAGGTAAAATTTTAAATGGTGTCAAGTAAAATACAAGAAACTACATCTGCGAATGCTGGGGACTGCAACACTGGAAATGAGAACAGATATCAGTGCTAATTTAATACACTCAAGAAATCTAAGTGGGACAGAATCCTTCAAATCCTGGTAGTAACTGATAGTAAATAATTTCTAGGACATAAAACAATAATCTTCTCTGCTCTTCTATCTCTGTTGTACTTTGAACTTTGCAAAAATTTAAAGAGATATCATTCACATCTTGCTGCAAAAATGGCAGTGAGCTTACAGAACAAGCTGAAAAAAGAGTATAATAAGGTTTGCCTTAAGACAGAAAGGGAACAAGAAAGAAAATTAGGGCTAATCCATCTCCCACATATTTTGTTGAGGATTTTGGACTTGGCTACTGTTCCTACCACTAAATCCTGAAGATGATTCTTATTAACCGGTTGCTTTAACATCTATAACTGGATATAATTGTTTTACCTTTGGAAATCTAGTAGGTTGTGCACTCCTATGAGCTTATGTGGGATCCAAGAGCAAAATAGTGATATCAGATCATCCAATGAGTTGGGCTCTTTGAAGGAAGATTTCATCAAACTGGCCTCTAGGTTTTCAGAACCAGTTAAGCACTGTTTGGTAGAGTGCACAGATGAGTAAGAGGGAGAGAAGATTTTCCTTGATTGTGCCTGACCCATGCCCTCAAACTGCCCCCTCCAAATACGTCTCAAGTAGCATGACTATGTAAGGTGGTGTAAATTGGCATTATTGTGTAACAGGATATGAAAAAGAAATTACAGTACTGGATTGTGGTCACATGAAAGTATAGTTTTTCTTGACGTGTCTCTGTCTATAATTTCTCTGGAGAAGCCTCCATTCACAAACACTCAACACAAGTCAAACTTGTGCTTTGACTGTCAGATTCCCATGAGAATTCCTGTGAGTCATAATCAGAGGAAGGACCTAATCTGTGTTCCTATTAATGCAAATGTGAGGAAGAGGCTTTCTGCTTAGGTTTTCAGGCAGCAAAGGCATCTAATTTAAACACTCTGGTACTTACATTCTCTACTAAACTGCATAAAACAAAGCATATATTTATATTTTTTGCAGGACTTAGTATGATTTTATTGAAAGTTCACTGTGTCCTCAGGTTGGCAAAGTGTTTAAGAATAAAACCAGTGTGACTTCTAAAATGCTTGAAATCAAGCATCTGCTTACTTAGATGAAGAACTCTGTGTAATAATTGATGAAGGTTAAACATTAAATCTTCCAAGCCTATCTAATCATTCTAAGAATATGCAATGTCATGACATGCTTCAAATTTAAATACAGTCTGGAAGAGTGCTTCTGAGGAGTAAAAAGTATAACTGAAATGTGCTAAAAATACGGTGAAGACCTTTCAAATCCTTTTTTAGCCTTTAATCCATTATTTAGCACTTCATTCTTTAAAAGAAACCTGCAGAGCTATATCCTCTGAAGCACAACCTTGAAACAAAGTGTTTTTAGACATGCACAGAAAGCATTAGCAGCTTTCATTGCAAAATGACACCTGTGTGCCCATATGTCCTGATCCCTGAAGTCATACTTCAGAGTATAGACTTATTCATTCAAAAACACTTCATCTGATTTATATCAAAGTACCTGCTCCTGTCTACACAGACTAAGTAAATGTCCAGCTCAGACAGCAAACACTGTTGTCTTGAAATCTTTCATTCTGGTGAATTATCATACATTTATCATTATGGTGTTTCATACCCACATACCCATAAATATTTGGTTTTGGTTGTAGGCAGACCTGAGTGTCATGGAAAGCTGACCTGCAAGTAAGTAAGAGGAAAATCTTATCTGTGGCCTTGGAGAAAAAGAGATAAAAATGAAGGGAAAGTTTGAGTAGTGTGAGCAAAACTTTTTTTAAAGCTAAATTAAGTAAATGTCCTGTAGTCAGTTATTAACTTCACATGGTTAATGTGGCTGTTTGGTCTAGAAAGGTTATCTGCTGTAACATTTCTTAACATTTTCATAATGTTATCAAGAATTAAAAAGGCAACATTTATCAAACATTCACAGTGTCTGTGAGTCAGAACAAAGAGCAGCCACACAGTTGTGATAACATCCAGGCTGTCAATTAGAAGCAAGTCCAAATACCTTGGAGATATTTGCTTTTGGATGATGCATTCTTTGTCATGTAAAAATGTAACTTTTCAAAGTACACATGTTACTGATTAAGTTAAAGTCAGAAAATCTTATTTCCTTCTAATTATTGCTAAAGCCATATGCAAAAGATGGAGAAGGATAATCAACGGGATGATCCAGATAAAGAAGAGCCTTAACGTGAAGAGAAATCAAAGGGCCCAATCCTGCAAATCCTTCTATGATTAGTCCTTAATCTGCAGTGAGATTGCTCATGAGAAACAGAATTTACAGGACCAGACCTTAAATCTCCCAACTGCATTTTCCTAAGAAAAGAGGCGGATTAAAATCCAGACCTAATGTCTCATTGTGTCTGGCGATGTCAGAGAAACAATGGCAGCAGCCATGGAGTCTAAAAGACTTGTCCCATTCCAGGAGGCTCTAATTTGGGCAGAGGGGACTAATCCCCAATGCAGAGAGGGGGAAATTTTGATTATAGCACTTTGTGTTAAAACCCTTACCCACAAAGCAAGAGAACCCATGCAAGTGGTCATGCTAAAGGCAGCCAAAAAGCATGGATTCCAAAACCTTTCCTTTTGCAGCAAATAGCATGATCTCTGATTGAAAAGCTTACTATCATTTCAAAATAAGAGGTGGAATTAAAAATGTTGGTTGCTCTGCCTTTTCTTTCCAACATTTCCATCAATGGCTATCAATACTGCCAGAGTGGCTTGGGGCTAAGGCTAAGACATTGTGTTCTGATTTACATTTCACATTACATTACATTTTACATTTAAATTAACAATTATCCTTATGTGGAGGCTATTCCAAGAAACTGTAATGTGCAAGTTAGGAAATGGAGAGGCTTGGAAAATATGGAACTAAAAGAGCCTTGACCTGATCTGCCTTAGGTTTACCTCCAACCACTCATTCCCCCATTCAGGTCTGGGCAGTACCTGGCATGTCTGTATTAACAGCTCTCATCCAGACCTATTTCTGGTCAAAAATAAATAACTTGGGAAGAGTAAATAGGTGAACAGAATAGCTAGTTACAGTCTCTAACAAATTAAAAGGCATCAAATCAATATTATGTTTCAATGGGACTCCACTCTTTCCAATTCACTCAATACTTCCTAAAATTATAATTTCACCAGTTAATCAGGGATTATTTAAACTATGTGTTAACGGTGGCTTTACTGTCAGTGTGTCTTCCAATAAGTCCAGTAAATCCTGCATCAGGAAGAGGGACTAGAGGATGAGAAGCACCTCTTCACATTCCTTGGTGGATAGGTACAAGCAAGCAGTGGATTCTGCACATCTGTCCTTGGCTTGCAGCCCCTCTCATAGGAGGTTGAGCAAACAGCTTGGCTTTGCTTCTGCATCACTAGGACAGGAGGTTTGGACAAAGGGAGCAGGGTATGAGAGCTGCTCTGACTTCTGCCTGT
Organism: Empidonax traillii; assembly: GCF_003031625.1. Classification (NCBI taxonomy): domain Eukaryota; kingdom Metazoa; phylum Chordata; class Aves; order Passeriformes; family Tyrannidae; genus Empidonax; species Empidonax traillii. The sequence goes on from NW_020955310.1 coordinate 997,445, forward strand.
AGAGCTCCCTAGGACTCACAAAAGCCCCCATTTCTCAGGAAGGAGTAAAAACTTCTGCTCTGCATTTTTCTTCTTTCCCAGACTTGTTGATATTTTAATGTAAAATACATCAGAACTAGAGATGGCTCATAGTTTTCTTTCTGCTTTGGAGATCCTATTACTTTGCTTTCTGATGTCCTGACTCCTCTGCAGACTACAGCAGGTCTTGGAATAAACCTGTTAATCAGACCTGTACACATTATCAGTTCTGGTTCCCCTCCTGACAGGTGCAACACAAAATCCTTTCTCAAAATACATTGTGGGTTTTGTAGAAAAATGCAAAAGTAGTGAAACAACACTGTAAGTTCACTGGCTTCTCTAATTATGCAATAGAAATTATTTGCTATTTTATGTAATAATTGATACTAATTACACCATTGTTATTCTCCTTTGAGAGGGGTTAGTCCAGGATGAGTAACCAGTTCCATGCCAAATTCTGATCCAGGTTATAACCAGCAAGTTCATGATGATATTTTGATTTCAGTGACATTGCTCTAGATTTACTCTAGTCTAGTCCAGATCATTATCAGGCTTTCTTTAAAGACATTGTTCTCTCAGATGCCTTTCCAGATTAATTGGCACAATTATATCCTTCTTTCTTTCTTCCCCCTCAGGTCGATCTGTGTGTCAGAGGGTTACAAGCTCTGTTGATTCAAAGGTGAGTGTTGTAGGGAAATGAGTTACAGTGGGGATATCCCCCTCGTCTCTAAAGGGCCAAACTCCTTCTGTTTTGATGTAGCACTCACAAAAATACTCTAATCTTTCATTCCCTCAGACTTCCTTTCTTCATTTGAGAGGTGAAAGACACTTCCAGAATGCAGTAGGCTGTCCCTCTTCACCTGGGAAGCACTTCATGAAGCCCTTGCATGCACTGACTGCTTGTTCAGCTTCCAAAGACTATTGGCATTCACAATGAGAAAGTAATCTTTCATCTGGAGAGTTTCCAGGCCACAAGGGATGGTTTAGTGATCTGAACATCTCGGATCAAATGAAGCCTTGGTGCAAGAGGAAGCAACTCGTCTGACTTCACTGGAACTGAGCATGTTTACATCAGAGGTGAATCTGTCCTGTAAATCTGTGTGGAAGCACAGATTGAAATCCCAGCAGCCAGGGACAAGGGAAGAGTGGATTGTCAATTCAGGAATATCAGAGAAGATTTCTTATGAATGCCAGCTTAGGAAGGGCTATCGTGGATAAAAGTGGAATTCTTATTTTTGTGAAAGATATTGCACACCCAAAGATGAAGAAAGCTTGGCTTGAAAATGTTTACAAATATGTGACATATCATACAGAAAAAATATATCCCTCCCCCTTTCCTTGCTTATTTTCTCCAAGTATTACATGAAGACATTGGTTTTCAGAAATGCTTATCAAGACATCTCATCAAAGTATGTACAAACAAGATTTTCCTTAAATAAAAAGTTATTTTATCTAGTAAAAAATCCTCAACAACTAAACAGCATATGCTAGACATATTTCAGCTGGCCATCCCCGATGGACACTTAAAAATCCATTAAATAAAAATTTCTGAATTTTCCCTGCTTTTCTGCAGTATTTCTCTGGTTTTGTTTCCATTATGATAAAAAGTTTAATCTTTCTTCTTTTAGACCACGAGGGAGTGATTAATACAACCTTTTTTTTTTTTTTTCCACAGTACTTTGTCTTTTCATTATTTCTTCAAGGCTAAGTCAACGATATTTTAATTTAAAAATAAAGATAAAAATATTAGTATTAACACCATAAATGTCATTTTCAGACCTGCTGTATCACACTTTCTCAGGCAAAGTGGAAGGAGAAACCAACAGCAGCTCCTATTCTCTCCTCTGCTGTTTAAACTTCCAGGGGAAAAGGCACACCGGGTTAGTAGCATGCAAAGACAATGTTCCAAGATTAGAAATCTCCCAACCAGAAAGTTGTATTTTGGGTTTGTGTTTCCCAGACCTGAGCAGCAGCAAAGTCCCTCAGTGCTGTTAGATGGCAATTACACCTTAAGCAAAAAGATATTGCAGATCATTGATTCCTGCAAATCTCCTCTCCCTTGAAGTAGCAGCACTTGCTTATGAATGAAGACACACACACTTTCACCTTGAAATCACATCAACCTATTTTCTCTGTTTAGTCCTGGAAGCACAGGAATTAGAGGTTCCAAATTGGATGCATCTCATCTGAAGGAAAGTGGTTTGGTCCTGAGAGCCTCCCTTTAAACAGGGAAGATACTTGTGTGAGGAGTCTTGGCAATATGAGCAGGACTATTTGTGGGGGTGAGAAGGAAGGATGTGAAGTTTGCAGAATGCAGTTCCTGATTGTCTGGGGTGTGAACACTCCCAGCTCCACTCAGGTGAGTAAGACCCAAGCCATGCCGATGCTTCCTGTCTGAATGTTGGTGTGTGCAAGGATTCCTTGAGGGAGGAAGGCTCCAGAACTCCACGGTGTGAAACTACACTGTTGACTGACAGAGAAAGAATAGTTGAATTAAGCTCTTCTTTGATTTTACGGAACATTGGCTTCTGCAAATGTGACCTTAAATTCAAATTGATTTGATCTTAAATGCAGGAGATTTCATCTACCTTCCAGGCAAATATGCTCCATATGTTAAATACCAGTAAATATAGTTAAGTTCTCCATTGTCTATGAATGGAATACAGAACAGCTTTTCTGTAAAGACCAGATTCTCCCTTAGCAGCAGCAGATTTAAAAGGTCAGAACTGGTAATGATCAGCTGAAAACAAGGGCTTGGCTGAAAGCTGTTGAAGTTTGCATTTTCAGTAGGTCCTAAAGCCCAGCTCTTAAAAAAAAAAAAGTCACATGATGCAGCACCTTGTGGATATTTTTGTGCTGTTGATGCTTCTTTCTTTACATTCTGATGATGAACAAGAAAGCTCAAGTTATTTTTAGGAAATATAATCAAAATTCAGGTATTTCCTCAGTTATCCCCTGGAAACTGCTACAGGTTCAGTATTTAAACTGATCACTACTGCAAGGGGTAAGGAAATACCTTTTTATTAATGATCTCATAACTGCTCACTGTAAGGTTTTGTGTTTTTTCACTGTAAGGGTACTGTACTGCTTGCCACCTGATGAAGATTTCTTCAACAACTTTGGCTACTAATTTGTTATGCAGCCCTCTGATAGAGTTCTGGATAGCCTCTATTTTCAGTTCCTGGATCATACATCCTGGGGAAGGAAAGTGATTCCCTCCCAAAGATAGATTGCCCCTGAATGCCAAGAGCTGGCAGTGGAAAAATAAAAAAACAAAAACCAAAAACAGCAGCAAAGCGCTCATGGCAGAAGGCTTGATGGAAGCTTTAGGGGACTAATTCTGATATGTTTACTTTATTTTCTTTTTAATAGGTTGTCAGCTGAGGAGAACAAACAGCTCTTCCTGCATCCAAAAGCATAAGCATTTATTGGTCCAGATAAAGCACAGAGAAGAAATATTGTTCAGGGTGTACTATAAGTCATCACCATGTCTCTGCAGGTAAAATGCCAAAGAATTTCTGTTGTACAGTTTTCACTGTGCTGCTCTGTGCAACACAGTTTGGTAGCATTGGAACAATTCAGAGTTTAATACTGAACATATCCTCTGAATCTCACCCTGTAACAACCTTTCACAGAAAAAGCACTGCTGCTGTCATCAACAGAAAAAGCAGTTCCCTTGGGAATGAGATGTGTGTACTTTCAGCAGAAGGGGACACACTCATATGCATGTTCTGAGCCCTCCAGAATCTGGGAGGGGTTTGGGAATGTCTGAAGAGCCAAGGATTGCAGTGCCCCTCTGATAACCACACCCTGGGAAGATCTACTGTCTCTGTGCTGCTTAAGCAGTCCTTCTTCCAGCACAAAAGGAACTTGCTCTATTTTTCTCTTTGCAGTCCATATCACAAGTAAAGCCTTGATTTTACACTGGCATTGGATTAAGCAAACAGTACATGTGGAAGTTACTTTCCCAACTTTTCAGGACACAAACCTTAGAATAAACATAGGGGATTATTTTCAAAATGTCTGGGAAAGGAAAACACATAGATACTGTTCAGCTGTGCTTCATATGTTGTCAGTAAAAGTGCAAAATTACATTTCCCATGCCCACACTGAAGTTGTCTGGTAAATGTACTGCTGAGCTGACATTCAGTGTCCTTGTAATGAATCAAGTCTATGTCTTTACAGAACCTGGGGTTTACAGCAGTGCTCTGAGTTTATAGCTGAAAGTAGTCTTACAGATCCATATTTCCTTTATGTATTTCAAATTGATTTAAACCATAAGCCTTTCTTTGCAAAGAATTCTCTAGAAAATAAACCTCGAAATCACCTTGTAAGTTCTGGACTAGCTCCTCAGCTCCTGCAGCAGGTGTAATTACAACTGCATCTGCGTCACTGCGTGAAACTGCCCAGAGAGAAACCAGAATGGCAAATAAATCTCATTTCCCAAAATGACCATTCTTCTGGTCAGCTTTTGTGGGGCTCTGTTGAACTGGGCAGGGAGGAAACTTGTGGGCACCGCTTCTTTTCATGACATTTATTCAGCACATCAGTGGGTCAAACACTGTGAGCAGCCCCTGGCTAAGGGATGTGCCTTTGTGGTGACAATGACATTGCCCTCAACGGCAACCCAAGGACATTCTTAGATTGTCACTAGTGGAGCAAATAGGTTTTGATGGCAGCCTAAACACGTGCTAGTGGCAGGCTCTCACGAGGAACAATAGAGATGCCAGGTGTCAGCATGCAGGGAACACAGGGAATTGTTGGAACTCTGTCAGACACAGTGAGAATAGAGCCAAGAGGGATCAGTGAAACCAAAAACCAGCTGGGTAACTCCTGCATTCCACTGTTTCATGGATGTGAGGAGGATAAGGTTGCAATTTTATCAACAGCATGTCCAATAACTCCAATCCAAGATTCTGCTCAGGCATAATCATTCATCTATATCTGTTAATGACAATTTAATTGCATATCCTTATCTCATAAATACTGAAATATTTGTATATAGTAATATGTGCTAAAGAACACATTGAATTTCAGTTTGCCATCAATTTCAGTTTGCTATTTATATACAGCATATGGATTTCAAATTTTCCCTTGACACTGGCATTGTTGAAACAACCACTTGATCTATTAAATTTTTTGAGTAGCTCTTTAAATTATAAATAGTGCCTAGTTGTTTATTTCAAGTGCTTTCAGTACTCCAAATGTGGTTTAATTGTATTTGAAAACTGCCAAATATCAATGGAGATCAATCCCATCCCATTGATCTGTTTATGCAGTTAAACATGTAGAATATCAGATTCAGGCTCTAACATATTTAAATACTCCTCTATTGATCAGCTGCTGCCATGATCCAGCACAGATGATGGCATAGATGATTACAGGAAACTGCCTGCTCTGGTTTGCTCAACTGATACCTCCGTCTTTCTAGAGGCATCATGGAAAAACTGATCCACAGCTCAAAAACAGAGAGTGAGCCAGATGGACAAACAAGCTTCCCAAACAAAAAGGTTCAATCCATGATTTTAGAATGTGATGTGGGAAACCACAAAAACACATTCTGAAAAGCATGGGGAAGCATATTAAAATCCTGCACCTTACTGCTTGAATGGGACAAGAGATGAGTAGGGAGCTCAGACAATCTTTGTTCCTTCACAAAAGCAGACAACTGTCCTCCAGGGCTGTTTGTTCAACTAAGGGATAAAGGTCTAAACTTATGATACAGAACTGTTTCCTGTAGAAGATATGGGAGCAAAATGCAGTAATGCCAGATCTTGCAATGATGTTACTTCAGTGTTTGGGATTAGTGCGTGGTCCTGATTAGAGAGCTCTACAAGTAAGTACAAAATACTTTATTTCAACCCAAAACACTTATGAATAGATTTTGTAGAGCTAAATAAATGTCTCTTTTATTTGTTAGATATTTTGAATACCCACAAAAAAGCTGACCAGGAAACACAAACCTCTTGTATTTGTAGCTCATAACTAAAAGAAAGAGTGAATGGGGAAGGATGAAGTGTTTGTTCCCAATACCATGTGCAGATCAGGGCTAGATATCAGAGGAAAATCACGTTCTGGCTAGAGATGAGGTTTCAAGGGAGCAGTTACTTCTGTGTTGGCACCTCACCGAGCAGAGGGGAAAGAACCTTGCATATCTCTCAGACATGCACAGCTGCATGAATGCAACAAATGGCAGAGGGAGATGAGGGTTTAGATCTCGGGAAAAGAGGAGGAGTGGGATGAATTAAAGAGCAAGATTAATCTAGAGGATTGGCAGAGCTGTTTAGGTAAGAAGAAAAAAGGCATCCGTGTATAGTTCCATAAAGTGCCCCACACATGTGACAAGATTGCACAGAGAGGAGTGACCAAGAATAGTCAGGAGTGTGGTGCTACCACCCCTAAGGACAGGGCCTCAAAAAAACCCAACACTGCTGGGGATGAATGAACATAATTCAGGCAGCTCCATAACTCTTTCTGAGAGCTGAATGCTTTGTTTCTTGGGCTTTTTTGGAAATCCCAGCTAGCTGTTGTAATACTATGGAGAAAGCGAAAAACAAACACACATAAATTACTCTGTGGTGTTTCAGGTGAGTGAAATGCTTGGAATGCAACCACCCATCATTATTATTATTGTTCTTTGTCAGCTACTAAAGGTGAGTAAGAAATTGTCCTTGTCAAGTTTTCTTCAAAACTGACCCTTGCTTCAGGCCCTAAGTAAACAGCCTTCTCTGGGAACAGGTGCACGTGGTACTGTCCTTATCAGATATGTGCATTTTCCTGAACTATACACAAGACAGTGTTTGAGCAAAATCTAAATGTTTTTCAATCTTCCTTCATATGCCAAAATAAGACTTAAACGACAGTTTAAGGTAACCTACATACACGTTCTGAGGTCATATTAACTGCTTCTGAAATTAGTTCATACGGTCCCAGACATGAAGTAAAATACTTTTTCATTACTAGTGATAATTATGGTATTTTTTTACAATAATTTTTAAGAGAATACTGCATCTGCTTTAGATTCAGGACTATAGAGTTGATGACAGTCTTTGGCAGGATTTAAATATTTCAGAAGCTGCTGAAAATTAATTTTGACAGGGGTATAACAACAACAGTATTTTGCACACTGAGAAGTATGAAATAAGGAAAAGTAAAATTCTGTTGAGAGTAGAAGACTTCCTTCTTATCAGTAGTCAAGCACTGCAAGTAATACACTGCTGGTAGCAGCAACTTGAACTAGCAATCATCAATATTTCTAAATTACTTAAAAGAATCTAGTTAATCATTAGTTTCTTTACGCCTTCTGGCAACCTTGCAAAGATTGCTATGAGTTAATATAAATCCCGTAAAGTTCACAAAATGTCCTATGACTACTGGAACTTTGTGGGAACCACTAATAACCAACCTAGAGGTTATGATACAAAAGGTTTGTTGAGGGTACCTTGGTATCTGAGTGTGACTGACAGCGTGATGGATGATGATTGCTGGGCCAGCTTTGAACACGCGTTCTTCCTCCAGCAAAGTCAAACAGACCTTGCAGAGGAAGTCATGGAATTTGCTTTCTGCTAAGGCAACTCAGAGATTACAACCCGTATGCCAAAGCTTTAAAATTCAGAATCCAGCCCCAGGAGGGCATGATTCTTCTCAAAACAACCTCCCTGGAGCCCTCATGACATGACATTATTTCATACTGTCTAAAGACTCTGACACCCCTGTGCTCACAAGCAGAGATGTTGCCAGCACAGCCCAGCCCAGCCCAGCATTCAGGGGACAACCTGCCCTAACCTGTCTGCCAGGCAAATGCAAAAGGATTGGTATAAAGAATATTTTACTGTGTGTGCTCAGCAGATTCTTTGCAAAGAACTTCAAAGCAAGCAGAGAGAACAGTAAATGTTGTCTTTGTATGTGTGAATTTGAAAGCCTCAGTTAAACTTCACCATCTACGTTTAAAGGCTTAACATTCACATGATCTCTCTTTTTATCCCAGACAATACACATCACAGCATTCATCCACAAACACAAGCAATGTCTCATATAAACTGGAAAAAATAAGGGTGGAAGGGGGTAAAATATGCAGGAAGCCATCCTATCCCCATATGGCCTGAAATTTGCTCAGGGTATTATACATGTGATTAGCAACTGTCTGTCAACTAAAAGAAAAAAACCTCAGAAAATTTAAGGAGGATACGGCTTTTACTGTAGTTGTCAAATAATAATTAAATATAAAAAAGCATCAATATAAATTTTAGCCTAAAAGATCAAGCCTTTGAAGACAGGGAAAATAAGGGGTAAGATCCTCCTATTTTTCTATGTTGGCTTGTTTGCTAAGACCTGCCTCGGAATGGGTTAACATTACAAATGTGAAGCCAAATCTATCAATTGTGTTGCTGTGGTCTGATTGTCAGGACCAAAATTAGACACATTTATCTTTAAAATACCTCTAAGAGGGGCTAAACATTTGTGTATATAAAAGTATAGAAGAGTTTGATGAGGCAGTATTATTGATTATGAATGGACATGGGCTAATACAAATAAAGATTGGTGTGCAAACCACTCATGCAGTGGGAAGAATTAAGCATTGCCACAACCATCCTTTCTGCACTCCTCCAGCTGGCATTTCCTAATATAACTGCAATCTTCACATTCACTTTTAAAATAGGACTCAATATGGAATTTGCAGTAGTGGATATAAATAAATACTTACACATATACACACTATACAAACACACAAGACTTGACTCAAAATACTTTAGAATCAGTAAGGCTATTTCAGTGGGGTCCCAGCAAATAAGTGTGATGTTTTCCATATAAATTTATAACTTTAAATTTTAATGCCCTTTAAAAACCTAGTAAATATTTTAATTTAGCATCTTTATTTTATACCCTCACATATAAGTTTCAGAAACCAAACATTTATCATAAGCAAATATAATTTTGTTTCTCTGGGAGCAGAATTTTTGGGATTTATGTTCAAGATGAACTCTGATGGTCTACTCACACCCTGCATTCTTAAGATGCCACTCAGAATATCTCACGGTACATTCACAGTTACTGCTGTTTCTTTAGACTTCACTCTGCAATTTAACCCTATTTCAAAAGTACAATGAAGCTTCTAAGGAGAAGAAAAATTACATTTATGCTCTTAATATAATAATGACTTATATGAATTGGTATGATTAAAGAAATATAATAAGAAAGAAATCTAACTGCTTAGTTTAAAAAGAATCAGTAACTTCTGAAACACTTGTGATTCTCTTTCTCTTCCGTAGCTGTGGAAGAGCAGAGATCACTATATTCTCAGCAGTAAAGTGGTTCTGTCTACTTAGCTAATTTCCCCACACATTGTGTAGTTCAGTGGTGACTTATGTCCAATGTTTCCCCAGGTTGAAAAGAAAACAAACTCACATTCTGCCAAAGAAGAGCCTAGACTACAGAGGAGGTGACATATAAGATAAAATAGTAACACTGCAGTGGAATAGACACATATGGGATCTTGATTTTTTTAAAGTGACATATTACAGACATAAACCTGAGTTGGAGAGATCAGATCTGTATCAGCAGCAATAGCTAAGCTCTCCAAAATTCAGCAGGGTTCACGTCTCCTGGCTGGGCTTGCTCCCATACTTCTGTGAGATGAAAATGTAACAGGAAACTCCAGCAAGAACATGTATTTTCAGCTCCATGATTTGATTAATATTGGTAGAGCACTTTCAAGATTACTCATATTGCATAGTATGCATTTCCCTTGAAGAGGATCCAATCCACTTTTATACTGACTTTTAGCACATCCAGGAATGCACAAATGCTATGCTTAACACACACTCCATCATTCTGTGCATACCCTTTGCACGGAGATTGTTCCATTATTGTATCAGTATATGTAACTTCCTATACCTGAGAAGGTTACCTTACTCTATTCCACCAGTATAGATCTGTTTCTACAGCAAACCTTACATTGAGGGCGCAGTCATACCTGCTCATTTAAATACACAGATCTAGTACTAAGACCAAAAAAAAAAACCCCAAAAACTCGTAAGAAAACACAGATTAGTACTCATTGTTGGGCTCAATAGACCAAGGCTGTCAGAGATGTAGAGTTGTAGGTTGGTTAAGCTCATTTTTTTTCCTATAAAATGTTAAGCATTTTATTTTCATTATTACTGGTTTCTCAGGATAACTCGAGACACCCAGGTTTACTACCATGATTTCATTAGTAGAATTTCATTCATTGGTAGTAGTTCAACTGATAGTTCTGAGAACAGGAAGAGAATAGAAGTGTGCTTGCTGGGAAGTGTCCGAGGGCAGAGGAGGACAAAGTGTCTGCTGTTTTTTTGTTCTAGATGCCACTGCAAAGCTTTTCCCATGGGCTGTCACAGAGGACCCTACGATAGCTTTCACAAGAACAGTTCAATGCATTTCACTTAGTTGTCACTTTTTTCAAAAACACTGCTGTGCAATGGCACTGGCGTGGAATAGAAGTTGAATTTCACTGTAGAGATAGCTACATTTCAGCGGTGGGTGAAGTGATCCCAGCAGACTTTCTAAAGTACTTTGGGATTCTTACAGATGAAAGGTGCTATATAAATGTCAGGTATTGTTACACCCCACTTAGGAAAAATGTTTCCATTTATTCCTTTGGATTTACTGTTGAGCATTTAGAGATAATCGTCACTGCTGATAATAGCAGTAAGAATAGTATCTTGAGCACTGCAGACTGTGGAGATTGCTCTGCATTCTGCTTGTCTGTAGCAGGGGGTCGCATATTGATAAGAAGGAGGAATTTTTTGACAATGTGATTACAGAGAAATAGCTATTTTTCATATTATATGGTCAAAGTGCAACTGTCAGAGTTATTTACATGGGTGCATCATTTACAGCCCAGGATTATTGAAAAGACTCAGCTGAAAGGTAAGCTGCTTTCATGATGATATTCCAAACAGCACAGTACAACAGCTTACTGTAGTGGGGCCATTTGTTTCACTGTATTACCTCTCTATACTTGTCTAAGTTCCACTCATTCATTTTATTAATAGATTTTATTTAAATGCATGACAGATGTTTCTAACAATGCTTATCCAAGCACCGCTTAGAATTTGGTAGAGAAATTCCAGTGTTTATCCTAAGATGGGTGCCTTTGGAATTTGGTGCTTTGACTGGGTTTTGGGGAGGGGGGGACACTTCTTTTTAGCATAACAGAGTTTTGAATGTAGTTCAGTATTGATTTTAGCAGGAGTGCAAAAGGCAGAGGCTTTTGCCAGGTAGATGAGTAATTTCAGCTGTGCTCTAACAGATCAAATGGTCTTTATACTAGTGGAAAATAATCCTGCCCCAGCAATTCTCTCAACTGACTAACACCTAAATATAAAGACCCTCACATTTCCCCTTCCTCTTCTGCTTCCTAAGTCTCTCCTCTCAGATTTCTGTCTTCCAGTTGGGATATCTCATTAACCTGCAGTCTCTATCCCTGCCTCATTATCTTCTCCTCAACATCTGAGAGAGGTAGAAGCCAGGCTGTATTAACCCACTGATTGCTGCTGACCGACTGATGCCCCTGAGCCCTTTTGGAAGCAGCTTTGGCTGAGTAAAACCTGCTGGAGGATGTGGTCTGCAACTGAACTCTGGGCAAATAAATAGCAGTAATCTACTGTGGAGACTGAATTTGTTAAAACCTTGGCAAAACCTCTGTGTGGAAGGGAGCTGTGTCTGTAAGGAAGGCGTGCAAGTTTCCCTCCTACTCCCAGTGTCTTAGTACAAAAGCTGTAAAAACATTAAAATGTACAGAGCTACCTCATCCCCTTTCTTCTCACCAGCAAGGGCACTTTCCTGGCTAATCCAGAAAAATTTCCCCACAGAAAAAGGCTAAACACTTAAGAAAACTTAATGTTGCTGAGATTCTTTTTATAGGGCCATATCCCACTCAAAAATACCCCATCTGAGCTCAGTGCAGGGGGTACTGTAACCAACACCTGCAGGATTGTAGCTATGAATATATGTATCCCACAGAAATTCCCAGAAATTCCCAGTCCTAACATATTGACTTTTACATCTATACCTTCAGAGCACTGTTCAGAATTAACATAAAAGACCAGAGTGCAGCTTAGAGGTCAGTGTGATAATAATTTGGCCATGCTGGTATATTTACTCTAGCTAATAGAGTTTATTCCTTCTTATTTTCCCCTATTATTGCTTTTATCTTGTTCTCTCCCTGAGGAAGTTTAACCACTGGTTATCATAAGAGGAAGAAAAAACTTAAAATTCTTGAAAAAGTGTGATAGATTTTCCCCACACAGGAGACAAAAAAACGAACAGCCAAACAGCAGAAACAGAGATGAGCATCTATAGATTCAGGCATTGAAAAAAGTGGAGTAATAGGGGGTGTTATGTGCTCCATAGGCTATGCAAAATGTTAATACCAGTAATATCTGCTTAAAGGACTTAAATAGAGGAAGTTATTTTCCAATGAAAAATCTAGAGTGAAATCTGTGAAGTATTCATGCAGTCAGAGATGTGGCTTAAGATACGAGGAAAGAGATTTCTAAAATCTCCTACAAAAAAACATATAAAGCCAAAGGTTTACCCCAGCAATATCATCAATTCTCCTCATGCACAGAGTTAGTACAGGAGAAACCAAAAGCATGGAATGTCTTTCAAATATCAACTTTTCTCGAGTGACATAATATTCTTAAGTATTTATCGGAATGAACATGTATGCATAGTAAGACACGTGCTTGTCATATGATAGATGGTAGATCCATCTAACTCTTCCCAGAGACTTCTTTATGGAAACCACCGAAGAACCTCTGTAATTTAATCAGTAGCCACTGCAACTGGCTGACTGCCTGTTAATTGCTTGGACAATACCCAAATTGTCAGACCAAAAGACCACCCAGTGATTCATTGGGCTGTCACTTCGTATAACTAAAGCAACAAATATAAGGAAGAGTGCCTGGAATGAGTCTTCACTTGTGATGTCTTCTCTGATATCTTCTCAGTATCCAATCCATTAATATTGTTCATCACCTTCTTTAAAAGCTTGAAATGTTATTGCTGCAAATCTGAAGTTCCTAAGGAGCAGCTGTAGCCCAAGGTGCTTCTGCAAAAGTATCTCTGAGGGGAGCTGTGTTTGAAAGTTCTCAGAGTTCTGTATCACATTACTCAGGTGATTTTGCTGCTTCAGCCTGAAAAGTTTGGGCATGGATAATAAAAATCTACCAATATTTTTATTATGCAATTTTGGTTGGGTATTTTACTTAGAGAATGCCATGACCATCTACACAGCCCTTTATATATCCTTACAAAACTTCTGTGACAAAGGGCCTTGCAAGTATTTCCATTTCCCAGACAAAATGCTAACATAGAGATAGTTATTTTAAGTTTCCAAGAGCTTTTGAAATCTATTTTCTTTATAGGTCATGAATAATCAGCACTAACACAAATTCTAAATTTAAATGCATGTTTGGTTGCAAGGCACAGAACTCTTCCATAATTACACTGAGTGTATTACCAATGAGATGGAGTAAAGGTGCAAAGATATTAAGCAGTGGCACAATTTTGAATAAGCCAGGAAAAAAAAAAAGGTGGATTTGGGAGACCTTGAAACATCTTTCTGACAAATATTTGCTCACTGGAATGGAATCTAAGACTGATTTAATGGCTGCTATTAAATGGAAGTGAGAAGTAAAAACCCATCAAATCTCCAAAACATACCCTATAAGCAGATAAAATATGTTTGTGCTTGGCATGCCTTAATCTGGAAGGCATTTAAGAAGGGAAGTGCTCTTCCCATTACCAATGTCATACTCAACAACATGTAGGAGAGACAAAGGCTGTCTATCCCAGTGCTTGGACACAACACAAACCCTGTTGCTGTCCTTTTCTCATCACTGTTGAATCTGCTTTCACTGCTACAAATTCTCTCAGCCAAGAAGCCATACTTTCCCTTTGGAAGTCCTTAACCTGAAGCAGCAGTTAAGAAGAAGGAACATCGTCACTCCAGGACAAGTGTCATGACATCTGTAACGTGGTTTCGGTCATAGCCCCAACAGGCATTAGGAGCCTGTTTGGTCACAGACCATGCACTGAATGCAGCTTGGAGCTGTGATAAACCCTCCAGTGTGGAATCGGTTCTCTTCAGATCATCTGCCTGACTAGTGACTGGATGATACACTGGGCCAAGGGTTTCTGCTTCACACCACATAGCAAGGGTATCAGAGAAATATTGGTTCCTGTTTCTCTCCCAGCTTCTGCAGAGGGCTAAAACAGAGGAATAGGGAATTTATAGGAATAGGAGGAACAGAGGAATGGAGAGCTGTCCAAATCTGCACCTGTGGCAGTTGGATGAGGAGGGTTTAAGTTCTACAGTCTGCCCACTTTCCCTGTCCCCTTAGCTGATTCCTTACTCAGTGTAGATTAAACCTCTACCAAATGCATCCTCAGACAGGATCCTACGCAATGAGAAATGCTGTCCATCAGATATTTAATCTCCCTCTTACTTCAGCTGCTACTGCTTAAAAGCATTGAGGGAGTTAGTGCTCAAACAGTATTTTCTAGTTCAAGGCACAACCATCATTATGCTTTTCTGTGCTAGTTTTTCCCTCCGTGCACAGTTACACATGTAACACCTGCTTTTATCTCTGAGGGCCTGGAGATGATCCCACGAAGTCTCCCTGAGGTTTCAGCTGATGCTGCAGAGACTAAGGCTGCTGAACAGCTTTGATTCTGGGTCTCAGTTTTGTGGTTTCCCTTTCAAAATCTTTCTCAACTTCTTAGCCAAAGTAAATGTCAGTGCAGACAATTCCACACTATGCCAAGGTAAAGATATTTACACCTTCAAAGTGTTTTTTTTCCAGGATAATTCATGACCTTTTCTATAAAGCATTGTTATTAGTAGAGTCCATAGTACAAAATTCTACACTACCTTTCTCTGTCCTTCCCCTTTGTATCGTCGAGAAGGATGCCCCGAGTCAACACCCTCCTGCCCAAGCACCTGCTGGCTGCTTCTCATTCTGCAAGGAATTACACAGGGGGGCTGTCTTTGCAAATCTTTACAATTCTGAACTTTTGGAAACATCCTGTGTGTGTCGCAAACTAGTGCAATAAAAAGAACACCAGCAATATAATTTTTGGAAGAGAAAAAAAAAAGATTAAAATATAAAAAAAAACCAAAAAGTGCAACTGTATCAATACAGACAGATTTGACTGATTGTCTTTTAAACACTTGTATTATGACATTAAAAGCTTCTTTAGAGGTACACTTTACTAAACTGATATCTATCTTTAAAGTAATCATGCTTTCAGGTCATTCTCGGCAATAATATTCTTTAACATGGCTTTTAAATAAACTCCAGAAAAAGCGGGAGTGAATTTCAAGGCTTGAGTGCTGCTGCCATCTACATGGCAGGAAGACTATAAACCAAAACAAACAACAAAAATATGTATGTTACATTTCCTGGGCAGAGCTGTAAGTCTGTAGCTCAGGGTGATTATAGAAAATAAAGTTCTGAAACGGAATCTCTTAGGAACCTGAGTTTTTTTAATGGAAAATTCATAATGATTTAGGGTACAAATTCCCCAGGTCCTTATTATCAAAAAGATTACTCATTATTTAAATAAAAATTGACAATAAATGAGGAAAATATTACTATTTTATTAGTGTTGGCTATTGTTAATATTTTTCTAATGAGTATTACGCTAAGATGCTAAAAAAAAAAACAACCACACAAAAACAACAAAACCAAACAAAACACACACACACAAAAAGGAAAAAAAATCAGAAAAAAAAAAAAAAACAGTTGCTGTAAAATCAGGGAGAGTAGTGGACTTAATGAAATAACATACACTACTTACTCTGGTGATGCTATACAACTGCCTTATAAAGAGTATTGCAGAGGAAGAAAAACAGTTTTTATTGCTGTATTTGCAAGACAGAATGTAAATTCAGTTTGCAAAACGTTGTATTTTCAAGTTAAGTCTTCTAGAAAGAACTACATGAAAGGAAAAGTGTAATTAAATTTGTACTGTGGAAGAATTTTTGTCAAGTGCACACTTCGCTCTTAAAAACTCTGCAGATGTTTGCTAAGTTTCCTAATTTCCAGTATTGTTTAGCAGCTCTCACTGTTTCACCTTAAAACCTTGGTTCAACTTTACTTACCCACCACACCATGTCCAGGACACTCAGATTCCTCAGAAGACACGGAATGGATTCTTGATGTGACGTGCACAGCTCCTGGACACACCTGAGACCTTCCAGCAGCTGTCATTCAGGAGAAAAACTTCCCATGGACCCCAGTGAGACAATCTTGGGTTACTGTGTGAATTTTATGTTGCATCCAGTTTCACAATTACTTCTTCAAAAACAAGAGTGATGAATTTTCACTTTGGGGATCCATGAATTCAAAGGGTAATGCAAATGCTAACAATGCTAAGAGCTTTGCCAGGCAGCACAGACTGAGTACCCCATGAGGAAGGAAAAAGGGGAAGACTGGTCCTTGAAATTCCCCTGCATCCCTTTCTCAGGCAAGAAGAATGGCCTGCAAAGTCCAGCAGAAATATCCATCACGAGAAGCAGGACTTGGACTTCCCGGGTCCCGATCAGGAATGTGCATCAGCACTGGCACAAGGACTTTGGAGCTGTGCTGGAGTTTGCTGCCCCACTCAGCCTTCAGAGAACACGCTCTGCCCAAAGGAGTAAAATCCTGGAGAGAGAGGCAGTGCTGCTGATTGAACCTGTCCCATTCTTTTCTGAATTTTCAGCACTTCAGCTCAGTCAGACTTGCAAAATCCTTTCCCTTGCTAGATTGCTGGTGTTGTTTTGTAGCCCTGCTGCACAGTGGTTTTGTTAAAGTGTGTCTTTATTTTAAAGGAACACAGAATCTCATATATGTATTTCAAGTCTCATGCCAATTTACTCAGAACATCTTTCATTGGATTGGGGAAGGGCATTCCTCAGCAAAATACAACCCGTAAATGAAAGTAGTTTATTACAATGATCAAATTTAAAATATGTAAATAGCACAAGAGGTTTAAAAATATAATATTTGGATTTGGTACCATAAATTAACTGTTAAAATTTTAGGGAGCTATCTAAGTCAGTGACCATTTAGCAAGTATGAATTATTTGGAAAACTCGAAATCCCTCAAATAAAAGAGATGACAATGAGTTTTGGCTTGAGCTAATAGTAAACCAGTAAGTGCCATTTGATTTTTTTTTTTTTAATAATACAATGAATTACTCACATAATGAAAAAAAATCCCTGTAGAATTTGAAAGCTGAAAATCCATGTTCCAGAAAGACCCCTGCCCACAGCACCCTAAACCTCCAGTTTCATACTGATGTGCATGCGGACTGTCCCACATTTCCACCCTGGATTGCCTGTTCCTCCTCTGCTCTTTGCACTGAGGCCAGTGCTTGTCTTACCACAGCCTGGTCACACAAGCACTAGTGCAAAGGAGGAGATGGAGAAGGATGTGGCTGGAGCAGGGACAAATTCCCCTGTGAAACCAGAGCTTGAGCCATACAGGCCATTGGACCCCGTGACTTCTGGATGGAAAAAACCCAACCCAACCCAAAACCCACACTCCTTAAGCAGTTTAGGTATTAATGAATTTTTTACCCCATTTCTAAAATTTATGCAACTACTCTAAAGTATTAGCATATTACTCCTTTTGGCAGGATTCCTTCAGCTTAACACAATAGAAAAATATATTCCTAATTACCTTGCAACCTCATTATAAAATCAATCTCCATAAGCATGAATGCAGCGGTACATCAGACCACACGAGTATAGAAATATTGCTTCAGTGCAGCTTAGAAACTATTGTAGCAGGTTTATATTTGGTTTTGTATTCAGCTCTGAAATTGTCACTTTGATGCAAAAAGATTTGTCTAAGTGAGAGTTCAGCGTGAGCACATATTATAAAGTTGGTTATTTGAAAGACATCCAGAAGACTTGGGAAATATATTTGCTTTACTGGGAAATAAATGTACCTAATAAAAAAAGTTCCTGCCTTACCTTACTCACAGTGCAATTGTAATTAGCACAAAGCACGCATAAGCATGTGCCAAACACCAATCACCTCCCTACAAGCCATTCCAGAGGGCTGGCTTTATTGGCAGGCTGCTGATGTGCACTGCTTTGCAGAATTAAAGACAAGCAATCAAATATTGTGTTGCACAAATGTAATTGCTACTACAGCAGTCCTGGGTGTTATGGACAATGCCAATTCCTTGAGCTATGAGACCTCTTTGAACACGGACGTTTTTAAACTATCTACTGAAAAGAGTTTTAAAAAGATTTGTTGCCTTGGCACTAAGAGCAGAGCTGGCCCAAGTGAGCAGATGCTGCTGCAGAGCAGTGATTCTTGTTGTGAAGGGACTTTTCAATGCCAATGGAAGATCTGCTGCAACAAACTGGATGTGGCTGTTTACACAGATGTGGAGCAGAGAGCCAGGCCCATCCTTTGTCATTTGTTTTACTGCCTGAAAAGTTCTTGTAGGGCTATAAGTTCCTGTAGATATATTTACAATTTAATTTTTTCCTTCTAGATGTTTGCAACTCTGATTTAGGCATACAAGTTAAGAGGAGGAGAAATGTCAGCTGAAGACACGTTCTGCTCTCAGTTATGTTGTACAAGCATCACCACATCAATGATATTATCCCACACATCCATCACAAAACGTGGAAGAATGAAACCATAGCACTAGACATTCTGTTTAGTCACCATAATTCAAATACAACCTCATATGAACAAAAGATACATTTTACAGAGGAAAATGCCTTCTAAGAATAGGGAAATTTTTTTCTGAAGAACACCAAATGTGTGAAAACCAATGACTTTTCTGTTAAAAGTTGCCATTTTTCTACATGGTATTTACTGTATGAGAAAAACAGTGTTAAATATCTTTATCTTCCCTGGATTGCAGCCAATTTTAATGACGAATTCTTGTCAACTCAGAAGGAAACAGAAGGAAGATGGTTTCATGTCTTTATCATGTTGAACCAAAGTGAGGCCACAGTTTGGCAACAGAAGCCTGGTTTTATCACTTCCACAGCTGTGACCTTTGCACACAAGGAATAAAGAGATTCATTACCAGAGAATATTCCACATGGAAGAAATTTCCACTCTCATAGCTAAGGCAACTTCTGGCTAAAGTGACAACTAGAAAGGGTAACATCAGACCAGGATTTCCACCATAAGGTACAGATCCAGAAAGTCACATCCTCAAGTCCCTTCTGACTCCATTAACTCTCCAACTACTGTGAACACAGAAAGTGAACTTGCTGCTCTGAATGGCCATTATTTGTCAAACAGCCTAAATCCCCCAGAACGTGAGGTGATAAATGAATCTAATCAGCTGCACATATTCTACAAACATAATGATATATTTTTTTAAGAAGAAAAAAAAAAAAGTATAGCTGCTTTTCCCAGTGAGCACAAATAGATGTTCAATGAAGTGTATCATTTCAAAACAGGACTCCAATGGGCTTCTTCAACTTCATATTGGTACTACATTTCTACAGATGATGGTGATGGCAGTGTTTATATTAACAGAAAAATTTACATCCTAGGCATGACCAGATTTGTTATCTATTTCCCATCCTCTCCTGGGCACAGAACGTTCTTTGTATTTTAGTTATTTCTAAATATTCCACGTTTCATTCAAAATGTGCATTTCTCCTTTAAATACAAGCAAATTTTCTAACTATTTGAGATGCATTTGGTTTTGCTCAGTGCTAAAATGCTATTGGTAATAAAAGTCAGAAGCAAGAAGAAAGAGATGTTTAAATTTGATGTATGTAAAACAATACTAAAATTGATGCAACTGTTTAATGGTCAATCAAAGTTGTAAGATTTGGGATCACTGCCTAAATAAATGAATAACATCTAAAAATGAAGAGCTGATATTTTCTATGTTGAAACTATCTAGATGTAGCCAAATACATGGAAATCTATTAGTGAAGGAAGTGCGAATTGAAGCCAGTAAATCTTATAGAAGGTATTTCTTCTGAAAATGAATTGTTAAAAGTATACCATAATAAATACAAGAAACCATTTCATGTCCATGCCACATATGTCCTGTTTCTTGGCTGTCACTGTGAATCTTCCTTTAGGTAAACAGGTTTCTCTAACACACCTTACAGGAGCACACTTTAGATATCCAGGGATGTGGCTTCGTGTCATCTGGAAAAGAAATGAATTCATCTGGCTTAGCAATTTTACAATTTGAAGTAATAGCAAAGACTTTTTTACTAAAATGTAAGTTATTTTACAACCTCTTCATAGAGTAGCACACACTACGATTTTTGTAATGGAATAAAAACTCTCAGCACCCTCATGTTAGTGTTAAAAAAAGATCTATCTCCAGAGGACTGATAACATTATAACAGGAAGGAATATGGGACCCAAAACAGCACAAGAGAATGTATGGCATTCCTCAAAACTCTCCTCCTGAACAGTCTTCTTCTTCTTCCTTTTTTGATTTAAAGGAAAATGCTCCAGTGGATTGACAGAAAGACAATTTCTGCTTTGAAGTAATAGGGTGGTTATGTTTTTTTTCGGTAAATACAATTGTCAAATTAGATGTATTTTCTTTTAGCAGAAATAATCCTACAATGGCTGTAAACAGAAGTAGTAAGAAGTTCTGTTCATAAGGCATTATATTTTAATCCTGTCAGGGCTTTTTAGAATTCCATAAAAAAGCACTCTCAATTGTCAGTTTTTAACCTTTATGACTTCTTATTTGCTGTATGGTAATATTTACAACCTGAATTTTCAATACTGCTTGCATTAGAAACTGCTCAAACAGATGCGACACCTTTCATCAGTACATGAACATTGAGAAAGCAGTACACACTATTTTTTCCCAGTCTAATGGATATGTTGTAAATTTTTCATATTATCTATATCTTTCCATCTGTGTCACAGGAATAGAGATACACATTTTCTTAGTGTCTATCATGTAGTCTTCTAGTTTTACAGTTTGATTTAGTAATAAAAAACCCCAAATCTGAAAGCAAACAAAAACCCCCCAAACCAACCCAAAACCCTTGAGTCATATTCTAGTAACCCAGAATACTGATGGGATGTGACACTACATCTACTGCAGTGAAATTCTTATGAATTCAAACGTGCCTACATTGGAAATTCCAGAATTTCTCTCTGGAATAATTCCTAGGAACCAACATTTTATGCACAGTCCCTGAGTTCACTGAGCTCCCAGTGGCTGTGACCAGTGGGCTGCCCCTGCATTGCAGCCTCTTCCTGCTCCAGCCCCCCATTCCCAAGGCAGTCCTCATTTACTGCCACCCGCTTTTCATAAGGATGCAAACACAGAAAAAGTAAACCACGCTTTTCTAGGGTGCTTTGTACTTGGAAACTTACAGAATATTTGCTTTTATATTCTGCCTGTGTTCTGATAACAGCCACAGAGGTGACATAGTGCTGATTTAAATAACACTCTTCAGTGGATGGAACTTGGAGCTGGTAAGTGATTATTCGATAATTATAACTTGCCTGATAACAACACAGTCACACTTTAAGTGCTGTATTTTTAGGCACACTGTGGCTAATAAGAATCTGCTGTTCTTCATACATTTTCATTTCTATTTGCTGCAGTTCTGCCCCTCACAGATTGGGTTTCAGGGAAACTCAGAGATCCTACTCATCTCTATCCCAAGGTCTATCTAGGAAAAGCAATTAAGCAAGACTGTGAAAACTGCTCAGATTTTGCTTCTTATCTGTTATGCTCCCAGAATTACATTCAGTCCTGAAAAATGAAAAACTGAAGAGGGAAAAATTTAATATGTGCAATGTTTCTGGAATGAAGGGACCAGCTGATTGCAGCAGAGACTGCCTGGCTACTGAAGGCCAGAAGCACATGGGGGTTTCACCATTTACCTGGTTTCTATCCAAAAGAGAGAAAACGCTCTGTACTTTCCATCTACAGCTTCCCATTCAATCTTCCATTAGGGAGGGTCATTTGCCCCCTATTACCAAGTGAACTAATTCACTTGGTAATATTTCCTACTCTTTCCTACTCCTTGCCTATTTCCTACTCCACTGCAAAAATCTCTGATGGGAGAAATAAAGGGGAAGGGGCATCTATGTCTTCATTGCTTTATGCAATTTCAAATTAAATCCATTTCTCTTTTTCAGAACAGCTGCATGTGCAGAATCCTCCTTAGTGGGACTGCAACACATGTGAAAGGTAAGAAAGACACCTCAAGTTGTGTCTAGTCCTGCTACAACCCTCTTAGATTTTGACTGACAAAATTCAGAGCATTTTCAATCCCCTTAAAACCCATCTCAAGCAACTCCCTTTGGACAAGATGATCTCCCTCTGGAGGTGTGAATTTTCCACCACTGTTTGTACAAGAAAACTCAGGTGAATAGCTCAGACCCAAAAGTCTCTTACACATTCATGTACCCTCACTTTCAGCCTCTTTCTCCATTTCCTTAAATGAGGAACATTTGCCTGATAAAAGAGTAAACTGCTGGGAATATTTATTTATACAAAGAAGCACTTGAAGGGAGGGTGAATTCTTTATGGGGGGTTGATATGATTAAAAGTCAAGTTCTGCAAAAATCTGTTGTAATTCTTATCTGATTATTATGCTCAAGGCCAGAGCAGAAACAAGTTTGAAAAGCCAAGGCTTTGCATGTCAAATAAAAGTGGTCCTCAGCATGTGGGGGAAAATGGCAGTGATAAACCTACTATTAGGCATCTGGGAGAGAAGCCCAGCATCTCCTCTGTGTGGGGGCTACAACAGGCACGAGCCACTATCACAGATAATGGCAGCCTGCAGGCACATGAGGGGAGCAACTAAAATCCATTTCACTTAGACAAGAAACTGCGGTCTGATATTTACCTGTGTCCATCGCACGTGGAAAGTGTTTACTGTGAATTATCCAAGAGAAAAGTGCAGGTTGAGGGGTTTCATTACCTATCTGAGAGTAGTTCAGATCACACACACTGAACACAAGAAATCACAGGCAAATCTTAGGTTGGTGTCTTGGGTAGTCAAATGGATTCCTGCTATTCATCTGAGAATATGCCTTTTCTACAATTGCTGGAGGCCCACATCCAGGGCAGTGAGAAGATGTGAGAACACAAAGAAACCACGAAAGTAAAACAAACACAGCAAGCTTTATGTGATTTCAGAAAATAAAGATCACTTTGAAAATAAAGCTCAGTCTAATGTCAAGGGTAGAGACTGCACCTTTCACCACTGAAAACCACAATGCACAGGCAGAAGCGTAATGGCTGCTCTACAACCTTCCTGGTTCTGGTAGAAGTTGAAATAAAGAACTCTTTCTAGGAACGGTTGGAATTCCTTGCAGGTATATTATTTTCACCTTTTCCTCATCAAAAGGGATAATAAAATAAATATATTTCTTAACATCCCTTTTGCACCTGTGACAACATCTTGTAAGTGAAGTACAAGAGACTCTGAAAAACACATATATAAATTTATTAATAGAAACTTATAAATTAAGTTTTTAAGTCTGCTCAGACTTTGAATATGGGGAAGACTGATTCTAAAGTCACAGGTTTCACCAAACCAAATGCTGACCTCCCAGTCATTCTCAGGTTCCACGATTCAAAGTCAAAGCACCTGAGAAAATCACAGCCAACTGAATGTCATATTATTGTTTCAATGTTTGCTACTAAAAGTAAATGTTAAGCTTTAAGTAAATGTATTGTGTTACCAAATCTTTCCTTTCAAACAAGCACTTCTGTCAGAAGTGTCTTAATTTCTTATCACAGAATTTCATCCGCACAAGGAGCAATAAATAATTCATGTTCCTGGCTCTTTGTTGTGTGTCCCTGAACTGCACAGAGCTGGAAGGCTGACAGCTGTGTCAGGACAAGCACCAAAGATCTGACATGACAAGTGACTAACAAGTTTCTTTCAGTCTATAGTGAAAGAAGACAATGGCATAAAGTGCAAAAACGAAATCCTGAAACAAAATGAAACTGTTTCTTTCTCTTTACCTAAGTGTTTGCTATGAGCTTATTTCCGACCCATAACCTCTGGTCATTTTATAGTACTGCCCAACCCCCTTTACTCCTCACATTCGCCTGGCCATTTACGCCTGTCCACGGATCAATATGAGCAATTCTTGGAGAAATACGATGTCTCCATGACAACCAAGCCACAAATTCTCAGTGGAAAGCAGTGAGACCAGTAGTGAAATCTCCTGAGGTTTTCAGACCTATAAGACAAGATGTCTTAAAATGCAGGAATGGACAGAAACAAAAGCCAGAGTAATTCATTGTTTATTACTAGTTTAATGATGTCAGATGGACCGATTGGAACTCAGTTTTTAAGTTTAGATGCTTTATCAACATGTATTTTTGCCAGTCAATATTCACCTCCTGACAGGCTTTTATTCTTTCCATTACTTCAAATAGATATGCACAATTGGATATACAAGTTTCCATCCAAATGGGTACACTTGGCCAAACAGAACCAATTTTAGGTTAAAATTAATATTCTCTTTAAGGTACATTAATTGTCCCCTGAACACTTTTGTGCCACTTTGCCTTAACACTTTCTCACTTCAGAACTGATCAAATCTTGGACAATCTGCATTTTGGCCCAGAATTATTGCTGAAGGGACTATAGACAGTTGCTGAAGGAGGTGCTATACACCACAGATCGTTGGAGGCAAACTTGGCTCCCTCCTGAGCAGATTATCTATTTCTTTCCAAATCTCATGCTGGTTTCTGCTGGACAACATTGAGTCCAAGTCTATGTGGCTTTAAAATGAATAGAGATTTACAATTCATTGGTTTCAATTATTGTAACATATACTGGTGTTCATTTCTGTGGAAGAGATGAAAAGGGAATGCAGTTCAAATCAGGTATATGACAGCAGTTGAACTCCCAAGGAATCTTGGAAGAGTGGACTGTGCTGAAATATAATCCCCCAGACATGGGTCCTATCTGGGTTCTGAGATGACTTAGGGGACCTGACATGGATTTCAGACTGCACCCTTTGACTGAAAATTAAATCTCAGCAGTGTTCCTTGGGGAAGGATCAGGGGACTGTTGGCAGCTGCCCCCTGTCAGCACAGGCTGCAAGATTTGGAAATCTCTTAACTAAGCTGACAGGCCGCAGAGACGATGAATCAAAAATATGATACACGGATCAGCACACAAAGATGCAGGAGGGTACAGAGAAACCAGATAAAGCAGGGAAGGAAAATACCAAGTGAAAAAAGATGTTTAACTCTTTCACTAATGAGGACTAGGTACAGGTTATGTGTATGGTATAAGTGGGTCAAGCTCACGGTTTTGCTTAAAAGATCTTAGTATTTAGTCGCACAGAATGTTTTTAATCAGCTGTGACTCGATACAATTTATATTTAATTGTTTCCTTTTGGGATTCATTTAATAAATTTTGTAGATGTTCCATAACGAGAAAGATAATGAAACTACATGAAGATAAATCTTTCAGTCACCAAAAAGGATGCACTTTATGGATGTTCCTGTATTTAGCTGAATCAATGTTAAGAGTCATTAAAATGAAATAATGATTGTGAGCTGATTTAAAGGAAAGAATCACGCTATTTAACGCCACCAATTTGCTTTCCTCCAGAGATACAGTGTTTGACTGTCCACTGCAACATTCAGCTGCAGTATATACAGTACTTCTAATTTTTCATAATCTCACGCTACCTTCGAAGGGTCAGACACCGTACATATATTAAGTAAGCAGTGTAGTCCAAAAGTAATTATAATGAACTAGTAGTGTCAGCTTTCTTTTTGGTCATAAAGCCTTTATTCTTTCTAAGACCTGAATTCCTGATGAAAGAGGAAAGGATAACAGCTCCACACTGTGACCCCTGGAGGTGACCATTAATTTGACATTGCAGCTGCTAAAAAGGAAGCAGCGTTACAATGTGCTCTTTGTTTTTTTAGAGACCCAAAAGCTGTGTCAGATTTATCACCTGATACTTGGTGACTGTCTTTAAATGCCTCTCACCTGGACTCTCAGACTCTTCCAAGACACATCTGTCAGGCGTATCCTCCACATCTTGGAAGTTTGCCGAGCTGGAGCTCCTGCCATGTTTCGGCACACTGACTGCAGCAATAAAGAATAGAATCACAGGGAGGGAGAAATGTAATGTATGCAGAAACCAACACTTCCTGATTTTCTGCAGAGAATGCAATGCTGAAGACATAATTTGTAAACACAAATAATAGACTGAAAAAAAAAAATCAACCAGAAACTCAGACTACTTATATGCAACCTATAGGGCAGTTGAAAAATCTATAGACAAGAATTCATGCAGGGTGAAGTTTGAAGCATCAGCTCAAATGAGATTCCTTTGAAGTAGAAAACCGGCTTTTTTTTTTTTCTTCTAGAATCCTAAAATAATAAAGTAATTTAGAAGTCATAAAAAAATGCTTGTATGTTTCACCAAAGAAGCCAGTAAACAACAGAAAAGATCAATTAGGTGGTTTTGTAATTACTGAAGTCATTCACCAGGGACAGCAATGGTGTTCATTTTAAGATGAAAATATGTTGAATGCAACAAGCTGGAATGTGTAAGGAAATTAGTGATAATTCAAAAGTGCAGTAAAAGCCAGACTGAATTATGGTTTAGAGATTACCAAATTTAATCATATGTTCCTCTTAATGCTAAAACCATTTTCATTTCAGAGCAGAAAAAATATTTTCAGGGAAACAATTATTTGTGTATATATGACTTTTTAATTCACTTGGCTTTGAACAAATCCCACATAGTTTTCCTGAGCAGAAGAGACGTATCTCCCTTGCCAATATCCATTTCCCACTCTTCTGCTTCATATCTCTGCATGGAGCCACAAATGCAGCTTAAAGATGAAGTACAATTATTAAACAATATATTGTAGAATAGCACAGTAAAGACTAGATCCCAGTTTTTCTGTCCCATTAGATGATCTTATTTCCCAGGACAAGAGTAGTGACTAGAAAACACTGTGGTTTTTTCTAATATCTAGAAAACTAAGCAGGGTTCCAAGCTTCCCTGTGGAAGTTTGGACATTAATGTGAGATTCCATATTGCAATACTGCAATACCAGCGTACTTTTGTCCTCTTTTCAAAACAGGAAATTTCTTCCCTTCTAAATTTTGATTTTTTTTTTTTTTAATCAAATGAATATTTGCCGAAAGATCACATAATTTAAACATCTATTTAAATTTTCCAAATTTATGAGCGAATCAACAAGGCCTGAGGGCACTCTGCAGACATGAGGGCTCAAAAGACACATATTCCACTCCTGTGCACTGAGCTTTCCATGGGTTTGCAGCTATTGATCCCAGGTCACCAAAAGGTTCCATCATTCTTGACTCCTGCATCTACACAGAGCCTGTTTGAAGCACTCAAGGCTTCAATACAATTGTGGAATTAGATCCTCGAAAATGTAATATTAAAAGATAATAAATAATGAAGTTTATTATAGTGACACCATGCACTTCACATGGAAAAACAAAAAGCCAGTAAATTTTGCTTTAAAGGTCTGCCTTGGATAGCAACTAATCAGCACAAAAAGCCCTGCCCAGGTAAAGCAGGAAGCGTTCACACGATAATCTGCATGAAGTGAGTTGACACCGAACAACAATTACAATAACAAACCACAAGTGTTCTTGTGCACGCATGAAAACCCTACGATATGTACAGGAAGAAATGTCTTCAAAGATACCTGTGCTTTTCTCTGATTTTTATGACACTGAAATAATTTTCAAATACACTAATTGAAGGTCAAGATTGCCACTTCAAAAAAGACAAATTGGAATATACAAGTATATATATTATATTTTTTAAAAAATTTGTGTCAAATTTATTAGAACATGTTTTTTTCTAAAATAGTTCTTTCGAATGTCAGAACTACTCTGAAGTAGAGCAATAGGAAAATTTCCAAAAGAGTATCCTGTGATAAAAGAGAAAAAACCAAAAACTACAGCTATGTCTCTGCAGAGAAAACAAAAAATCACAAGAGCTGTCTGTTTTGGTCACATAGAAGTGATCAAAAATTCAGAATCATCTTTTCAAAACTGTGTATGTTCACCCAATAAAGAACTCATAGTGAACCAGGGAGGGGAGACCCTTACCCAGCACTAGCACCAGTCCCAGGCAGGATCTGGCAGGGATCCTTGCTGGGAGTCTGTGCTGCAACTGCTCTGCAATGGCACTGCGACAAACCTGTTCAAGTGCTCTCCCCTGTCCAGACCATGTCAGGATAAGTAATATAATTTAAACTAACCTGGTGGATATTACAATAAAGCAGCTCTGAGCAGTGTTTTTAGGGAAGGTATCAGATTCAGCTGAGAAGCAACTCAGAGCACAACGAATAAAGCACAACTAGAAGCAGGTCCATACAGAGATGCATCAGGAGGAAGGTGGGAAGAGGACAAGAAAGAAACCAAGGCAGGACAGAAACCAAGACAGTACAGCAAGATCTTGGACAAAGCCAGGAGGATTTCCAGTCGATATATCTGAGTAGAGATTGGAGAGATTTGGGGAAATCTGGGAGAGGATGAAGTCATTAAAAGCCAAGAAAGACAAAAATGAGAAAAAAGGGATGACAGATCCCAGGCAGAGCTGATACAGCTGGAAGATGCCAGAAACACAAAACACACACAGTAACAGCTGGAGTCAAGGAGTCATTAGAAACAGTTTAAAAGGAGTGGAAAGCATGGATGGAAAGAGTTTTCATGGGGACAGAGAGGGAGACTCTATAGACAACTTGTGTAAAAACTGTCAAGAGAACTTGTGTAAAAGCTGTCAGAGAAGGCAGTTCAGCTGGTGCAAGTGAAGGGAGGGAAGTACATGTTTCATAAAACCAGGAGACAGGCCAGGACAGACTTGGATCAGGTCACTGGTGCAAGCAAGGGATCCATCTCAGCCCTACCACTTAGAAATGCACATACCTCTCCAGACAAAACTCAGGCAAATAAACTTCACAAGACCCTGGTTTATGAAGTTACATAATGAGTGTATGCAGTGAGCAAGAAAGGCACCAAGGCAGAGACCTTCAGATCTTTTTTTTTTTTTTTATAACATCACGTTATATGCTCAATTTGAAAAGGAAGGTTTCTTAAAAATATCATAAAAGAACAAAGGGAATTGAAAAGTTAAAAATAAGGAAAGTACAGTCTGGCCTAAATAAAGAGTGAAAGTAATAAATGGCATTATGTAATCAAGACAAAACACAAAAAAAGAACCTCAACACTAACACCTACTTCACTGCCTGTTCCCTCAGGGGAATAGGATTTTATGTATAAATACCAATGGAAGAAATATTGTTCTGAATTGCTTATACCAAGGATGCTGATGTAATTTAAGTTATTTAAACATAAACAGTGTGATCTTTATTCAGAAGATACTCTGTCCTACTTTGGGTTTAAATGGACCTTAAAATTACTTTTGCTTCCCTTTGGAAGCTAATCTCTGCAGCCAAAGTGACATAAATGGACTATAAATGAGCCCCAAATCTACAAGTCAGAGGAAAAGTCAAGAAACAACCGTTTCTGATACTATAACTGCAATAACATATTTTTCTATTCAGTGCAATGTCATTTCAATTATTAGTCAGTAGAGATTACCTTTGTTAGCATGGAAATAAGGTAAAAGGACATATTTCATTGAGGCAAATGACCTTGAACTTAGCATATAAAGATGACATAAATCTTCATTGTACAGGATCAATCTAGAGAATTGTGGTATTTTTTTCTGATGCATCTTATTAAGGTCTTAGGACTTGTTTACTGAACTCGATACCCATTCTCTTACAGTATTGAAACAGAAAAGGTCATTATCATAGGTATGGAATTTAGAGTAGTAACCAAATGTCATTTATGCATCTAGTCTCAAAATACTTCAAACAGCTTCACAAAATAAACCCAAATTATTTCCAGAAAGATAGCACAGACTGAGTGGTGATCAGCCTTTAAAGAACAGTCTTTGTGTGAACAAACTATTGAATGATAAGCTGTTCTCTGTGAATAGAGACTAATCACTAAATACAGCCACAACTCATCACTGTTGTTTATTGCTACACATTCAGTTGAAACTCTGAAAAGCCTTGTTCCACTCTGGAAATATCACACACTAAAGTCTAAATAACCTGCCCTGCATACTAATTGTCAGAGGGCAGACACACTGGAGAAAGAAGTTTGCATAACACAGGTGAATAAACAAGTTAGCATTTTCTGACAAGAGGCCTGTCTTATTGATAAGGTGGATTAGCGACTTAAAGACAGTATGCAGAGAAAACAAAAACATATTTGTCATTCAAAACAGAAGTAGATAAGGTTAAAAAAAATATTTTTCATTCAAAAATATTAGGCAAGATAGGTTATAGGTGATAAATGTTTCTAAGGTCCAATATGGAACACAAAGGAACCTGAGCCTACATAAAAGATGCATGAAAACAAAGCTGTAAAGCAAAGAAAATGCTAGTATTCTTTATTTTTGTAAGTGGATAAAACAATTGTGCTGCAATGTCCATTTTGAGCTGTATGGATTCTATAGGCACTCACCATATTGTACCTAAGAAGCTTGATGGAACAATAAAGGCCCTGAGTATTATTTTAAAAGCACATTTCATAGATATCATAAAAATATAATGAAAAGCATAAGAACAGCTGTATTTGCTGAGACTAAAAAAAAGTCACTCTAAGAGTCCAACAACCATAAGATTATACTTTACCAGAAATTTTTCCTTAAGTCCAATTTAAAACTCAGGGAATTCCAAACAATTTCTTTCCTCCTCCTGTAATAACTCACAGTAGTTTTCTGTTCCACAAACTTCTCCAGTTTTCCCTTAAACACGTGGAATTTTTGCAGCCTTAACATCCTACACCCTAACTCACTTTAACCTGGCAAGCTCCAGAGTTTTACCACATAGCAATGCATTCCCTTTTGTTCTGTCTGCTCAGTCCCTCCTGGCTTAATGTGAGATTTCTTTTAAGGCACAGATACAATCCTTGCACACTCTCCCCATGACCCTTGTGACTGAGGTCCTTTGTTTCGTCTCTTTTTCACACTAAGGGTCACAATCCTACTTAGCTTTACCTATGTATTTTGATGCCCCCTAAAAGGGTGAAATTATTTCACTAATATTGTAAGAAATACAGGACACATTCTGGGGTGGTAAGGGGAATATTAGCAGCACTCCCCACAACCACAGAGACACAGGAAAAGCGGACACTGAGGTGCCACCAGTCAGATCACCCATCCTGCCACTGTGGTGGGTGACACTCCTCACCCAGCAGGTCCCAGCAGGAAGGTGTCAGGCTGGCTGGGGATGTGCCCCTGATGGCACCACTGCTGAGCACAGCACAGGGAATCCTCTCCAGGTTTTACAGGTGACACTCCCTGGTATGAGCTTGCCCAGAGCCTGTCTTTGTTGCTACACAACCCAAGTGCTGTTGACACCTGCTCAGTTTGCCATCCAGATTTTTTCCTAAGAAACTGTTACCTTGCTCTTTCTTCCCCATCCTGCCTCTTTGCAGAAGATTAATCCTACCTCAGTCTAGATCCTTATTTTCGTCCTTATTGAACTGAACCCTATTTTTTTCCAGACCATTTCTCAGGCCATATAAACCAGTAATTCATCTCACTGACAGAAGACATCAGTTGCTGGTCATTTCATAATTTTTAGTGTAGTTTAAAAAAAAATCTTGCACTGATGTATGTAGTTGTCATTTAATTGAGAATGGCTGGTTGTTATCTTCTGATGATTAAATATCACATAGGCCCAGTTTTCATTACATACTAATTTCAAAAAGAAAGATTAAGAAATTAACCTGGAGAAACACATTATTATTCTGATGTGAATGCTGCAGCATATGGAAGTTGGAACTGTCCTTGAAATAAGCCAGTATGGAACCATTCAAACTGCAAGATACTGTATTTTAAATCCATTACAGTGAATACAGAAGTAGGACCTGATATCACACAGAAGAGCTCAGTTTGCAGAACTGCCAACCCACATGCCTGGGGAAGCCCAAGCTGGTTCTTGCCCTCTGAAGTCACGAGCAAACAGAGCTCCTACCACTCACTGAGGGAATTCCTACTAAAGAACGTTTTGCCCCCTGCACATGTGAAAGGTTTTGATTTATCAAAAAAGCCCACCAAACCAAACCAAACCAAACCAAACCAAACCAAACATCCCACCCTCAAAGTCCATTTTCCTCTCTCCTTATATCTGTGAGGACAGCATTCCTCCAGACAGAAAAACTGAAATTTTCAGTGATTCTTTTCCCAACATACCTTGAAGTTTTATTCACCCAGAGGGACTCCCCTACTTCTCTCAACTAAAATATAATGGCATGTAACAAATTATGCTCTCAAAGGACACCCCATTTTTGTTTCATTAGTGCAATGAAACATTCACTCAATTTTAAAGCAGTTGTCTTGATCATAGTTGTGATTTATACCAGATTCTGTCCATGTATTCTGTGTAGTATATATTATAAACCATCTAACTAGTTAAATTTGTCTCAGTGGGTCCTGCTGCAAGGAATAAAATACTTTCCCATAAAATCCCACACAGCATTTACTGCACAGCTCTGAAGCATAAGCTTCTGTAGAACTTAGGAGGATTTAAAAAGGGAAAATGCAACCCCAAACTGTCTTAATTCTTCTATTATACATTGTTTCCTCTCTGGTTAGAAAGCCTAATTTTCTCTTTTCCAGTTCCCTAAATGTGGTGTATTGTGTCTTTTAATCAAACATGATGTAAGACTGAATTATTTGATCAACATTATTTATCGCTCTCTCATTTTTTTTTCCAACCAGTAACTGGGAGACAATAGGAAAACAAAAAGGTTACAGAATTAGTAAATAAGGCCAATTTTCAAATCTGTTGGTTACTAGATAATCAGTATCTTTTTGAAATTAAAGTATGTAACATTTCCTCACCTGTCCAATTTTCTAAAAACATCACAGAATCACAGAATATGAATATCAAACACTTCTTGAGCTCTGTCACTTTGGTTCTGTGGCCACTGCCCTGGGGAGCCTGTTCCAGTGTCCAACAACCCTCTGGGGGGAGAACCTTTATCTAAAAAAACATAACTCCCCCCTGTCTCTGTACATTGAACCAGTGGTGTGGGAAAGCACACACTGCAGATGGGATTTCCCACCAGTGCATCAGCAGCACCTACAAAACCAACGAATAAAGAAAGAAACACTTCCTATTTTTAAAATCACATTATTGACAGTGATGACATTATTTTCATGATAGTAGATTGATTTGATATTCAGGTGTAAAATCATTACTCAGGAAATTTTCAGAGAATTCTGGTTCAGACCCTTTTTACAGTGACATTATGATTGTAGATTGTCTCAATTTGCTTTTTAAACCAAAATGAAACAAAAGAGTGCAGCACAGCTATTGCACTGACATATCCCTGTGCATAATGTGTTGCATACTCTCCCCATCTCTCGATCAAAGCTGTCCAAATAGCTTAATCCACGGAGAAAAACTATATACAGAACCTCTATATTAACCTCTTCTGGCCAGATTATTGTTATTCTTTTGCATTATAGTCTTGAAGATGTATTACTGATAGGGAGGGAAAGCCAACTGCAGCACAGCATGACTCTGCTGAATGGCTGCTGAAGGAAAGTGGAAGTACTTATTTCCAAGATATTTCTGCGATGCTCCCTACTGTTAAAATGTTATCTGACTTTAAAAGATTTTCAGTTCAATTGTAAGCAATAAGTAAACTCAAGCAGTACAATACTGTATAGTGGAGAGTTTCACTAGCTGCTCAAACAGGCATTATTCCAAGAAACTAATGTTGTATAGGACTGCTTCCTGGTGGCTGAGACCTCTGATTGGCAAAAGACAGTAGACTTTTCAGTCAGCAAGCTAGTTACCCATGGATGTGGCTCAAGGCTGACACACAGATTGACTGGTTCACACTAATTTACTTCACACAGATTCCATTTATCTCCTAGAAGATCCCCTGGCAGCAGCTTATAATGGCATATCCTAGGATGCCTGCCTGCATGAGTTTTTAAAGCGGCAGAGCTTGATGAATCTAAGTCCAGAAAACAGTTCACAGATTGAGGACTAGGTGCAATCAAAAAACATCAAGTAGCACAGCTGGGACTTGCTAGCTTGCTTGACTGGTTTGAGCAGCTGAGCATTAACTATGCTTGCTTTCCTGCTGGCAGCCCTGTGTCACTAGGACAAATCGGAGCACCACCCGACACAGGAGGAGAAAAAAGGAAAGGAAAAAGAGAAAGAAAAGAGAAAAAGAGAAAAAGAGAAAAAGAGAAGAAAAGAAAAGAAAAGAAAAGAAAAGAAAAGAAAAGAAAAGAAAAGAAAAGAAAAGAAAAGAAAAGAAAAGAAAAGAAAAGAAAAGAAAAGAAAAGAAAAGAAAAGAAAAGAAAAGAAAAGAGAAAAAAGAAAAGAGAAAAAGAAAAGAGGAAAGGCTGAGGAGAGCAGATTACTGCATTGCATGGGTACTATTAACAGATGCAGGAATAACTCATTAGAACATTTAATCTCTATGAAACTCAGGGATTATTAAAGTACATGATGCACTGATTAGCAGGTTTTGAGGATAGGAATATGGAAAATTTTCTTTTGGTCATGGTAACCATTCCTAGGAAAAAGACCTGAATAAAACTATAGACATTGTAATTTCTTCCCTGTGGAAAATAAAATTATAGTCAATCTAGTAATTAATGTACAACGAAAAATAACTATCAATATAGTTGATTATTCATTATAACAATGTGAACTGCATGTCAATGCATTGCCTTCCCTCCATAGAGAACAACAGACTTCAATATGTGCAAGTTTATAAATAGTATTTTTAAAAGGACTGAAATTAAAAGAGGCTTAAAATACAGGCTGACACTATAGCTCTCCAAATTCAGATAGACAGCGACTGTTCTTTAAAGTACTTTTCAGAAAGGAAGCAAAAATTATTATTATTAGGGAAAAACAGCCAGCAAATGTATTGTGAGAGATCCAAAGCACATTTAGTACTTAGGAGGTTAAAGACTCAGCTGTAGTGCTAGTTGATGAAAAAGTAGGATTAAGGCTTTAGTATGAGTCTTGACATGATCATGTTGTCTGCCTGCTGTCTTAAGCTTTGAAAAACAGCTGGGATCATCTTCTTATAAGCTCCAACTCAAAGATGTTTAAGCAGTTCCAAATCCAATTAAACAGAGGTAAATATAAGGAAAGGCCCTACTGAGCCAAATCATCTTATTTTTTTAATGAAAAACAGCATAATTGCAGGTTACACAACTCCTTAATCTCACTTTAAACCTAACAGACTGCTGCCTTACAGTGCACATGGCAAGTCCAGTTAACCCAAGCATTCTGTATTGGTGTGCTTAATTTTTGATCATTATCCTTTATTATGTTACTTGTAATCCTAAAAGCCTATGATTGTGTCCAGATATTTGGCAAGGATTGTACCTGGATATACAGGGATTCCTCTTCTAAGAGTAATGGATTAATTGGATAGTGCTGTATGACCAGTAGATGGTTTGCAGTGAAACTGTTGTGCAGTTTTTAATTTGTGAAGTCCACTTCCTTCTCGTTCTGTGCCTGTCCTTGAAACAAATTGCCATTTTGAACATTACCAGTGCTGATGGAATAACTTATCTAATCTTACCACAAACATGACAATGCTATAGAAGTAACATTGTCATACAGAGTGGGCTGGTGACTAAAATTCTCTTCATAAAAATTAATAAAACGTATGGAAATCTTGTTTTTCAGAGAGAATTGCATATTCAATTTAAAAGTGGCTACCTTATCAACGTGATCCAATCATAGCATTATTACTTAGAGGTTTAAAGCATTACACCATTTGTTTTCCATGTAGTCAAAAGATTTTTGAGGTGACCATATTGTGCCAAGGTATGTATTTTTTACATTATTACACTTAATACCCTCAAAGCAAAAAAACTCCACGTCCGTAATCCTTCTACTTTGTCCTATAAATATGCACAAGGACATTCTCCAAGGATGTAAAGGCAAAAATCTCATCAGGGACTACTTCAAATACAGGCTCCTCATGTTGGTAAGAGCAAGAAGGAAATTTAAATGATCAGGAGCGAACTGTTTGCAGGAGATGTGTTACATAATGCATGATCCCTGGCTGCACAGGATTTAATTAATGATTTCCAGTTACATG
This sequence comes from Empidonax traillii, assembly GCF_003031625.1. NCBI lineage: Eukaryota > Metazoa > Chordata > Aves > Passeriformes > Tyrannidae > Empidonax > Empidonax traillii. Next base: position 1,033,631 of record NW_020955310.1, read on the forward strand.
GTTAAGATTTGTAGAAAACTAGTGTTCAGGGCAACAAACCAGCACCTCACAATATAATTTTGTACTTTTCCCCAAACACCAGTTACTAGGGGTTGCTGCCCACCCCCTCTCTCTCTTTTTTTTTTTTTTTTTTTTTTTTTTTTTTTTTTTTTTTTTTTTTTTTTTTTTTTTTTTTTTTTTTTTTTTTTTTTTTTTTTTTTTTTTTTTTTTTTTTTTTTTTTTTTTTTTTTTTTTTTTTTTTTTTTTTTTTTTTTTTTTTTTTTTTTTTTTTTTTTTTTTTTTTA